>NC_137085.1:62865799-63465799 GCF_951640355.1 Cnephaeus nilssonii | reverse complement strand
GGAATAAGATTAGCATCCCATCTGCTGCATTAATAGCCTATAGAAACTAAGCTTCCTAGCAGCCAGAGCAAAGCAGGAAATGTCACAGGTGAAACCAATCAATCAAATTAGATAATCAGCCAGGCAGATCTTCCTGATTTTCAGATCTAAACTAATTTATCCTGTAATCCTCACACACAGATGTCATGTACACACAATATTTTCAACAGCATACCAATAGAAAATACAATGGTAAATTTCTTAAGATCACAAATTACTATTTAAGTCAAGGAGAGAGCCCCATATGTTAAAAAATGGAACACACATTAAATGTAACATTAACTGTGCTGACCACAGTGGTCTCTCTCTTGGATGATTCAGAAGGTATTCCAATAATTGCAGGAACTCAAGGACCCTCATTAGAGGCACTAATTTAATTTTACTATAAAAGGGCAAAAATGCTACTTAATTGAGAGCTCAAGTTGATAAAGTGAAAATTAGTTAATCGGCACTCTAATAAATGTGTAGTTATTTATGACTAGAGGCCTGGTACACGAAATTCGTGCATGGGGGAGGGGGGCCCTCAGCCCAGCCTGCACCCTCTCCAATCCGGGACCCCTCGGACATCCCTCTCACAATCCGGAACCACTGGCTCCTAACTGCTAACCTGCCTGCCTGCCTAATCACCCCTAACTTCCCCCCCTGCTGGACTGGTCACCCCCAACTGCTCCCCTGCAAGACTGGTCGCCCCAAACTGTCCCACCCTGTTGGCCTGGTTGCCCCAAACTGTGCCCCCAGCTGGCCTGGTCACCCCTTACTGCCCCCCCCCATGCTGGCCTGATCACCCCCAACTGCCCCTACCCCCGCCGGCCTGATTGCCCCCAACTGCCCCCCCTGCAGGCCTGGTCACCCCATGCAGCCTGCTGCTGGGTCGTTTGGTCACCCTTCACTGACCCCCCTTCTGGCCTGATTGCCCCATGCAGCCTGCTGTTTGGTCGTTTGGTCGCCCCTCACTGACCCCCCCTGCCGGCCTGGTTGCCCCACGCAGCCTGTTTGTTCGTTCATTCGGTTGCAATGGTTGCTTAGGCTTTTATATATATAGATAATATTGAATCCCACTGCTGACACCCATATACATTACTTCTTTCCCTGGGCATTTTCCCCTAGAATTCAGATGATCCCATTGTTCAGACCCAAAGACTTGTGATTCTGAATTGTGGAGTAAAGATGTCTGCAGCGTGGACCCCAAAGCACTACCCCAAAGCACTCATTCATTTCTCTCTTCTAGTCCAGCAGCATCTGAGGCTCTTGCCTGCAGGAGTGCAGTGGCAGCACCATCTGTTTACTCTGGCCTCGTTTGCCTGGATCAAGTAGGAAATTGAAGGCACTAAGCTGAATTTTTCAGAAACTTTGCAGTAATTGAAGAGAGAGGGTGATAAAGAAAGAGGAAAAGCTGTGGCAACTTAATTATACTGGTCATTTCATGGGCTGCATAATAAAGCTAAGGAGTATTTTTGAAATAGTACCAAGCTTAGAACCAACCATAATTTCAAGCACTTTGTAGAAGAGCTCGACTACGCAAGTAGTCGTCTATAATTAGGATGTGAAACTCAGCCCTGGAGTCATTTATTATTGAAATTGCCTTAAGGTGATCTCCAAAACAACTTCATCTCTTGATTTACCTCCTCCTCCCCTTTCTAAAAGTGGCAAATGGAATTCATGGAATTAGCCTCGTAGGAGCAAATAGGCAGAGATGAAATGCAGCCAGGAGCTGGTGCTTGGAAGCATCCGGGAGGGAGGTGCCAGGAGGGCCTGGGAGGATCATCAGAGAACTGATTGGAAAGATTCTCTGTTCCCAGAAGAGAGCAGGCTTCAATGGCTTCGCTCACGTCTTATTACACATTAGCACAGCCATATGCTCCGCTCGTGTGGGCAGCACCTGCGGGGGTGCGTCAGCCTCAGACGCCAGTGGAGAGCTGGGACGGTTCTGTTTAGAAAATGAGACCTAGTGTGGCTGCAGGAGCCACATATTTCTTCATGCAGAGTCCATTCAAGTTGGGCTGTTTCCACTCTATGTCTACCAAGAGAAGGGGAAAAATACAACTTTCTGTTACTCTGAAACACAAAGGAGGAAAGAATCTAGCTTTTTAAGTGGATGGTAACTAGTTGGAGGGAGGAAAAAGAGGAGAGAAGAAAATGTTCTTTCCCAGGCTTGAAATCAATATACCTTATCCAACCCAAATCAAATTGTGTATGCCCAAGTCATCAGACCCGAAGCTTCCTCGTTAAGAATACATATTTTGCCCTCAGATTAAATCCCATTATGTCACAGAGGCTGCGTTTCTCCAGCCAACCCGAAAAACCTTGACAGGCAAAGCCTGATAACATCTAAAGAGTGGGAACGGAATGCGGGAGCCGCCGAATCTGCAAGTTTAAATGAGAAGCCTTGCAGCTTGCTATGCCCCGGCTCAGAGCTATGCCAGTGAAAGCAGCCCCGGGTTATAAAACTTCCATTTGGGATGAACCATCTTTGCCCCTGGTCCCTGCCTGGGCTCAGTGTGTCCCCATGCTGCCCACAGCCCACCCATGTTCAAGTCCATCTTCTCAAACTGCTCTGCCTGGCATTAGCCCACACTCCAGTCGCTCCTGCTCCTTTCTCCCATCAAACTTCGCTGTTTCATTTGCTACTTTCTCAGGACTTGATGACAATGAGTTTTTATTAAATACTGCGTTAAAATGTTAATGTGTCACCCCCTACAGAAAGCCAATTTATAGTTAATAGAGGCCTCGATTTTTTAACTCATAGAAGAGTCTATTGGTAGAATTTCAGGAAATATGATAGTATGGAAGGAAAACTCTTTAAAGTAGTGTCTCCGAGCCTACTCCAGCAAATCACTTTATTAGGATGGACTTGGCTGCAATGAAATCTCAGATCTGAATGGCCAAAATAATAGGGAAATTTATTATTGCACATAAGAAGCCCCAAGCATGAAACAGATGCCAGGCTGTCCATGTCTCTGTTCTACCCAAGTCAGCATGTCATGTCCCTCAGCTTGTCCCAAGATGCCCACCCTAGTTTCAGGCATCCAACAAAGACACAGCCACGTCCAGAGGAAAAGCAAATATCTTGTCCTATATATGACTACCAGAGAGAAAACATCTCATACTTGCTCACCAGCAATCTTCTCACACATCACTGGCCAGGAGAAGTTCATGTGCTTCTTCCTAACCCTGTAGTGGTCACGGGCAATGTTGTGAATCCAGCATGTCAAACAGGCGGCCTGTGGGGCGGCCCACAACAAATATTTTTTTGCAGCCCAGCCAATATAACGGTATATAAGAAAACATTAATTTTATCATTGCTCTTGTTCTATTTTATACTATACTTTTCGAAATAAACCTACGTTTCTATGAAAATTGAAGCTTGTGTTTTTTTGGCGGCCCACATAAACTTAAACCTTGTTTATTTGGCCCGCATTAGCCTTTGATTTTGACATGCTTGTTGTAAATTATGCCTGGCTTAGACCACTCACAGTACCTTCCAGTAACTTAGGAGAGGACAGTACTTCAAAACAAAACTGAGAATGTTTATGTATTAACCCAATGGAACTTCAATGCCAATTTGGTCTTGTACTTTGGTTTAAATTCAGTAATCCTATCCTTCCTTCTACTAAAGGCTTTGTCATAGTTTGAGCTGTAGCAATTTCAGTATATGGAAAAGAAGAGAAGAAAAAGTGGAATTAAGTAGATGGCAAGGCAAATAGCAGAGTCCAAAGGGTTGTATTGCATGATTGCTAGTTTCCCATACCCACCAACCTTTCACCATAACTCGAAACTCAGAAGCAGGTGGGTGTCTTTGACCACAAAAATCAAATGAGGAGGTGGTGGGTACAAACTTGCAGGAGGTTGCCCACGGTCCAGTGTTGGTCATGCAAGAGCTGAAAGTGATACGTTATAGTGCTCAGAAGTCAAAAGCACCCATCACAAGGAAGAGGATATTTTTCTGGAAGTTGAGGAAGCCAGAAAAATATCCCTTAAGCCTTTGTTTCATTGATCCAGAGTGAAGAAAGTCAGCCATGTCCACTGTGCAAAATGTCAAATCCACCTTTAAGTGGATTCCAGTGATTAGAGAGTGAACTGAAACCTGAAGCTTTCTCTGGAAAGTAAATGCCACCGGCCCAGTGACTGCAGGCAGGACCTCTGCATGTCTTCACCTGGTAACGAACCTCAAGGCACTGTGACCTCTATTACGTGGCTTCTCACAGACGGACTTGAACGATGAAAAATATTCCCTAAACTTAAATAGGGATAGACCTTCTTCATCTTTAAAGCACTTCCAAGTGTTTGAAATAAAGCTAATAGCTACTCATCTACATTTATTGAAAAAATACTGTTTGACAAATTATGTAGAAAATAATGGAGTTGTTGACAGTGTGCTCTGTGTAACAGTACAGGGAAAGGGTGCAGCTAGAAAGTTTCTTTGAAATATATTAAAACAGGAAGTTCAAATGCTTAATGTTTAATCTTTTATTAATAAACAACAAAACAACAACAACAAGACTGCCTGGATGGGTTGTGAAACAGTCATGACTTATTGTACTGAAAAATCAAGACACATTCGCATATTAGAAATTCTGGGTGAACGTTTCACTTCCAGAAATCAAGTTTCTCACACAGCTATACCTCCATGCACTAGTATTGTTGGGTAGGTATTCCCCCAAGAGCCAACGCTGGAGCTTTAGCTGGGCAGCTCTTCATGACAGCCAAGCGCCAAAGAGCAACCCCAAACTCCTCTGCTAGTCTCCTGCCTGCCCAGGTAAAACCAAGTGCCGTAAAGACAAATCGGGGGCCAGAATGCAACATTTTACTCAAGAGATTTCTGAACAAAGACATCCTACTGGTTGGGTAAGTTATTCATTCTATCCTCCTTATTTTGACAAGCAAATTGTCTCTTACAAAACCCAGGTATAAATTTGAATTTTAAGAATGGTGTTATGAGTGTAACCAAACCAGCCAAACCTTGACTTGCGCTTTCTTTGAGGAACTGCCTTACTTCACCAATGTTTGCCCTTCCTGAAAGCCATGCTTGGGAGGAGCCATCATTAACTAACACATGAGGCAAAAAATACCTCCTTTTGCTTCAGCCTCTTAGTGCCTAAAATTTCAACCAACCTTTATTGTCACTCAAATTATTTAATTAAACAACCACTGAGCACTCATTATATGAGGGAAATACACTGACTAATTGTATTGAGAAAGTGAAAAAATTAATTAACCACAATCTCCATTTTATAGCGTATATAACCCACCGAGGAAAAGGATGAGTAGGCAAATAACTCTGTATAATACAGTACACGCCAAAAGGAGAGAGCCAGCAATATACTAGGGAGAATCAAAGCTGGAAGAGATGCAATCCAATCGGGAAAATCTTTGTGAAAAAGAAAGTATGTGCAAACAAGCTTAAGCTAGACTTTTAACAGAAGAGACAGGGATGGCATACAATTAGAACAGGGGCATGAGCAAGCACAAGAGGCCTCTTATTTTGCTTGTACATTTCTTTCAAATGGGCAATCCGAAATGGGAAAAACATTAGCCCAAGGACACTGCAGAGAACAGCGGACACAGGACAGGATTCGGATGAAATAAGATAATTGGCAGGGAGGTTTTGATAGTCAAGAGAAGCCTTTTGAAAAGTCCAGAATATGTGGCACATGAGGGGAATCTGGAAGTTTCTCGGGGCAGCATGAGATCACTGGTCAAGGAGATGGAGATGCCAAAATGAGTTTTGCCTTCTTCCCATTTATTCTTGGGCACTCTCTAACCTCAATGCTTCTCAAGAGGCTTGGAAAGCTGCTTTTTGGGGGTTAAATGCCCAGTGAGTTAAGCTTCAGCCAATACTTGAAGCTGATGAATGCAATTGTCTCATTTTCATTCCTTTACTCAAGAACTCACTTTCTTTTAGATAAACCACCAACTATTTCCAAACATCCCTCCTATCAGACGTCCACTAATTTGAGATTCATGAAGTGTTTTTGCTATTTTGCTGCCTGGTTTATTTTGTTTGGCTCTGCTTGCTTTCCCTTCTTTTTAGTCAAGAATTCTCAAGGACAAGAATACTGTAGCCCTGGAACAGGGTGTCCCACATGAATATGTACTCACAACCCTGTAACAGGTAAAATATGATTGACCCTGTAAAAGGTAAAACATGATAGCAGTTTAACAGCCCTCAAGCAGAGAGGTTAACTCTCAATTCAGAAAACATGTACTGCCTTATGACTTTCTGCTCAGTATTATAAGAAATGGAGATAAAGTAAAAAATAAAAGTCTTTTCCCTCAAAAAACGTACAGTCTGTGAAAAGGTGATGAATAAGTGCTATGGACAAAGGAAACACATGGAATTTGGGGAGCTCATCGGAGGGCACATCTAGACTATATTTCTAGGATTGGGGGGAGAGTGTTCTGGGAAGCTCTCCCAGGTAAAGTGTCATTTAACGTGAGAAATTATAAGCAAATTGTTACAAGTCTATCAGCTCACTCAAGAAAAAGAAAAATTTGGCTGGGTTCAAATCCTAGCTTGGAGGTTGAGCAAATTAACTTTTCCATGCCTCCCTTTACATATCAGCATAATAGAAAAAAAAAACCACCTTTGTATGTACAGCATAGATTAATTGTAAGAACGAAATAAAAGTGTATCTCTAGCTGGTGCTTAACAAACACTGTTTTCCTTCTTTCCTTTTGCATAAAGTTGTGTAAGAATAGCTATACTTATCTATCTCTTAACTGAATTTCTATGTGAAGAAAGTCATCAAAATTATGGTAGATTACTGTTACAGTCCTTGAAGGAATAATATCTCATAATATATGTATGTATATATACATACATACACATACATATATTTACATATACCTGAAATTTTTAAAAATAAAGAAGAAATGTTGAGGTATGTAGTGAGAAAGCAGACCTCAAAGTTAGCCCATCTAATATCAAATTATAAGCTCCACCAAAACTTCCTCTTCCAGCATTCTTTATGTCAGCGCGTGACAACACTGCCTGCCATTGTCCCATCAGACACAGGAGTCATCCTTGAGATCTGCTTTTCGCTCATGCCCATATCACACCCACCACTGTCTTGATGACTTGTTCTCCTACATATCTCCCCCCACCCCTGCCGCTTAAACCCTCTCTTCACAGTGTGCACCTGGTCATGTGGGTCTCAGTGCTGGACACAATGTTTGGTAACCAGGACACTTAAAATGAACACTTTTTAAATTAATGAATACATAATTAAATGGGATATGCAAGAAGGCATAGCAAAAAAAAAAAAAAAAAGATTGTACAGTTCTTTGACTTTTTTCTTTTTTACTCCAAAGTATTGAACTGCAATTCACTGAATTTTTGTGTAATTATTTTTGGTTTGTTGTTAGCAAAACACTTACAAAGTAGATGGTAATATCTATAATAATAAAAGTGTAATATGCTAATTAGACCAGACGACCTTCCTGACGAAGCCTGGGCTGTGAGGGAAGCCCGGGTCCTGGATGCCATAGGGAAGCCGGTGCTGGCAGCCGGGGAAAGGAAGGCCTACTCTTGCACAAATTTCGTGCATCAGGCCTCTAGTCTTTAATAACAAAGAAGACTGAACTATAACATCAAAACTTCATATTCCTAAGTAGAAATCATGAAAGAGACATAGGAAAGGCTTGAGATCAGGGGTCAGCAAACGGAGGCCAGCACGGCAGATCCGCTTTGATTTCATGGAGCACAGCATAGCATTCTTTTCCTCTTGGCTGTGCCTGCCTTCGTGCTGCAAGGGCAGAGGGGCAGAGCTGCAGCAGGGACCGTAGGGCACAGGAGCCTAAAACACTTCCGTCGGCCTTTCACAGAAAAAGGAAAAGCTTACCAACATCTGCCTTAGGGAGTCAGGAAAAAGACCGATGTAATTTTTTAGAAGGTATATATTTATGTAATAACAGAAAGAGTGACAGAAAATAATATATTGTGTTTTAAAAATGTGTGAAATGAGATGAGAAGGGAAGGGAAGCTAAGGCCGGCATTTAGGTTAAGGCTTGTGGTGGCTGAGAGATGGCCCCAAGATAACTGGGTCCGAAGCCCTGGGACCTCTAAATGCTACCCTATTTGGAAAAGGGGTCTTTGAAGAAGTGAGTAAATTAGGGGTTTTTAAATGAGGAGATTATCCTAGAGGATCTGGAGAATACACACACACACACACACACACACACACACACGGATGTAAGGCAGGAGCAGGGGCTGGAGTGGTTCAGTCACCAACCAAGGAACCCCAAGGATTGCCCGCAGCCACCAGAGGCTGGTAGAGGCAAGTTACAGACTGTCCCCCAGGACCCCCCAGAGTGAGTTCCTCCATGATGCCACCTTGATTTTGGAATTCTGGCCTCCAAAGTTTGATGGGAAAATTTAATTTATTTATTTATTTTTATTTTTATTTTTATTTTTTTGCCACCAGATTGATGGTAATTTCTTACAGAAACCCCAGGAAACTAATCGAGTCCTGAAGAAAAAAAATTGGGCCCATCTGTGCATAGACAAAGAAGTTGGGGGTGAGATGTAATTTCATCAGAGTACATGAAGTTCCTAGAAGTTTGTATTTCGTCCCATTCAGTTTTGCCAAATACATGAGCAACTGCTGCATTAAAAAACAGCACTTAGGAATGAGTCCATTTCCCAGGGCTACCATGCCTCTTCAAAGCTCAGCGGCACCTCTCCAGATCTCTGTCACTCTCCCCTCTTAATTTTACACAAACCCGACTGTGCCTCACAAACATGATTTGCAAATCACAGGCTCTGCAGAGCATCTATTCTCAACTAAAGAAGGCACAGGGACGCAGAAAGGAGTCCCTGAATGATCTCAACTGCCACTAAACTATTTGATGAACTTAGTTAAGGCTCTTAATTTCTGGGTCATCACCTGCCCCACCCCCCCCAAAAGTCGCAAGCAAGCAAGCAGGCAAGCGAGTGGTTATTTCATCCATATGTGTCATGAGATTATTAAAACCATCATTTATGCTAATACCTGGCATTGGAATTCTTTAGTGAGGAAATTACCTTTGCTTGAGGAAAAACGCCTCACTGTGAAAGAAAAGAAGAGTCTGAAGGAATCAGAGATAAAGTGCTCTGCATAAGACAACTGGAAAAGCTTTGGGTTTTATTTTTGATCTGATGAGTGAGATGTGGGGGAAAGAGAGGAGAGGAAGACAGATTGAAAGGGACGTGAAGATGTGAGCAGGCTGGAGGGAAGGGATCCACTGGCCAACGACTCAGTCCCTGTTTCTCCAAGAGCCTCAAACTGCCCTGGTCCAGGTCACCTGCCCACGAAGACAGGGCACCCCCAGGCTTATTTCCTGACCCTTCTCCCATCACCCTAAAAAGGTGAAACAGGATTGTTTCCTGGTTCATCAGCACAGCAGCTCCGGAGAGTTGAGGGGCCCAACTTAAGAGTAAGAAACAGCTGGAAAACCAGGGCAGTTGGGCTCTGAGGCCAAGCACCTCCGTTCCTCCCAGTGAGGGCCGAGGTTCCTTGAAAAAGGAAGAGCGCACATTTTCTATGAAACAGTTCAGGTAGGAAAGGCTGAAAATGCAAGCAATGTCAGTGAGTAAGTGCAGCTGTTTGATATGGGCAGGAGGTGGCAGGGGCACAGCCTCAGGCACGGAGTTTCAGGAGAGGAGTCTGGGCACGGAAGGCAGGCTGCAGGGCCTTCACAGTGTGCGTACACTTACCCCTACCTACCACGGGCAAGGCCAGGAGCAGCCATCAGACAGAAATTTGGAAAATATCTGTGCATCTGACCCCTTCTTACCATCTCTGCTATCACTGTCCCTGTCCAAACCTCCATCTGGGACTGAGACCTCTAGCCAGGACTCAGCTGCAGCCTCATAGAGGCCTGATGACTTCCCGCCTTAGGGTCCTGGAGTTCTATGTCTAAATCTCGCCTGGTCCACGAGGCTCCCCCTGACCACCCAAATTGATGCTTCTGCTCCTCCCTTTCCCCTACCCATTCCATCCTCTTCACCTACTTTATTTTTCTTTATTTTATAGCATTTATGGCTTCAAAACATATTACTACAAAGTATCTACTGTGTTTATTGACTATTTCCCTCCACTCCCACCCTGAGAACGCAATCCTCCGTGAGGTCAGGGATCTGTGTTTTACGCCTCGATGTAAAGAATGCCTGGCATGTAGTGGCTGCTCCAAAGTATGGGATATTTAACAGTAAATGAAGGCAAATCAGGAAACTATTTTTCATTAGTAAATTCTTAACATAGGAGAATGTAATAAGGCCATGTTTTGAGGACACACCATGCATCATTGTGCTATGAAACTAGCTTTAATTAGAATTAGCACTGCTCACTCACATATGAAATAAGAGTTTGATGAGGGCCTTCGCTGCGCCAGGTACTGTAACAGTTGGGGGAATTGTTTTTAGTGGGCAAGACAGATAATTACAATAAAAAGGAAAAATTTTAGAATGTTACATTATGGTAAGTGCTAAGGAGATAATAAAGCAGCCAAAGAGGCTAAAACTGATTATACTTTTTAAGAACAATATGACATAGTATCTAATAATAAATGTGCTTGGAAATGTATAAGGCAATGGCTGAAAATTCTACATCATTTAAAAAATTGCATTTCCCTATGTGTTGGTCCCACGCCAAGCAAGTTTTAGATGTGTGATGAGCCTCTCACGAACCCACGAAGTGGTGGAGGCCTGGCTTCCCGCTCACTAGACTCCGGTTTCAAACCCACGGAGCGCGTCTTCCCACGGGCAGATGGTGCGTGCCCACCCGCGGGTGCCGCGTTGGGACCTCGCGTGCTGGCAGCGATTCCCACGCTCTCCCGTCATCGCTGACGGTGGCAGGACGCGGGCACACCGAGGGGCCCCGCACGCTGACTTCTGCCGTTCCTGTGGCATTTCACGCTCTTAGTCAGGACTGAGGCCACAAATAGCCTGGCCCCTGCAAGAGCATCATCTAGCTCCCCAACTCGTGCCGACTGATTTCAGCTTCCGCAGGCTCCCTTGCAAGAATGATAAATGCTCCAAGCAGAAAACCGATCGTGGCAGTTCTGGGCTTTTCATTATGCCTTCCAACCCACTCAAACCTCTCCCAAGCTCCTTGCTGGCTAAGCCCCCAGAATTCACCAAAAATGCCTATTCAGAGACTTGGTTTGGCCAGTGACAGTGGACAGAAATGAGATGCATGGCTTCCCAGTGGAAGCGTCCGAGAGCCTGTTGACCTGGTGTCTCCGACACAAACCCTGAACATCAGGAGAGACGGAGGGGCCAGAAGGTGACAAGTCCCTGTTAGTGTGATCCTCCAAGTAACTACAATGCCACTGCCTCTGGACATGTATGAGGAAACAAAAAGCACACACAAACCCCTTCTTTTGTTCTCAGGCACTGAGATTTGAGGGCTGTTTGTATGAGAGCATGACATAGTTTATCCCGAGGAAAGCCCCATCAAACCCGACTGTGAGCACCTGCAGCCTCCCCCCACCCCCAGCCCCTTAGGACGAACAGTGCTAAGGAACTTGGTGTCTAAGGATGGCAGGTTAAGACAATTTTAAAGATGAGGGAATTTGCACTGATGTATGAAAGAGTTGAAGTGCCTGGTGTCTATCCTGGGACCCTGACTATGAGAGAGAGTTACCTGAAAACAATATCGAAGGCTTCTGAAACATGCTGATACATCCCAACATAATTTATTTCAAGTTTCCCAAGAAAGCGGGAGGCTAACAAAAAGGTTTAATTTAAAAAATAGGTGCCCCCTGGCTGGTGTGGCTCAGGAGTTGAGCATTGTCCCATGTACCAAGAGGTCGCTGGTTCGACTCGTAGTCAGGGCATGTGCGGATTGCGGGCTCGATCTCCAGTAGGGGGCGTGCAAGAGGCAGCTGCTTGATGTTTCTCACCTCAATACTTTCTCTCTCTCTCTCTCTCTCTCTCTCTCTCTCTCTCTCTCTCTCTTCCTCCCTCTCCCTTGCGCTCTCTGAAATCAATAACAACATATTTTTTAAAATAGTTACAACAATAGAAGCCCTTGGAGCAGGCGTCCTCAAACTACGGCCCACGGGCCACATGCGGGTGTTTTTGCAGTTCTGTTTTTTTACTTTAAAATAAGATATGTGCAGTGTGCATAGGAATTTGTTCATAGTTTTTTTTTTTTTTTTAAACTATAGTCCGGCCCTCCACGGTCTGAGGGACAGTGAGCTGGCCCCCTGTTTAAAAAGTTTGAGGACCCCTGCCTTGGAGTAATAGAGGAGCAAAGGAAAACAGAAAAGTTTCCTGGTGCACTTGGGCCACGTCAGCAGGTCTTAAGGTGATCTTGGAAGCAGTGGCCATGACTGACCCACAAGGGCAGGATGAGCAATGGTGCTCCCGTTTGAGGCAGCCGCATCCTCATGAAATGAGCTGCAGGAAGGACGTCTGCTGTTAGCACCTTCTATGGCTGAGCAGTGATTAATCCCAGAGCCTACAGCAGAATTCTATTTGCTCCAGGAACAGCTGATGAGCTATGCCAGGATACTGCATTGGGGTGGGGGTGGAGGGAGGGGCGTTGTGTCCCAAAAATTCCACCATGGAGGCTCAGACCCAAAATAAGATTTTATTGTCATAATGATTGCTACCCTGATTACTGACAGTCTTACCCTAGACTGGCCTGGGAAATTAAGAATTCACGTAAAAAAAAAAAAAGATGCATGTTTATAGAACCATCAAGAAGAATCTGGAATCTGTTGTAATAACCAGGCATAAAAGTTTAAATAAAACAATGCATTCATTGGATCTTAATGAAACAATGGATGCATTGGGTCTTTAAATCAGCGCTTTAATGGTAATTACTTGGAAGCCAAACTCATCTTCCTCCACATGGGAGAGCTGAACAGCAGTAAAATAGCATAAAAAGTAAAGCCATGGCATACCCCACTAAGAACACATTATACTTTTAGGGACATCTTTATTTATATTTTCACAGTATTTTCTTTGACGTTTACATACTAGTACATGGAGATTATTATCCAAATACCAAGAATGTCGAGATAGCTCTTGTCTTAGCCCCCTCAGCCTGCACGCTGCTTTGGGTAGAAATGGGTGCGAAGTCTAGAACAGTCATTCCAGGAATTGCGTCTGAGCTATGGCTCCTATCACAGCTCCCAGGCAGCATGTGAATCTACTTCCCTTCAATCAGCACAGAGAGATGGAACGGAGCCCACTTAGTGCATGGCTGCCAGCCCTCTTCGTCTGCCTCCCACAGACACGCACACAGGAACGCTGGCAGCTGCCTTCTCCCTTCCTGCCATTCTCCCAAGGCAAGGAGTAGGCAGGTGCGGGAGCGAGGGGGAAGCACGGGCTGCCAGAGCACAAGCCACAGCCAGTCTTGCCCTTGCAGCCCCCACCCCCAGTGCCCAGCGTTCCCCTGGGGCTCTCGCGGGGTTGAAGGTTGAGAAATAGGATTTAGCGCCTAAGCAAGGTGTCCCAGGGGAAAGGCAGGCCCCGGCAACCAGGGCTGGATTAGAAGCAACAAATAAATGAGACGATCTTGCCCTGATTAAACCTTCTGATCTTTGAAAGAGAGAATGAGGAGTTAGGCAACATTTTGCACTAAGCACAGAAAGTCTCCCTGAACAAGGTCAGAGGTGATCGAGGAAGAGTTCGGCAAAGAGGGGGTGAGAAAAGCAAAGGGGAAAATACATTTGACACTGGCGGACTTCTTCAGTGTCCCCGATGGGAAGAATCCTATGCTGGGGCAGTGACACATGCCCAGGCAGGCAGTTTTAATTGGCAAGACAACGGACCAACTTGGGATCATGGTCTACTTCCCTGACTAATAAATGTCCCAAATGCCCCCAGCACACGCTGTCAGAACAAATCTAGCTTTCCTCTGACTTCTGTTGATAGGTGGTAACTCTCAACTCAACCAAACAAATTCTGAAGCTCCGAACAATCAAAAAAATGTCAGGAAATATCTACAGCAGAATCCTCAACCTCAAACACACACTCTAAACAGTGTGAGGGACAGGGCCCCTCGGTTAAATGACACAAGGCAAGCTAGATGAGCAGCTCAAAGGTCTCACCTACAGCTAGAGAACTGCCTTCTTTAATTGACTCATTCCCTTGTTTCTCAGATGGATGTACTATGCGTGATGTAAGAGCAAGCATGTCAAACTCGTGGCCAGTATCTTGTTAGATACTATGATTTGTACACTTACAGAGTTTACAGACTATCAGGAAAAAGGGGCAATACAATAATTATAATACAGTAAAATTACAAAATAATAATAATAATAATAATAATAATAAGATATATCTTGTGATAATAGGTTCCTAGTGAAGCCTCTAAAAACAAAGCCAGAGCAGCATTATACAAACCAGAGGAAAAGTGGAAACAACCCAAACATCCACCATAAGGACGTGGTATATCCATACAAAGGAATATTATTCAGCCATGAAAAGGAATGGAGTATTGCTACAGGCTACAACATGGATGAACACTGAAAACATTATGCTAAATAAAAGAGGCCAGATACAAAAGGCCACATATTGTATTATTCAATTTATATAAAAGGTGGTAATAGGAAAATCCATAGACCCAGGAAGCAAAGTAGTGCAGCCGAAGGCTGGAGGATGGGAGGAATTGAGAATGACTAATGGGTACAAAGTTTATTTTAGGATGATAAGAATGTTCTCAAATTAGATAATGGTAATAATTACACAACCTTGCAAATATACTAACATGATCTATTCCATGCTCTCCACCACGCACTAGCCTACACTCACATTAAACAGTTTTCCTACCACACATTGGTCTATATTCACACTAATGTTCAGAGTTTTCCAAATATTCCATGTCTTTCTTGCTTCTATGCCCGATGACGCTACTCCCTTGCCTGTATCTCCCCTTTTCCCATTCCCCTACCTCCGTGGTCGGCAAACTGTGGCTCGCGATCCACGTGCGGCTCTTTGGGCCCTTGAGTGTGGCTCTTCCACAAAATACCATGGCCTGGGCGAGTCTATTTTGAAGAAGTGACGTTAGAAGAAGTTTAAGTTTAAAAAATTTGGCTCTCAAAAGAAATTTCAATCGTTGTACTGTTGATATTTGGCTCTGTTGACTAATGAGTTTGCCGACCACTGCCCTACCTCAATCTTACATGCTGCCTAGGATTCAGCTCCAGCGGAATCTATCTCAGAACGCCTCCCTGATGTCCCCCTGTCCTGCCTCGCAGTGTGGGCGAGGGCCCCCATCCTTATCTAGTAACCTGCCACCCTGTTGTTACCATTGTTTGCTTACCAATATGTCTCCCAGCCTAGACTTAGTTCCTAGAAGGTAGAACCATAGCATTTACACCCCTAATACTCCTAATACAGTATCAAGCATTGAATAAATGTTAACTGAGTACAAGAATAAATGAATAAATGAATTCATAATTTAGTCATAATTGTATTCAGCACTTCATTGCAACTATTTTAATTACCAACTTCTGAAATTTCCTCAAAATTTAAGAACATAAAGTCAAATGATTACATTTGATGAGAAACACCATTAACTTCATTTAAATAAAACTCAGCACTATTATCACATGTAATTTATAACAAAGTTAATCCAACTCATACTTAATGATATGAATAATCATTATAGTGCTGTAAATTCATTGGGCATAAAAGTCAGACAGTTAACATAAATGGATTTAAGTAATGTAGCCTGTGTGTAAGCCAAGCACATAGTTTCTAGAACCCACCGAGGGAGAAAAGAAAAGGGACTGAGCAGAGGAGGCGGCTGCTCTGTCTGATTCCCGAAACAGGAGGTGAAGTGGTTTCTGGGGCAGGAGCAGCCAATATCCTGCATTTTCAAGAGCTAAGAGCCACAAAAGTCATTCTTGTCCATTTGCTGATTCACCCATTAACCCTGACACTGACCTAAAAGAAGAATGGAAGAAGTTAGTCATTGCTTTAAGTCTTTCTCCCCAGCTAGAGAGTGCTTGTGTGGCATTCAATAGTTCAAAAAGGGACAGAAGAGTCCATTCCAGCATCAAGAATTAGACAGGTACCTGGCTGATTTGATTACACAGAAGTAGGTTAACCTCTCAACTAGCGAATTCTAGAGCAATTAAGCCATAGAAATCCTGTACTCAAAGAAGGGCTAACATCTGACTGCCTTGGCAAGAAACCCCAACATATGAGAGAAACCAAAGCACCATTTTGATCTGTCCTGATTCTCCCTCTTTTCCTCTCAGATAAAGATCCTAATTATATACTGGCTATGACTCTATGAGTCATTAATTTACTACAACCTTCCAAGTTAGTCAGTTCTGTGGAGAACTGCAGTGCAGGATGCATAGCAATGTGCTCAAGGTTATAGACCTAGTACCAGCTGCCTCCCACGGAAGGAATAACAAGTCATATTGGATCACAGAGATCCAATTGGATCAAAAGAGAAAAAGAGGATGGAAGTTAGGGTTTCATAGAGTCAAGCTAAAGAATGGCTTGCTGAGCTCCTGAAGGGCACAAGAGAGAACCTTAAAAGTTGGGAGAGAGGCCGAAAAAGGGAGGAAGAAAGCAGAAAGAAAACTGGACATTTTTCTTCTGCGTTTAAGTTTAATAAACAGAAAGCGCCAACTTACAATTTTGTAGTTAAAATTCGTAGGGACCATTTTATGTGTGTACACTCCTTGCTTGGAAACTAGTGTCATCTTCAGAAATACGTTGGTTATTAAAATAAATAAACCTAACATTTACTCTCTGTCCAGGAATACCTATAGTATATTTCAAATTAGGTATAGGTAACTATCATTTTTTTTCTTCAGGTTTGATTTCAACTTCAGCAAGGTTTCTGGTTGGAACACAAGTTTAATAATTATGATTTCTTAGGAATAACATTCTTTTCAGCATATTCATTGCAATTTTTTGCATTCTTTCTATTAGCATGAGAAAGTCATTTTATTTAGTTCATTTAAATTATTTTAAAATTGGCAGACTAGATATTTGGGGTATAATTGGGACTCCCACACATCTTAATTCATTTGGGATCCAATTAAATTATTTTGATATTCTAAAATGCTTAGCTCCCACTCGTCACTTTTCCCATTCCAAAGTGAATCTCCTATTTCTATCTACTATGAAGGAGAGAAAGTTAAGACAATTAAATAAAGTGCTGGGAGTGTAGTCAAATGAATCTGTTTTGTTCCCAACTACATGAACTTGGACTTATCACCAATCCGTGTGTCTGTGCCCTCATTTGATAAAAAGAAAGACTGGTATTAGAGGTCATATTATTCCCTTGACTCAAAAGGAAGATACTTGATACAAGTTTTATTAGACTGGAAACTCCTTGAAGGTCACACTCATCCTTCAATACCATGAACATTACTAGTTTGTTATCCTTCCCATTCACACCACCTGATCCAACACTCTCAAGGGCAGAACAGTGGTGATTAAATTATTTTGGCTTCCTTGGTGTGCTTTCTAAGGCCTGGAGAGAGCTAGTGATACCACCCACTCTCACACAGTGCTTCCGGAGTACACTGCTCAGTTAGGCACATATAACCCTGGCTACTGTCTAGTTTGCAGACAACAGCATTAGAAGTCCACTGAGCAATAGAGAAGACTGACACACAGTTCAGAGCTGCTCAGGAAATGTGCCGGATTCCGGATGTCCTTCTGGTCTTTACATTTGTTTATGAGAGATCCTGAGAAATCTTGCTTTAAAAAAGTCATGCTTAACTTTGTTATACCCTGCATTTTCCAAATTTATCGGACCACAAAAGCTTTTCTACAAGGAATAATAAATAACATCCTAAAGAACAAACTTTGGGAAACCTTATTATAAAAGAGATACAGATTGAACATTGAGAATCTGGACCTTTTCTGGTAGTTTAAAATGAGGAATTCATATTTTACATGTTACTTTTATTTTCCACAAAAGAGAATTTTTATTTTGCAAAAATAATTTAAAAAACCCTTTCAATTGCAAATAAGGAAAAAATCCCTAAAAATCATCAAAAGCCCACTCCTTAGGAAAAAAATATCATATTTAGTGTTTGGTCAATATCCTGTTAGTATATCCAGAGATGTGTGTATATAAATTTTTTTATTCCAACAAATGATAGATTAACCATCATAAATCTATTAGCAAATCCTATCCTATCTAATAAAGATGGAATATGCAAATTGACCGTCACACTGCCACAAAGATGGCAGCGCCCAGTCCCCTCAGCCCTGCTGGAGATTACTATGGCAAGTGGACCGAGAAGGTTTTCAGCAAGTGTGAGAAGCAAGAGTGAGAAGAGAGGGTAAGAAGCAAGCCTTGGCGAGATCGAGGGAGAGCCGGTGGGCTCAGGGCCGCTGCCACCCTGGGAGGCCCTCGGAGTTCGGTTCTGAAACCGCAGGTGCCCGCTCCAGCATGGGCTGGGGAGGGAGCGGTGCTGCCGCCTGCCCAGCACCAGGTCCCTGGTTAAGGAAGTGGGTCCAAGTTGCAGCCACGGGACCTGGCGGGGCTGTCTCACCCCGGACCATCCATCGTGGCTGAGCCCTGGTGGGGGCAGCAAGCGTCTCCAGGATCACTGTCTGCCCCCGGGCCACCTGCGGACACTGGTGGAGCGGGCGTGGGTTGAATATTTTAATGAAAATGGGACGCCTGTGGCCCGTGCTGCCGCGCCCTGGTCCCTGGCGAGGAGAGGGCAGCGGGATCAGGGGCGTAGCCTCGGGACCCCGTTAGGAGGCACCGGGGCTCGGGAGGGGCTGGGAGCTGAGGGCCCCGGTTGCTGGGCTGACAGCAGGACGGACCCGAGGTGCCTCCAGTCGCCATCACCCACCCAGTGCTGGGCCATGGGCCCTCACTCCGGAGCTCAGCCATGGGAGGCACCGGCCTCGGGATGTTTTTCCTGTTATCTAGCTGGAAGTAGATGGCAGTTGACTTAGAATCGTGATTGTAATTTAATTTCAACAAACTCAGAGCTATTTTCTTTCCAAATACATCAGGGACCAGGAAACATTCAAAAAACTGGGGAACCATTCCCAAATCAGGAAGGGAAGTCACAGGGTGTATGCTATTGCTACGAATACAGTATTTCCTACTACTTACAACATATACAATGTAATGTATTAGATGCCTTCCTATCGCATGAAGTACGGGGACCCTCAGCTCCCAGCCCCTCCCAAGCCTCAGTATTCTCATAGAGTAATACTGGTTATATATGTTATAGTTATAGTGGTATGTCATATCCTATCTATACTAATAAAAGGGTAATATGCTAATTAGACCGGAGACCTTCTGGGAGACCTACCGGATGTCCTTCCGGATAAAGCCATGGTGGCGGGGCCAAGGCAGAGGTAGTTAGGGGTGATCAGACCAGGAGGGGAGGGCAGTTAGGGGTGATCAGGCTGGCAGGGGGGCAGTTGGGGGCGAGCAGGCTGGTGGGGGAGGCAGTTGGGGGCGATCAGGCTGGCGGGGGGGGGCAATTGTGGGTGAGCAGGCCAGCAGGCAGAGTGGTTAGGGGCAATCAAGCAGACAGACAGGTGAGTGGTTAGGAGCCAGCAGTCCCAGATTGCAAGAGAGATGGCAGTCCCAGATGGGGTCCCAGATTGGAGAGGGTGCAGGCCGGGCTGAGGGACCCCCATCCCCGTGCACGAATTTCACACACCGGGCCACTAGTACTATATATAAGGCAAAACTATTGAAATATTCTCTTTAAAATCAGGCATAAAACATTCCCTGTTATCATAGATACTATTACACTAAAAGTATATACTTTGAAAAGAGTGAAAATATAAAATTGACAAATATGCAGTTAAACTGACCAACAGCAAAAGATACTAAATTACTAAAATTGAGAGTGAAAGAGGGAACATTACTACTGACCTTACAGAAAGGAAAGGGTCTATAAAAGAATACTATGAATAACTGATGCAAAAAATTAATTACTTAGATTAATTAAACAAAAAAACTCCTAGAAAGACAGACACTATGAAAACTGACTTAAGAAAAAAATTTGAATAAGTCTATCAAAGGTAAATCCCAGGCCCAGATGGCTTCTCTGGTGTAATCTATCAAATGTTGAAAGAAGAATTAATGCCAACTCTTCACAAATACTTCAAAAACATAGAAAATGAGAGAATACATACCAACTTATTCTTTGAGGTTAATATTATCCCAATTCTAAAATCAGACAAAGACACTAGAAGATAAGGTAACTGTAGATCAATGTCTCTTAGAATTAGATGCAAAAATCTTTAACAAAATACTAGAATATATATATATATAATTTAATAAACATATCTACCTATATTCAGTTTAAAATTCTGTATCTATTTAGAGAGAGAGAATTACAAATAATGACTAATGGCACTAATCCCATCAATGCTAGGTAACAAACTCAAAACATTCTTGAAAGAAATTAAAAGTCTATAGGAAGATTAAAGACATCCCAATGTCATGAGTTAGAAGACAATATTGTTGAGAAGGCATATTCCCCAGATCTTTTGATCTATAGAGTTAACACAATCCCTACCAAAAATTCCAACTTACTTCTTTGCAGAAATGGGTAAGCTGATCCTAAAATTCATATGGATGAATCATCTAGAGTAATATTGAAGAAAGAAAACAAAATTGGAAAACTCATATTCCTAATTTCAAAATGCACCTATAAAGCTACAATATTCAAGACAGTGTGAAAAAAAAAAAAGACAGTGTGGTACTAGCATAAGAATAGACATAGACCAATGGAATAGAATTAAGAGTTCATAAATAAACCCATGTCTCTATAAACAATTGAATTTTTTAAATTGTTGACACTATTACAAATGTCCCCAATTTTCCCCTCCTTTGCCCAATTGAATTTTACAAGTGTGCCAGGACCATACAATGGGGAAACACTCTTTTCAATCAATGACGCTGGGAGAACTGGATAGCTGCAGTTCACACCATATGCAAAACTTAACTAAAAATGGGTCAAAAGTCTACCTCACACCATATTCAAAACTTAACTAAAAATGGATCAAAAGTCTAAATATAAGAGCTAAAATTACAAAACTCTTAAATAAACCGTAAGTGTTGACCTTCATGACTTTGGATCAGGCAATGGTTTCTTAAATATGCCACTAAATGCACAAGCAATCAAACACAGATCAAAATTGAAAACTTTTGTGTATCAAAGAACATTATAAGAAAGTGAAAAAATAACCAACAACCCACAAAATGGGAAATACTCACAAATCATATATATATGATAAGGTACATGTATCTAGAATATATAAAGAACTCTTAAAACTCATTGTGTGTGGGGAGGGGAGGTGGAGGGAAAGAGGACATAGAGAGGATAAATGGTGATGGGGAAAATAAAATAAAATAAGCAGAAAACTCATTAGTAAAGAGACAATCAAATTAAAAAAATAAACAAAGATATATAATTTACCAATAAGCACCTAAAAAGATGTCTAGCTTCATTAACTACGATATAACACAAACCAAAACCACAATGGATACCACTTCACACTCACCAGGATGGCTATAATTAAAATGACAGCTAATATTGGTGAGGACTTGAAGAAATTGTAACCCTCATATACCCTCTGTCAGGCAAGATGAAGGAATAAAAATGGGGTACCTAATGCCCACAATTTTATTGTGAATTGATAACGTAGGAATGTAAAATGGTACACTCTTTGGGAACAGTCTGGCACTTCCTCAAAAGGTAAATGAAGAGTTACCATATAACCTAGGAATTCCACTCTTAGGTATATATCCAAGGGAAATGGAAACATGTTCACATAAAAACTTGTATAAGAAGGTTGATAGCAGCATTATTCCTAATAGACAAAAGGTGGAAACAACCCAAATGTCCATTAACTGATGAACGGATAAGCAAAACATGGAATATCCATACAATCAAGTATCATTCATCCATAAAAAGGAATGAAGTTATGTTTATGTTAAGACACGGAATAATCTCTAAAACACTATACTAAGTAAAAGAAGCCTGACCCAAAAAGCCACATATTGAATGACTACATTTATGTGAAATGTTCAGAACAGGCAAACCTACAGTAACAGAAAGTGTATTAATGATTGCCTAAGGCTTTCTGAGTTGAGAAGATATAGAGAGTGACTATAATGGATATGGGATTTCTCTTTGAGATGATAAAATATTCCAAAATTGATTAAAGTGATGGTTTTACAACTCAATATGTCAGAAACCATTGGATTGGATTGTACTCTGAGTGAACTGCATTATATATTAATTATTAATAAACCTGTTGAGAAAGAGAGAAAAGGATGAGAACTGTGCAATGCACCACATCTCTCACTATTTTCATATTAGGTGCCACTAGCTTTAAAGCAATTCTTGACGTAGTTCCTCTCTGATTTGTTGAACATGTGTATATGTTGTCTATATGTAAGATCCTACAGTTCTCATTTACCATCAACTCACCAGATAATCTGAGTTTTTATGTATTTAATTAGAAAATAAAAAAAGAGTAAGTAGCAGCACATGGCCGTTACTGGGAGCTTGGCTCCTCTGCGCCATGGAGATTACTCTGGGAAAAAATGGGCAGAACAGAAGAAACAAGTTGAAGTTGGGATATGCCACTGTTTTCAAGGACAAAGCAGGCACCATCTGTAACACCCACCTTTACTTAGCAATAAAGACTGCTTTTAGAGGAAAACACCTCTTGAGCTGAGTCTAATAGGCCCCTCCGATAGAAGGGGGGACTCAGCCTCCCACTTGACTCTCCAGAAGTGGATTTTGCACGTTTCCATGCAACCCAGAATTGAGCCACATTGTCTAATCACAATAAAATTGTGGGCTTTAAGTACCCCATTTTTATTTCTTCATCTTGCCTGCCAGAGAGTCTATTGAAGAACCAAATAATAGAGGTAAATGTGGATGGCCTACGGCTGCTTCCTTATTTAAAAAAAAAAAAAAAAGGAAAAAAAAAAACAGAAAGAAATGGTCTCCAATTATACACATTAGCCATAATTTTGGCCTTTGGATGATCAGATAATGTTTCTGCCCATTAAATAAATTCTTGTGGCAAGTCCTGCTTTTCAATGTCAAAAATAACAGCTTCCAATTAACCATCAAAAGCTTTTCCAGCATCTGGAGACAGGAGTAAATTGCAGTCTTTTGATATTGGTAGCTTTTGACATTATATTAAACAATCTTCTAGGGTCGTCATAGCCCATTCTCCTTTGTAGAGATATCTATTGGTTTGTGTTTATTAATTGTTTTAGCTGGCAATCTAATCTTTCAGCCCAATTTCTACATTTATTATATGTGAGGAAAATCCAGGGGCATTTTTGCTACCATGCAATAATCTTCACGTCCTGTTTCCAGGCGGACAAGGCTGGGGACTCTTCTCTAAAGTGTAGGAAGTTCTTTGCCTTTTCTACCTTTAAAAAGTCACTCCTGCACAGGGTCACATGCTGCCGTCTCAGCATCGGCAACGCGAAGGGTGCTATGCAGACAACTAATCGGATGATGCAGATTGCTGTCATCTTTTCCACAAGGGAAGGTAAATAGCAGAGCTATTGACCCAGGCTTATATATTTCTTTTCAAGACTAAGAGGTTTCTCTTTAACATAGAAAATGCTGCATGGGAAATTTCCCATTTCCCAGTATCTTCTCTACTCTCAAGGATTTGGTTTTACATTTAAAAAGGTAATCAAGTCACATCAATGACCTAAGGATTTTTTTTATTTGCGCTTAACTCCAAAACGTGTTATGAAAAGTTGGAAGCAGAGAGGCCTCCTTCGCCCCCGCCCCCATTTGAATTGTTTTCTTTGTTTCTCTTTCATAGACATTGTCTGCATTTACCAAATTGTATTCCCGATGGAGTCATAAAAGCATATATTTTTCTTTAATCAAACACTGTGTTTCCTGGGAAGCTAAAATTTATTCTGGGCTGAGTGTATTTTGTATTAAAGATATGTAGTGAATTCATTTTCAAAAAACTTTCAACCCAGTTTACAAAGTCTTTATTGGATTTGTTCATTTGAATTTTTAAAATCAAGGTAATTTAAATATGCTGATGACCAACCATATCGACTTGAAAGGAAGTGAAGCAACTATCTCTAGACAACAGAGACAGGGTGATTCATTTGGGGTAGATGGGTCAAGACAAGCAGCGTGATAGCACACCCTTCTGATGCCCTTCCTACCAGTCTCCAAGCACTCTTGGCAGAGACAGATGAATAGTTCTGTGTGTCCTGGTCCTTTTCATAGGACCAGAACAACCCAAAGGTGCATCAACCAGTCATTTACACCAAGTTACCAGGTCCTGTGGGAACCGGGGTGGAAAGAGGCATGTGTGAACTGAGGGTGTGCCAGTCTGTAGCTGAAAGAATTATAGATCCAAGGTCAAAGGAAGGTCATACATATCAGAATAATGTAGCAGAAACCTGAGATGAATGGAAGGTGTTCAGGGTCTGAGTGCAAAATGGGTCAGAATGAGCAGATTAGCTTAGAGGCCATGAAAAAAATGAGGTGACACCTGTATTGGTACCTGGTGCTGGCTGTCTGTCCTCAGGGGGGACGTGAGGATGTAAAGGGGCTAAGCAGGATCAGCCACCACCCTCCCCTGAACTTCTCCTTGGTCCTGTCGGGCAGGGGAACCCCTCGGGGGCAGCTTAGCTCCAAAGGGTGAAGCAGTGCCGGGGTTGTGGCTCACGGTCTCTGCTCCCATCTTGCCCCACAAAAGAACCCCTTCCACATACTTTGGAACCAATACTTGAAGGTTCCAATCCACAACTCTAACTTCCACTCCTCATCAGCCGGTTGCATGCTGATGTCCTTAGGTTACTGCATTTTAAATTCTTTCTCTGATTTTGTTCCCTTGCCCTGGAATTTTCCTTTCCGTTGGCATTCTAATAGACTATGTTGGTTGAACATCTATTCCGTCTTCTATAACCCTCACTCCACTCTTCCTTCCTCCTCCAAGTCCCTAACCACACAAGATTCAACCTCCTTTCTCCTGCAAAAGTAAAACGCAAGTGCTAATAATGGGGATGAGATATTGAAATGATTTATATCTCAATAATTATAGCTCCCCCTTGAGCCTTTTGGATGGAAATATGCAGCAGTTCTTTCGAACAATTTAGGTTCTGTTTCAGAAGGCGAGTTAATTTCCTACCAGCCTGTGTTCCTAAATTATTCCTAACCTTAAAGTGTATGAAGTTACTTTACTTTCATAAAGTGTATAAAATTATTTGGAAACAGAATCTTTTTAAATATTTGTTCTATATTAGGCAGCTCTTTGGTAAAATCTGTATACTTACTAATTTTTTTCAGTTATGACAGAGTGCTGTAGATATCTTCTACATGGCGTGGGGTTATTGAAAGTAAAGAAGATGCTATAAGAGCTAACATCAATTTGGTACTTACTATATGGGTCAGACACTGGGTAAATACTGTATTACATGGACTACCTCATTTAAGCCCCACAACAACTATTACCTTATTTTATACATGAGGAGACTAAGGCTCACAGAAATAAGTTAACCTGCTCAAGAGAGTGAGGGAACCAAAATTAGCAAACAAAATTAAGGAAAAAAATTAAAATACAATGCTGGAATGTAATATGCTAAGTGAAATAAGCCAGTCCGTGCAAGACGAGCATCACATAATCACTCATGTGGAATCTAAAGAACAAAAATAAACTGATGAACAAAATAGACCCAGAGACAATATAGTAACATGGAACAGACTGTGGAACCTCAGAGGTTAAGGTGGTGGTGGTTGGATGGGTGGGAAGAGATCAACCAAAGAACTTGTATGCATATATGCATAACCCATGGACACAGACAATAGTGTGGTGAAGGCCTGGGGCAGGAGGTGGGGGCGGGCTAGAAGGGGTCAATAGGGGGAAAAAGGGGGCGTCTGTATAACTTTCAACAATAAAGATAAATTAAAAAACCAACAACAATGCGTGGGAAAAGGTATTACTGCTAACAATGAGGAATTACATACCATGCTCCGGAGCCTCATGTGAGTGAACTGGCGGCCTAGAAGCCTCTCTGTGTAGACACAGGCATTCCCTTGACTTCAGGATGTCACGGCACTGGGTCCAGGCACTGGCAGTCTTCCTTCTGTTTGAAGTAAATGAATGACACCTGAAGGGCTCTGGCAGCAGGCAGAACTTCAGAGAATTGAAATGTGCTTTTCTGCAAGACCCATTTCCACCCCTGAGTGCTCCATGCCCTGGATGTGGACCGTACACTCAGAGGAATTGCAGCCTCGGTCGGCAGCTCTGACCTGGTTTGACGCTTTCGTGTGAGAGTGGAGGCCTCGCTGAAGGAGCCCATGGGGTGGAGCTGCCATTACTTGGTCAGTCCAGTGGAGCGTTCATGCATGGCCTTCAGCATAGGGAACAACAGAGGAAGCCCGCGTTTGTTCTTTGTTACTATCACCATTATCATCACTATGGGACAGTGGTTAAGAGCGTGGACACTGGAGCCCGGGGTGTAAATACAGTTATTGCTTACTAGAGTGTTTTCTTGGGCAAATTATTTAATATTTTTCTGCCTCCATCTAATTATCTAAAAACACAGCTAATGCACAGCACCAATTTTATCAGATTGCTCTGAAGTGCTAATATCAGTAAACTAATACTTGTGCCTGGAACACAGAAGGCGCTTCATAAATACTATTACCATTGTGATCATCATCACTGTCAACCATCATCTCTGTCCCAGGATTTGGAAGTGGTGGGAATTCACGGGGTGGGGATATGCTGAGCTCCAGCATCAAGGATGACCTTGAATAGCCATCTAAGCAACACTGTCACCGACAAAAGCCCATGCCACAGGGACTCGACCACTTCTTTTCCTCCGTCACCATGTACAGGAGGCTGTCATTTCTTCCTGCCTAGGCCACTGCAAAATCCTCCAGACTGGTCCCCCAAGCCCAATCTCTTCCATCTCTAACCTTTGCACTCTGATGTCGCGTGTGACTCGACACGGTTAGCATTAGAATAAAGGAATCGAGAAAAAAGCAAGCGAGTGCAAAGGGCTAATCAGTCATTGATGTTGCTGCCTGATCAATCTTTCTGCCTGAGGTCAGAGATTCTATCCTCCATGCCTTCCTAAGCCCTGATACAGTCTGAGTAGAGCCCTCAGTATGGAGATGCTGAGTGAATGTTTTCTAAGAGCACCGTGCGAGTTTCCTTCCGAGGGTGGGAAATGGTGCCAGTACCACAAGAAAAAGAGGGACACTGGCAATAGTACTGGTGGTGGCATATGAGTAGTGGTAAATCCCACCAACACCGTGTTTTACTCTTTCCAAAGCACTTTCCCAAGCTCTAGGAGGGGGACAAGGCAGGCAATAGCCCCATTTTAGAGGAAAGAATCTAAAGGTGAATGACAGGTAACATGACACAGGCAGGGTAAGACTTCATTAGACAGTGAAAACTGGGTCCCAAAGCCTCTCGGCTCGTTCCACATTGTCTCTTTTCAATAACTATTCAGAAAGTAGGGCCACACTACATTTCCTAATGAATTGTGCCTGGTGTGATCAGAACCGTAATGATCAACACTTACTGAATAGTTTCTAAGTGTTAAGAACTAAGCTACACATTCTACATGGATTATATAACTTGATTGTCTCAACAGCTATAGTTTCCCATTTTTCAAATGAAGAATCATGAGATTTGCAGATATTAAATCACCCGCCAGGGTAACTCATTTATATCAAGGGAACAGGGAACGGCTGCTGAGCTGCCGGCTCCATGCTCTCGACCACATCCCCTCCGGCCTCCTGCTTACTGGATTCTCTGCTAATGGCTGAACCGCAGGCCAGTAACCTGAGATCACCCTGGAGCAGCGATTTTCAGCCTTTTTCATCTCATGGCATACATAAACTACTCAAATTCTGCGGCACACCAAAAAATATATTTTGTGCTGATCTGACCAAAAAAAAAAAAAAAGGTATAATTTTGATTCATTCACACCAAACAGCTATTGTTGTGTTGGCTGTTGTCATTTTTTTATTTGACAACCTAAGGGAAAAGAGATCAGTGCCCCTGACTAAATAGTTAGGTATTGTATGCTTTCAAAATTCTTGCAGCACAACTGGTTGAAAATCCCTGCCCCAGAGGATAATTTGAACTTTCCCTACATCAGGTATATTTGACACAAAAACTATGTAATAATTTAGAAATATATATAAATTATGCTTTATAGCTTAAACTCTATGAGCTTAACCACATTCGTCTTCCCCATACTCACATTTTTATTTTTATTTTTTTTACCTGAGAATTCTCCACATTTATTCCATTGCTTTCAACACATTTTGCATTATACATTTTGATACATTTTACCACTGACTGGGTCTTTGATCAGTGTTAAATTAAAAATAAATATAATTTCACTCCAAAAAACATTTTGTATTGATTGCTTTTGTTTTGTTTGTAAACTTTTTGTAAAGCTTTGATTACTAATTCTTTCTTATTTTGGGTTTAATATCATAGTTACAGGACATTCCTACCTAAAAGGGTAGTTATTTCTGCTTAGTTCAAAAGCTGTCAAAAGGGTATTCTCATAATACTCATATCTTGTATTTCTTTTTCGGTGTGTCCATTTTTATTTGAATACATTTTATACATCAAGGATATTAACCCAGTTTATTATTTAACTGTGGCACCTTTAAAAAAAAAGTAGTGTGTTGCTTGATATTGAATTCTTATGCAATAGTTTTGTATGTAAAAAATTTAGTGTTTATGGAGTTAAATCAGTTGATATTTTTATTTGTGCTTTACATCACTGCTTTTATGCTTAGAAAGTACTTCCTATTGTTTAGAAAGATAATCTTCCCACACTATTTTTAGTTATTTCCACATTTTCTCTCTATATATATCTTTCCTTCCCTGCCCCTTCCTCCAGTTACCTTTTCTCCCTCTCTCCATCCATTCATCACTCTGGTTTTGACATAAATCATGAAATAAGAGCCAAAACTTATATTTTGCCAGTTAAGCAACAGCATGCATTATTCCTTGAATAATTCCTACAAGCCCCACATTAATAAATTTTACCACCATTAATGTGTACCAATTCTTTTCTATCTTTAGATTTGTTTTGAGGTCATTGTTTTTGTGTTATTTTTACATTAGTACCAACATTGAATTATTAGTATATTCTTATAATAAATTTCATTTGGTTATAATCTATTATTTTTTAAATATATAACTGTATATGATTTACTAGTGTTTTTGTTAGGTCTTCCATCTTGTGTTTATTTTTTAGTGAAATTACATATAGTTGTTTGTGTGGGAAGAGAGTACCTTTTTACCAAGATGAATTATTGTTGACAAAGATTAAACAAACATAAAATCTTTTCTATCTTCTAAAATAGTTAAAAAACATGGAAATTATATGGTCCTTAAAAGTTAGAATACTTATTCATAAAACTAGTCAAACATTTCCCCCCATTTCTTCATACTTTTTTAAACTTAAATTTTCAGCCTCTTCAAACAGCCTTTTGATAATTGACACTCTGAATATGGTTGATAAATGTGCTTTTATGTACATACTTTGTCCTAATTTTATGCACAGTATTTGTGTTTTGTCTCCTTTGCTTTTACTGAAAATTCCAATTTACCCATTAAGCCATTTAATAGTTGGATTTCCCCCTCAAAGGCCCAGATTTTGAAATCATCAATAAGTTTTGTTTTGTATTCCCTGATTTTATTGATTTCTGATTTTACTTTTATAATTATTTCATTTTCTGTGGGCTTATTTTTTTGGTTTTTCTAATTTCATTTAATGCTTATGCATTCACTTTACATTTTTCTTACTTCATTATGATAGTGTTAAAGAGACATATTTATAAGTATAGATGTGCTTATTCCCTCAAGTTTTGATATATTATTTTTAATAATTGATCATGATAGTTTTGATCTTCCTTTTAATCCAATAGTTATATGTAAAGAAGCTCTAATTTCCAAAGGAATTGTTTTCTTTAAACTGTTGTGGTCAGTGCATTTTTACATTTGAAATTAATTTTTGTAAATTTTCTATAATACATAAAAATATTTGATACAAAGGATAGTGATCAAATTATCTATATCCATATAGATTGAATCTTTCTTCCTATTGATATGTTAAAGGCCAAATGGATCTAATAGATTTAATGACATTTTGTACAACATTTGCATTATTCATCATTTCTTCCAGTGCTTTTCAACACATTTTGATACATTTTACCACTGATTGTATCTTTGATCAGTGTTAAATTATCTTTTCTTATTAAGTGCTTTTTACTTGATTTCTGCTTTGACTTAGTATGTCAACTTTGCTACCTCATTTTGGTTTTATTTGACAGGTTGAGTCCTTGCCCAAAATATTATTTACTACTTTTCCAAATTCATTTATCTTAGATTTATTAAAATCATGTAATTGCTTTTGTAGTAGGGTTTTGTTTATTTTTTGCCACTCGTTATAACAAATATATTTGGCATTACTGCATTATATTTTATTCACTTTCCCCTTGTTGCTAAGTCCATTATTTTTTTCTCCAGTTGCAAAAAAGGAAATGTAAAATATATGAATCAATTTGTTAATTCTACTAAAGATTAAAGTCATTATTACCCTATATTACTTTAGAGTAATCAAATTCAAGACTGAAATGCTTTCTTTTAACTCCTCTCTAGTTACGAGAAGGGATTTTGTAAGCTTTAAGTTCCTCTAACCACTACTCATATCCTTCCCCAATCTTTGTTACTATAATGTGAGAACTTAGAGCTAATTTGTTTCTATTGAATTATTATTCCTATATTGTTAACTTCTTTTCCAAAGTTACTTTGATATTTTCATTTGTTTTTGAACAAAAACACTTTGTTTTAAATAATAACCATATATATGTGTGTGTGTGTATATATATATATACACACACACATATATATATATATATATACACACACACACATATATATTTTCATGTTACACACATCCAAATATCTATAATGTGCCAGGCACTGTACTATTCATTTTATGGCCATTATAATCCTTACAATAACCTTATTAGATTCTATTCTTCTGTTTTGTAGATGAGGAAAGTGAAGCTCAGATAACTGCCAAAGCCACAAGGTAAGAAAGTACTTTGCAACTGGGTACAGTTCAAACTGAAATCTGGCATCTTCCACTACATTATTCTGTCTCCATTTAGTCCACCCTGAATGAGGCTCTAGTACAGGCATTTGCTCTACAGATATTTACTGGGTATACACTGTGCCAGTTACAGTGCTACATTCTGAAGACACACATTTGAGGGCAATATAGGGCTGATTTTCAGTGCGTTCACCATGGGAATGACTGCCATGTAAGCCAGTGATTTTGTTGCAATATCCAAGTACTGCAATTGAACAAGGAACAGGGCAGCATAGGAGGAAAGAGAAGCAAGTGCCTTACTCTTTCTACAGGGAACAGGCAAGGGGAGTGAGAAGGAAGGCTTCACCAAAGAGAAGACGTTGGAGCTGACTCACGGTCTATGAAGTCTTCCGCATGAGGAAAAGGAGGAAAAGCCATTCTAGGCCCAGAAAAGTGTCTGCAAAAGGGAAGAGTGTAAAATGGGTGTTGATTGGAGAGACCTGTGAGGATGTAGGTGGATCGTGGGTGCTTCTGTGCAATGCCAGAAGGTGAATCTGGAAGGAGAAGTGGAGTCAGATTTTGAAGGAAACTTCTGTGTTATGTTAAGGAGCCTGAAACTCACCCTGTGAGTGATAAGGAGCTCCTGAGGATAAGCAGCAAAATGACATGATTTGATTTGTTGGAAGATCATTCTGTGCAATGAGTATAAAGACTGGACTTGGATGGCCTATAACTAAAGGCAAAGAGGTCTATGAGGAGGTAGGTATGGCACACAGGTCTCCACTGAAGCACTTGTCAGGGAAACGTTGGGAGCGCTCTAAAATACTAGAAAATAAGATTTTCACCCATTGTTTGTTTTCTTTCCTGCCTTAACTGCCAAGAAGTTCAAAGCCGTATTTAATCCTCATTCACAATAACTGCATTAGCCCTTTGAGTCAGCATCTTTTTGTTCATTTTCATTTCATGGTGTACTAGTTTTCGATTGCTGTTGTAATAAATTATGACCTATTTAGAACCTTAAAACAACATACATTTATTATCTCACAGTTTTCATGTGTCAGAAGTCCAACACAGGTCCCACTGTGCTAAAACCAAGGGGTTTCAGGGCTATCTTCCTCGCTAGGGCTTGGGGAATAACCTACTTCCCAGCTCATTCAGGCTGTTGACAGAATTCAGTTCTGTGCAGTTGTAGAACTTAGGTCTCAGTTCCTTTCTGACTGTGTGCCCGGGGTCACTCTCCCCACCCAGAACCCACCTGCATTCCTCGACCGGGGTCCTTTCCTTTGTCTTCACAGCCACCGACAGCGGCCGGGTCCTTCCTGTGCTCTGAGTACCGGCCTCCTCTTCCGCCGCATTTCTCGAACTGACTCTTCCACGCGCCTCTTCTGTTTTTAAGGCCTCATGTGATTACATTGGGCCCACCTGGGTAGCCAGGAGACCAGGAAGCTTAATCATCGCCAAAGTCTCCTCAGAGCATTCTGATATTAGTTGTTTAATTGAATGACCAGGTGATGGGAATCTCGGGGAGGGGAGGGGGGGACATCATTAGAATTTTGCAAACCAAACATGGTTTTAATTTTCTATTTTAATTTTAACAGTTTTGTTGAGAGGCCTTAAGAAAAGTCACCATAAGTCCTTCTTAGGAAAAATGCATTTTTCTTTATTATCTTTACTCTTTTGGACATAAAAGAAAGATACACTGTCACTGTAGAAAATATGGAAAATAAAAATAGGAAAAATATTTAGGATCAGTCTTAACCCGATCACTTGTATATAGCCACTATTGGTATTTATATTTTCTTCTTGCAGTCATTTTTTCTCTGCACATATTTGTAAAAGCTGAAGTTTAAAAACAATAGTATGGACTACTTCTTAAGTTAATGTCAGGTTGGGAGCAATTTGTGGCATTTAATATTTACAGAATTTGCCACATTATAGTAAATGAATGTGTTATGATTTACCCTATTTAGAGCTACATGGGATGTTGCAAATTTTTTCATTATAAATAACATTGAATTACACATATTAGCATTTTGGGGAATTTTGGATTACTTTCTGGATATATATACCTAGATATTGAGGTAGGTATTATGCCAGTCTTTCTTTCTTTTTTTTTTAAGTATTACTTACACTCTAAAATGTACTTGCAAAGTAACTGACTTTTAAAACCTGAAATCAGAATAAGCAGCTGATTCTGACTACATGTGTCTATCATTTACAAATTCATTGCAAATATGCAAAAAAATATTTCTGCAATCATCTTTTCTCATAGTATGGCACCCACTTCTGAATATACTTGTTCCCTACTATAATAAACGTCAATTTAGACAAATCTGTAAAGGGTGTGGTAGTCGCTATTGCTGTTCACCAACTATTCCTGTTCTCTTTACAGGCGTATCGTAGGATCACACTGCTCTGCTCCCTCAGTGTTTGATGTAGCCGTGTTGTTTGATTTGGCCAAGGTGTTGTAAGTGAATGTTTGTGTGAACCTGTGAGCTGGTATATGATTAGCTAGACACTCTTTCCCTGCGCCCAGCTCAGTGTTCCAGGCTGTGGCTACTCTAATAGCTCAGGTTCTGGAGGGAGGACAAGGCAGAGCAGAGCTCCCAGGACAGACACGGTGGGCGTGAGAAATAAATCTTTCTTCTTTAAGCCACTAAGATTTTAGGATCATTTGTTACATAGCATTCTCTCTCCCATCTTGAGTAAATTGGATACAGCTCCTATCCATCAGTAATTAGCTCACAGAAGTGGGCTCCTACCATCACAAAAATGTAGTATTGATTAGAAACTGGTTTGAAAGCTGTCGATGGCGCTGAAAGGATGGTGATCCATGTTGTGCAGCGGCAGAGCACTTGGTAAATCTGACAGGCAATCGCTCGGAAGGAATACTGTACACCTAATAAACTTGGAGAGCTGGGCGAGGAAGTTGGGAAACAAGACGTTGGTGTGTTAGCTTCTGTTGGCTTTATGTGACAAGGAAGTCAGTAGAGATGAGCCGAAGAAAGAACTAGTTGGTTTACAAGATGGAATAAAAAGAACATAGAAAGATCACAAATTCAGGGGCTTGTAGTTAGAAGAAATGGCCACTCTTACTGGAACAGTAAATTATGTAATTGAGAAATGGTTTTTGAGCTGATGAAAACTGTCTTCCAACTAACACTAAATTAGGAATATGACAACAGTGTTAAAAGCTCTGAGAAAATGTAAATGTGTATTAGTTTCCTGTTGCTTCTGTAACAGATTATTAAAAACGTGGTGGCTTAAAATAATGAAAATGTACTCTAATAATTCTGATAGTGTTAAATGGGTCTTTCTGAGCTAAATGCAGATGTTAACAAGACTGTGTTCCATTCTGGAGGCTCTGACGGATGATCCGTTTTCTTGCCTTTTCCAGCTCCTAAAGGCTGCCCACATTCCTTGGCTGATGGCTTCCTTCCATTTTCTTTTTATATATATATATATATTTTATTGATTTTTTACAGAGAGTAAGAGAGAGGGATAGAGAGTTAGAAACATCGATGAGAGAGAAACATCAATCAGCTGCCTCCTGCACACCCCCTACCTGGGATGTGCCTGCAACCAAGGTACATGCCCTTGACCGGAATCGAACCTGGGACCCTTGAGTCCGCAGGCCGACGCTCTATCCACTGAGCCAAACCGGTTTCGGCTTCCTTCCATTTTCAAAGCCAGGCATATTGTATGTCTCTGACTCAGATGCTGACTCTCCTTCTGCCGCCCACTCTGCATTTAAAGACCCCGAGATTATGTTATACTCACCTGGATCATTTAAGACGCTTCAGGTCACCTGATTAATAAACGTAATTCCCCTTTACCATATCACACAGCATATTCACAAGTCTGAGGATTGGGACGTGAACATCTTTGGGGGGCCATTATTATGCCTACCACACAGTGGGACTTAGAAACCCCTTTAAAATGGGCAAAATTGTTTAGGGAAAATGTGTGGTTCTGAACAGCTGATAGGGACACGATATCCACACTGAACTGGAGAGAGGCGTGGGAATGAGGAAGCAGACAGGAAATATGAGTATTACATGTAGAAAGGAATTCTCATATATATTCGGTCCATGAAGCTGACTGATATCAAAGAGATAGAAATTCAGGGAAGTTTTTGAGAGAATTATACAGATAAAAGAGTCAGCCTGAGCTGAGGGATGTGACAGTTCATGACTTAAAATAATACCGGGGCTTCTACATCACTGGATAGGATAGAATGTAAGCTAAGAAGTCAGCCTACATCTCCCGGGAGGTGTAATCTCTGACACCCACTTCAAATGTGGCAAGAAAGACCAGGGGGAGGGAGCCTGTCACAGAGGATCGAGCCAAGGACCAAGGACACAAGGAAGCAGGAGGCCTCCTACTCCAGCAGAGGAGCCCTTGATGCCGTCAGCCCCGTGGGACTTCTGAGCTGCTACAACCCAGTGACCCTGGTGTGCCTCCCACTCGTACATTTCCCAGACAAGAGTGTTTATTGAAATGATCGAGGCCCTGCTTTATCACTGTCAATGGGTGTGGGTGTGGGTGTGGGTCAAGCAGGTCAATAACTTCACTTTTAGCTATTGGGCTCTGGATCATCAGGAGCCATATCTGGACCTGATGCAAATAGCTTGCATTGTTCCTGATACAAGACTGCCAGAGATTCTGGACTTTGTGCTTCATTGGATGGACTTGAGGTTGTCTCCTTTAAGGGATCAGAATAAAAAACAACCTGAAAGGAGAAATAGAGGATTGTTACAAGGAAGAATGGGAAACAGAGGAGGAAGTAGAGAGGGAACAGGAGAGGGAGAACGAAAGGGAGATGGAAGAGGAAAAGAACTGAGTGTTTAAACAAATAAATGAGAGACAAGAAAAGCCTCATTAGTTCTGGGAAGTGTAAGGACCAAAATAGGGATGCTGCTGAGAGAGCCCAGGGAAAGGACCCAGATAGGGGCTGAGGCGACTGGAAGCCTAAGAGAGAGCGGGTTTCTGGTGACGCAGGCGGTAAGATCTGGCCTGGGAATAGGATGACTGTAGGCAGTCGCATCAGGGTATCCAGAGCAGAGAAAGCTCAGGAAGAAATATCTCCCAGCTGAGCCAGTGCCCGATTTCTCTTTGCTCCCACTTTTTCACAGCCAAGAGAATCTCTGGGTGCCCCTGAGCAGTCAGTCCCACAGACGGGGAGAGGTTTATCTTATTGGACACAAAAAGTCAACCAAGTGTTCTGAAGAAAACCCAAGAAAGAACGTTTAGTCCTTTCCAAAGGTGCCGAGTCAATCTCTCCTTGAGTAAATGCAAAAGAGGGTAAAAATTTAAAAATGAAAACAAGTCAACTATGCTTCTTCCAGGGAGGAACTTGGAACGTCTTGCTTTCCGATGGACCGTTTGCCTCAGCAGTCAAGAGAAGCAGTCTTAGGCCTACACCGGAGGATTCGTTCCACAGCTGGCACAAAAGATTTCTTTCCAAGCCAGTACCATTGAACTTAACTTGGGTGTATAAGTTGAAGAGACGTAAACACAAAAGTGGCATTCCTTTAAGTTTTTCAAAGGGAAGGGAAGTAGCTAGTGACTGTTTTAACCCAAGTAAGCCTGTTAAAATGCAGACAATATTGCTTTCAGCTGTTTTCTAGCACAATCTCTCATTTGAAATACATTTTTCAGCTAAATTTTTTCTGTTTAATAAAATATTTTAGTATCAAAAGGCTTCAAGACATGAGGACATTTTCTTAGAGCCCTAAATCTCATATTAAACCCCACCCAAGGACTTAGTGAGTTTCAAAACAGCAGCCATGTTTTGTCATAACTGCCTTCTCACCTGCTCCGTGTTCTTTTTTAACTTGATTTAGTTCGTGTAGTGAAAGGAGAACTGAAGTCAGATGTGCCAAGTATGCTACCTGGGCCTGAGATGCATCACGACCAGCCTCAGACCTTCATCGGCAAAAGCAGTATTACAGCACTACCACTTCCATCCCCTCCCCTCCACTCAGCTGTGCAGAGGACACAATGCATAGAGCAACTTCAAATGCTTTGAAAAGAGAAAAGCGTAGTGACAATGTAAGGCATGTATTCTTCTTATTGGTGTTGCTATGATTTCTCTTAGGTAAAACTTATGTGACTGACGCTCCAAGCAAGGGCTCATAAAAGCTCTACCGCACATTCAGGCAAGTGTTTGTGTCCCTGAGAAGCCTCGGAGGCAGGCGCCACTTGGAACCTATGGCTGTCCAGAGGACTAAGACCTTTAAGTCACTAAGAAACTCAGTTATCCCATAACCACGGAGGCAAGACAGAGTGGTTGGTAAAGAAAAGGTTAATTTGGTGGCAGTGACCAGGAAGAAAGTAGGAAAAGTTGATCCCACCACCAAGCAGTGCTTCTCAGCCTCAGTGGGCTGCACACGATCTGAGAATCACATGAAAGTACAGGTCCGACTCGGCAGGGCCCAGGCAAGGCCCGAGAGTCTGCATTTCTAATAAAGGCTCAGATGATGCTTAGAGGATTGCCCACGAACTGCATTTTGAGGGACAAAGATCTATTCTAGACCAGCCAGCCCTAAATGGAATTTGCGCCAGGGTCCTTAGGTGTGAATTTTGAGGACTAAAACACTAGAGTCCTTTTGAGAACGTGAGAGCACAATCTAGGGCTACATTTCTGTAACATAGTTGAGCTGTTGGGGCATTCTCCACCTTAGCATAAGCACAGGGGATTCTGGAGAAAAAATGATTGACATGGTTAAATCCAGGATAGGCGACGTCAAGACAGGTGACAGCAGGTAGAATTTCCTGAATTGGCATGGGGAAATATGACCATCACTGTGAGTTGAAGCAGGCGACTGTCAGGAAATCAAGAGCAAATGAGACTGTCCAGTGACACCCTGATGACCATCATAAAGAGGCTTAGGCTGAAGTTCCCACGATGTTGATGAAAAGCATTAAGTCAGGACATTTCTTGCTATTATTGTGAGCCTGGTGGTCCCAGGCGAATGTCATTTAGCGGGGAGTGGGATTTATAATCATCTACATTTGATTGTTATTACAATCATCATTAGTATCAACATCCTCATTGTAAGAGGAGGATATCCCTGATGTGTTATTGGAAATAAAGCATTCCCCACGCCACTACACTCCTGTGGGCAGGTGCACTCACTTGGCACTTCCTTAGTACATGGGGAAACGGAGAGTCAAGAGAAGCGCAATTTTTAATGCATAACAAACTTGCAAAGATAGGAAAGCAATGTATGGCAAGTTCAATATTCAGAGAGATAAGCCTGATATAGAATTTCAGCATTCTCATAGCAAAAAAAAAAAAAAAAAAGTTATGAGAGCAGGAGAGGCAGAGGGAGATGAAGAGGAAGAGGGAAAGAATGTGGGAAGAAGTTTAGATGATCAAGAAAACCAAGACAGTAAGCCATGAGAAGTTATCAGCATAGGTGCTTTCCAGAGCCCATCAAATACTTCTCTGTCCCAAATGGGGTATTCTGTCCTATAGGACAATAATTCCTTCCCCTCTGTTCCTTTATAATCCATATACTACATCCAAGTGGTTTTCTACCATGTTTTCTCAATACACCAAATTGCTAGATCAGTGAAAAGAAAGATGTGGGGTTCTATCTCATGCATTTTGCTAAAGTCACAAATGAATATACATTATACTGCAGCCTGAGGGCAAATGTTACTAATGAAAGTACCCTGTACATGGACATCATTCATTCCAGTAGCCAATATTTTTTTGACTTCTATGTACCCAGCCCTGTGCTAGGCACTAGAGTTGCAGGAGCAGACAATCAGACATATACCTGCCAACATTCAGATTATAATACAGGTGGGAGGGAAGAAGAAAATAAATAATAAGAAAATAAATAATAAGAATATATATATGATATTGGGGGGGGGACCAAGTAGCTTAGGTAGTAGCAGAAGGCACCCACTTTAGACACAGTGGTCAGAAAAGTTCTCTCTGAGGAGGTAATGGTACCTGAGGACATGGCTGGAGAATGAGAACCAGGAGAATTTTCTCATAAGATAAAATATATTTGTAAAAGCCCAAGGCAGGAAAGAGATGACATGTTCAACAAAATAATCCCCCTCCCAAAACAAAAAGCAATCCATGTGGTTACTCATACACAACATTATAAGCCAAGTGTATCACAGCAGAGGATCAAAGGGTTTATTCTTTTGGTCCTTGATTCAGTGAACACTCAGTTACCACCTACTCCATCAAATACTCTATTAGACAACACAAACAAGCCAACAGCTTATGTTCAATGAGGGAGACAAGCATTCATGATGTGCCATCATAAGTTGATATGTAAAAAGTTCCAGAAGCCTTTGGAACATGCAGGAAGTTGGGGGAGGTGCTTATCAGAATATTTCTTTTAACATCATTGTATTCTCATAATATACAATTTTATTGTGGGGGGAAAAAGCAGCTACATAACCTTAAATAAATATCTTTAAAACATTAGATATTTCCAAGCATCCAAAAGGTTGAAATATATGCTCCTCACTTCCAATATTTCCACTCCAAGTGGGAATATGTGTAAGAAAGTTAAAGGAAAGGCTCAGCATAAAACCTAGAAATGCCAGCCATTCCTTTTTAAAATATATTTTTAAATTTTTATAATGGCAGTTGACAAACAATATTGTATGAGTTTCAGGTGGCAGCCATTCTTTTTTAATTCCTTTATCATTTCATGATTGGCCCATTCCTTGGGGAGTTTACATTTTATGTGCAAATTATCTTGTCTGCATCAACAGATCATAAGCTTATCGAGAGCAAGGATTCGGTATTCTTATCTTCTAAATGACTCAAAACATTATTTTGAATAAATCAAGGGTCAGATTTATAGAATATTTTTAACTATCTCCATGGTTATCAGTCAAAATGTGTGATTCACTTGAAAGAATTTTCACCACCTTCTTTTCAGGTGCAGATTCCTGATCCTGGCTGAGTTTTAGACAGAAAGTGTCCTCACCACCCACTCTCCCCCTGGGCCTTTGGAGAAATGAAAGGTAAAAAGTGAAGCTTCCTGTACCAGGAAGAATGACACTAATTCACCTTTCGCTCCATCACCAGTGAATTTGAAGTTTCATGCCAGTACAATTAAATTCTTCTACAACTCTTGGTATAGATTATATAATTCCTCTGAAAAATCAAATCCATACTCAGAAAATCTTTTTGGATAAAACTATTTTGAGGAGACATTTTTATTGTTAATAATTTTATTAACTAATTTTACCCTCATGGCTTAAGATTTTGGAAAAAATCTGAGCCCAAGGATGATTTTTGTTTTCCTATAAACTTTGGTCAGAGTAATTCATACATACAATGAAGATGAAAATCTTCCAAGATTATTACTAAGCAGCATAGAAACTCACTCTGGACACTGGCTGGTTTCATGCCTGGCTGGCATGTCTCAGTAGTTGAGCGTCGACCTATGAACCAGGTGGTCCCAATTCTATTCCAGGTCATAGCACATGTCCAGGTTGCAGGCTCGATTCCCAGTAGGGGGCATGCAAGAGGCAGCCAATTAATGATTCTCTCTCATCATTGATGTTTCTATCTCTCTCTCCCTCTCCCTTCCTCTCTGAAATCAATAAAAATACTTTAAAAATATCTTTCATCTTTCAAACATATACTCTTAAGTATTGGAACTTTTTGCTCAAGCATTTGCTCCTTAAAATTTCCAGGTAGCCACACACACTCCTCAGCAAGGTGGGAATGAATGTTTTACATACAGACGAAAGGCACAGGCAGATTGGGGACGCTAACTAAGTGAACAACTTTTGGCAATTATTTTGGCATTTGATAGCACACATCTGAACTTTAACATAGGTCCTAACTTCTAAATGTGTGAGCACAATTTCTCAAGATAATGATATAAAATCTTCAAAGCTAGACTTTTGGAATCTCCCACAGGTATATTTTAAAAAATAAATTCCATAATCACTGCAGCAACCATGAGTATGGGGAATAAGAGGACTGTGTGTGGCTGTCCTCTCATCCCCTGGCCATTCGAGTTTGCAAAGCCTATTCTTGTGCTTGGGGCTAGCAAGCTTAATTTGTCAGCTAAGGCAACACGGTTGCAGTCTCAGGTCAGTAGTCATGCACCAATTGGAGCAGCAATCACTCTGAAAGCATCCTAACTCAGCAGCTAGTTCATGTTCCCAAAAGAACTTCAGTATTAACATTTCAGCTTCAGTCCTGGAGTCATCAGCAAAAACTCTGTCAGCCCCCATTTATTCATTCAATAAATATTTATTGAGAATTTACTCTGTGTCAGAGAGTAGCAAGTAAGTAGAATACACAGATTAAGACGAGGTGATCCCTTCTCCCAAGGGCATGCACTCACAGAAAAATTTAGTCTATTAGTTAATTACTCATCCTTCTCCAAAGAGGCATGACACTCCAATGGAAAAAATGTTCTATTAATTATTTTACCAATTCAACAAATATTTCTTCAGCTCTTATTACTTACCAGGCTTGATTCTAGATTCTGAAGATATAGCAATGATAGACTGTCAAAGCTCCTCTCTCATGGAATTTACAGACAATAAACACATAAATGAACTAGAAATTCATATAGAAAAAATGCCACGAGGAAAATAAGAAAGAGTGATGTGACGGTGAATGTGGAGGAAACTGCCACTTTAGACTGGCAAAGAAGGGAAGATATCTCTGAATAGTGATAATTGAGCTGACACCCAATGAAGAATTCGTCAACCTAAAATGGTAGGGTAATTTGTTCCATATAGCATTTGAGCAAAAGAGGGCAGAATAAAAAGGAGGAGGACACCAAGTGGGGGAAACAGCATACACAATGAAATGAAAATAAAAAATAAGATGGTTCTGTAAACCACCAATGGGAGCTGAGATCCAACAATGGAATGGTAAGATTCCATATCAGGCAAAGGTGTTACATGGGAGAGGATGGGGAGTCCCTGACTCAATGGCTTTTTTGATGGCCCTCTTCCTTGCCTTGTCAGACTGTTCCCTAGTTTCAAGAGTTGGCTACAGGTAGGTCGATCATATATGCATTTCAATTCCTTATTTAATCCCCTATATGCTTTCTTTCCGACATCATGTTACATATATATCTTTAAATTAGCACTTTTGCACTGACTGAATTGTAACTATCTGCTTTAGTATTTATTTTCTCTATTAGATTGTGAGTTCCTTGGGGTTTGAGACGTGGACTATTTAATTCTGAGTCCCCAATATCTGGCACAGCATTAGGCACATATCAGCTCAGCAAATATCCAATGGGAGGTGGATACATGACCAAATAGGTGGCTGAAAATTTATAAGATCCTTGAATTAGTTTCCAGGGCTAAAGTCACCATATTAGTATTACAGCATGAGTAAAAAGCATTAAGGTGAGGTCCATAACAGTTGTCTCTCTAACATTATACTGAGAGTTTCTGATGTTTTATAAGTCCACATGCTTAGAATTAATTGCTCAGCCCACCCAGCCTTGCAATACTGCCTACATTTTAAAATATTTTTATTTTATTTTTTAAGTTTCAATGTTATTTTTTATTAATTTCAAGTGTACAGATAGTTGCTAATCATTATATTTTACAAAGTGATCCCCCTAATATTTCAAGTACCCACCTGGCACCAAACATAGTTATTACAATATTATTGACTTTATTCCCTATGCTGTATTTCACATCCATATGACTATTTTGTAACTACCAATTTGAACTTTTTAATCCCTTTACCATTTCCACCCAGCCCCCCAAGTCCCCTCCCCTCTGGCAACCATCAGTCTTTTCTCTGCATCTATGACTCTGTTTCTATTTTGTTTGTTCATTTATTTTGTTCATTAGATTCCACATGTAAGTGAGATCCTATGGTATTTGTCTTTCTCTGACTTATTTCACTTAGCATAATACCTTCCAGGTCCATCCATGCTGTCACAAATGGTAAGATTTTACTCTTTCTGTGGCTGAGTTATATTCTAATATATATAACTACAGCAGCGGTTCTCAACCTGTGGGTCGCAACCCACAGGTTGAGAACCGCTAGCAGGGTCACCTAAGACCATCGTAAAACACAGATATTTACATTACGATTCATAACAGTAGCAAAATTACAGTTATGAAGTAGCAACGAAAATAATTTTATGGTTGGGGGTCACCACAACATGAGGAGAACTGTATTATAGGGTCGCAGCATTAGAAAGGTTGAGAACCACTGCTCTAGAGGAAAGTCTGGTATTAGTATTTAGCCCTCGTCATCTTTATCAAGCCTAGTTTCATCTATTTACAGAGGCTGATCAAGCAACTCTGGGAACCATTCAATGACTGGTTTGAGTCCATGTACCATCCTTCAAGAGTGCTCAATTCTTACTCTGTAGCATGTCAGTGTATTACACACAGATTACTAGTCATCTCTCAGAGTGCCTCCCTTCCCCGCCCCGCCCCCCGCCCCCAACTTCTGCAGATAGGTCAGATAGGCGAGAGAAAGAGAAAAGGAGAGAGGGAGAGAAACAGACACAAACAAGGATGGAAGGAGGGAAGGATAGATAGATGGGCAGAGGGAGAAACAAAGAATAAAAAGAGATTGTTTCCTTGCTCAGTAGGAATATTTATGTTCTTGTGTTCATGTGTTCATATTTAGAAATTATTGCCCATGACACGGTGTTAATCTGTGTCAAGGTTCCCAGATCACGGGCCTATGAACAAACCCAAGGCAAATGAGGGTATACTACAGTGGCCGTATCTGGCCAGTAGGAAGCACAATGAACTTCAGAGGAGACCACACTTGAAGAAGTGGACAGTAGTTCTAAATTTCAGATTCCAAATAAGTATTGAGTGATGGCTATCCTTTATCTCTGGATGGAACTGAATGGAGGACTTCTAGATAGGAAGGAAATATACTTTCAGGAGAGAGCTAATTGGGTCCCAATCTATTTGTGGAATACTAGTTAGAGGTTGAAAGGCAGGAAAGATTTGGTGTGTGACCCTGAGCAGTAGTTCACAAAACGATCTTTCTGCCTTGTGATGAGTTCCCAGGGAAATAAAAAGGTGAGTGAGATGGAAAAACTGTATAATATATGCAACTCAGAAATAATGAGAGATCAAATCCATTCTGGTTTGAGTTTAATAGTCTAGTTAATCAAAAGAAAATAAACGTCTGCATCGGCTTCATCAGGTAAAAAAGTGATATGAAGATAATAGAAGCATGCAGGAGGTGGTCAACAAAAGTAAATTTCCTTTCTCTCTCCAGTGGTGACCTCTTCTCAACTGCTTCTCCTAAATAAAGTTTATATTGGCCAACTGAATACATGAGTGAAAGAAAATAAATATATGAACAATTTAGTGAATTTCTATACCGTATATTCAAATCTGTACTTGATATGATACTCTAAGACATCTTACTCATTTAATCCTCATCACACCTATCAAAAGAAATTCTTATCTTCATTCAGAGATGAGGAAACAGAAGCTTATAAAGGCAAGTGGTTTGCTTAGAATCATACCATTGGAACTACAAAGTTGAGATTTAAACCCGGATGATTTGATTTTAAGTCAATTTCCTTTTTCTTTATAATAAAGCTTCAACATATAGCTAATTTCACTCAGTTACAGCATCAACCCTAGTCATTAAAATTCAAATTTGGTTGCAAGAGGTGTCAGGCACTGTTGAATAGCTAACCTAAGACCCATTCCCAAACACCTAAATATGCTCTGTCTCAGAGTCCTTGAAGCCTGCAATGCTCAGATACCCGAGTTCTGTCCAATGGTTTGTAAATGGAAGTTTGTTGAAGGATCTGGAAAACTTTGCTTAATGATTAAATAAAGCCTGCATCTCTAGTATTACACCTGCCCCTCTATATCCTGCAGGAATAAAGGCATGATGGCTACCGCTGCAGCAACCACTTTGTGACTATCAGGAAAAGTGAAGAAAATTGCAGGTATGCTGCCCAGGACATGGAGTTGCTCAAACAATAAGAGGAGACACCTACATCCCGGCTCCTTGCTATGAGAGTAAAACAAACGATTTATTTAAGGCGCTGCTAGTCAGTAGTCTTATAATTACAGGTGGAAAAAAACCTGATAAAGAGAATGTCTAAAACACTGTCAGCTAAGTATCCAGATTAGTAAGATAACAGAGAAAAACAACTAATTTTTTTTATAATAAACATCTATCCTGACATAAAAAGCGTATTTCCAAAATAATAACTTCCTGCTCTAAAAAAATAAAATATTATCCATGTTTACTTGGTTCTAAACTCTGATAAATATGAATGGCAAAAGAAATTTTTTATGAACGTTGCATTATTAAACAAAGACAGTTACTCTTGTTTTTTCTAAACAGCATCTAACACACAGTTGATGCTCATAAGGCTGAGTGCTAAAAAACATGTATCTTATTAGTAACACATCTCCACATTATCACTTGGAAAAAGTCCTTTCTTTCACAAATCAATATTATGAAGAACCAGGCAGCAGGTGGAGGATATAAAAATGAATCATTTTTCAATAACTTCTTTCAGTGTGGAAGGTTTCACATGTCTAGACATATTTTGCTATTGAATCCCACACTGATATTTAAGAGGCTGTTTTTCTCTTTTGCATACAAAATTACCCTAATTATAGCAAAGCATTTTGCTCACATGCTGTCACTCCTGGGCAAAGAGCGAAGTCCATGTGTGTCCCTCTCTGTAGCTCCAGCCGGTGCACCCAGCACCCCACCTCAGTCATCAGGGACAAGTTAAGCCATGAGATGTTTTCTCTCCAGCTTGATGGTGAAACAGGAAGTTCTTTTTTTTAAATATATTTTATTGATTTTTTTTTTTACAGAGAGGAAGGGAGAGGGAGAGAGAGTTAGAAATATTGATGAGAAAGAAACATCGATCAGCTGCCTCCTGCACACTTCCTACTGGGTATGTGCCCGCAATCAAGGTACATGCCCTTGACCGGAATCGAACCTGGGACCGTTGAGTCTGCAGGTGGACACTCTATCCACTGAGCCAAACTGGTTAGGGCAAGAAGTTCTTCTATTTTTAGAAATGAGTGGAAACATTACAATTTTTTCTGCAGGGCATTTCACTAAAAGTATAACCTATTACCGAGAATAGTAACAAAATTTTGACTGCAAAATTAATATTTAGCAATATAAGTATTTAAAAGGATCCTCATGTTTGTTTGTTTGCTTTTTATCATTCTCAGTGATTTACAGATTTATATCCAAGTCTTGTTTGAGAAATTTTCTGGGAGGTAAACCCAGCAGGATGAGAAAAGCCAGGTGCATGATGGGATCAGGGATGCACCCAGATCTGAGAGGAGGAAAGGGAACAAAAGAACAAAGCGGCCTAGACGATGTACGTGGCCTGGGTGAGAGTCACCTGGGTAGGACCAACAATAATTGCTCAGATCAAGTGATTTCTGAAAATGATTTCAAGAACGTCTGATATAGCTCATGGGGTGTTCCCCAATACACAAGCTCACCATTCTGATATGTGTGAAAAGATGACCTTCGTTAACAAAAAGGAAAAGGAATTCAATTTTAAAATTTGTAACAGGTCACAACATTGCTATTCCTGGTCCATACTTGAAATTATTTCAAATATGGATAGAACTCTATTCTGGGGTGTTTGTAGGTGAAAAGGCAGCCTTATCTTTTCCATGAGGCGCAGTGGGATTAGGCGATTAGATACTGTGACTTGTCTAAGCAGTGTTTGATGATGGCCTCTGCTCCCTCCCTAACTGCATCCTTGCTAACTCTCTTTTGAGATAATGTGTTTTCAATGACGCTGGTGGCTAGCTAACAGGGTACTCATTTCATGGGTGGAGCCCTGCTTACATCCAGGCTAGTCTGCACTGGCTTTTCTAAGAAGAGATTTTTCCGGAATAATGGAAAGAAATAAGGTGTTTGGGACTTGATATCATATGCCACGAGTTTAAATCCTAGCTCTTCAATTTACCAGGTGCATCGATGCAGGGACATACTTAGCCTCCTTGAACCCCAGTCTCCCATTTACAAAACTGGGATCTAACCCACGGGACCATTAATAAGATGGTTTATTTGAAAGTGCCTAACTTATAGTGGGTCCAAAATAGACCTTCATTGAATCGGAACTGTTCAGCTTTCGAGTGATATGAAAACAAATAACAGGAACCCAGTAATTCCTATCATCCAGAAACTTAAGCATATCACACCTGGGCATACAGATTATTTTATGTGTACATTGTTACAAACAAACACCTCCCCCAGAAATCCCAAATGTCACATATCCACCTAACAGGACGGGAATGACTGACAGATAGCATTGACCTTCTCCCAGGAAATGACAGATTTTCAAAGCAAGCACTTTTTAAAATTACATAAGTATGCAGCATGAATCAGAAAAGCGGGAGGCTGTGTCTGCTTGTTTGATCAACATTTCATTTTCTGTAGCTTCCGCCTTCCTTTCAGTGCTGGGCCGGCTACCTCCCTCAATAGGCTACTGGGGTGTTATAATCGTCTGCTTAAGGTTCTTCCCCAGATCACATGTTTTACTTAATTAAATAATGCCCCAATTAATTGATTTGTTTGTAGACATTCCTAATTTAGTAAACGCTGAGCAGAATGCTAAAAATACCATTATATTTCTGACGGAGGCACCACTAAAGTCTGATAATTGATAGCTTTGCTGTTTTCTCTCATGGCCTGAAAAGCTTTTAAAGCTAAATTCTGTAATCATGTTCATCTTTGGAAATTAGTTTTGTGAAACCACACATTTAGTTCTTGCTGAGAAATCTCATTTTAGTCATTCTAACATAATTTATAATGCATAAACTAAATTAGCTTTTGTAGCTAAGCCAGCATATTTTTCTTTAATTTTTATCTCATCCTAATATATTTTTGACCTTGGAAACTGTAATGTCTGTTGGATATTGAAGGCTCTGAACAAAGAAAATCATTTCCATTCCATCACTATGGTTACACTCCCTTCCCGCTCCAGCACTGAGCTGCACGGCGCGTGTTGAGTCTGGATTCCTCAGGAGGGCGAGGGGAACCTCATGTAACAGCATTTAGTTCTGATTAAATAAACACATATACATAATGGAACCCAGGAAAGGAGCAAATGGCTTCACTCTGTTTACATTGCATCTGATCTGACTGATGGTGAGGGGCAATCTATCACCCGATGCTATTCACGTTGGGTTCTGTTGTGTGCGGGTTTTTTTCCCCCCCAGGCAGTCACACATACATATTTGTCTCAAAAAAACAGTCAAAATGCCAGGCGGCTCCTAAAACCTCCAGTACTCCCGAAGCCAAAGCGGTTTCATCCCTTTCTAACAACAGAGAACCTGAAGCGTGAATCATACGGTACGCTGTCCACCAGAGACGCGTTTCAGATGAGCTTGCCACGCGTCTCTCAGCATCCTAACGTGGCTTTGGCTGGCCTAGAGGCGCAAGACAAGGCACTGGCCATTCCGGCAAATGCTGCCTCTGGTAGTGAAAAGCGTTTATTTTACAGATGGCACCATTTGGTAAAACATGGCTTGATTATGTTTTTTTATTACTACACAGCTGGTTGGCGATGTTAACTCTAATAGGTTTTTCGTTTTCTTCTTCTCCCTAGTAGTTCATGTACCAAAGGCATCTTGAAGAAAACTGTTGGCAATAGCCAGTGTCTTCGAGTGGCCATCACTGTTTAAAAGAGTGTAATGTGAGCAGTATGGTGGCAAACTAAATCCAAATAAACTCAAACGAAATGTCTCGTTCCTAAAATTCATATGGGCACAGATTTCCAGCTGCCTTGATAGGGTGGTGCAAAAGCGATGCAGAGCTATTAGTTTTAGCAGCAAAGGAGACAACAACAACAACAGCGGGGTGAGGGAGGAAATACTAGACAATATGCTAGGCCTCAGGTGGGAAAGAAATTGGCATCTTTAATGGCTTTCAGGTACAGGGACGGCAGAGATCACCTCTGTGGCCCGGCCCGGGCTGGCCCACACCGAGCATGCAGGATATGTTTGAGGTGTGAAGGAACAGGTGGACGGATGAAAGGGCTCACTATTTTATAAGATTTAAAGATTCTTTGATGGTGAGACAGAACACACTGACACTCAGACAGAGGAAAGAAGAGCTGCTTTAACGTACGTTTTCAAGTGAGAAAAGGCTGTCCGTCTGGGTCCCACATGGGTTGCACCCAGGCACAGGGGTAGGGTTCGGGCTGGAGCTGGAGGGGGCAGCATGGCAAAATGGAGCGGGGTCAGCTGCCTTTGATTCTCAGACTCCCTGCGGATCGGCTGCTTTGAATAACCCTGTGACTCCAGGGCATGGGAGCTAGCTGTCCAGTACCTGGCCCCGGGTAATGAAGGCAGGTTCCTGGTGGCCCAGTGGCTCCAGGGTGTGAGAACTTCATAAGGAAAGTAATTGGGGTTTGGCTTAATCAGCTGCCCGAGAAAGGGAAATGCCTTGCCTCTAGCCAGAGCCTCAGAAGTGGATCAACACAGCATTTGAAACAGACAAACAAGCAAACAAACGGCAAACACCTCTGACACATTTACCTGCTCATAGAAGGGGAGACTCCAGCCAAAGTCCAGGGAAGCATTACACGTGATTTAAAAGCAACCAAAACGTCAGTCAAGTATGACAGGGAATGCTTAATAAAAGCTAACTTGGCCCTTACTTGCACTAACTCTAAACATAATTACAAAATCATTTATTAGAAGCATGTTGGTCCGGTAATCAAGTTTTCATACATTTGTTTGGGTGGGTAAAAGATCCAATAAAGGCAACTCCCAAACCCTTTCCATATCTTTAATGACCTCAAATGGTTTCCCATAAGGTGCCAGGTTCAATTCTGCACATGAATGGAACATCTGTGTTTTTTTTAAAGCAAATGTGGCTGGGAATGTCCAAGTTCAAGAGGAGCTGCCATCATGTTGCATGCTCTATATCCCAGGCAGAAATCCAAAGCCAGCTGTGGCAGGCAGAATGACAGTCCCCCAAAGATGCCCCACCCTCTCCTCAGAACCTGTGAATACTACGGTGCATGGCAGAGGAGAAACGACCTTTGCAACTGGAATCAAGGTTGCTAATCTACTGACTTTAAAATAGAACGATTACCCAGGTGGGCCCAATGTAAGCACAAGGGTTCTTAAAACTAGACAAAGGAATCAAAAGGGGAAGTCAAAGCAATGAGATGTGAGAAGGAGTCAACTGACCATCATTGCTGGCTTTGAAGGAGAAGGGAGGGGCTATGACCAAAGAAGCACGGATAGCGTCTAGCTGAAAAGGCAAGGGTTTGGGCTCCCTCCTCCAGTCCCCAGAAAGGCACACTGCCCTGCAGACACCTTGATTTCAGACGTGATCACTGGTTATAGCAGCGAATAGGAAACGAATGACCATCCAAATTCCCAAAGCGTGAAACCACTGCTTCTTATGTTCCAGATTTTCTTCACCCCAAATGTTATTTACTGAGGAGGCAAACCCTCAATGATTTGTCCAGGGATAGCTGATGGTTACTTTTGTGGAAATACTTTCTGTTTCATATACAATGCATCACAAGCTCATTCTGAAAGCATTTTCTGGGAATGTAACATCCTTCATGCTCAAATATCAACTCTCTTTGAATATTGACATTTAAAAATAAAATCTAACCTGTTCGGATTTTGTAGAAGGTGACACTGGAACAGAGGATATTTCCTTCTCAGACCACAGTATCAACTTGGAAGACTTCCGCTCCAACACCAAATAATATTTGAGCAAGATAGCCATGCATTCTCTTCGTTAAAAGAATAATTATTTGACTTTTCTTCTTTGTCATCATTCTTGTATACACCTCAGACTAGTCCCTTAGAAGTGGAGGATACCAAAATGTATTCTATGTTTTGAATGGAACACATTAAACAGTGAAGCAGAAGTGGTTTCAAGGTCAGGGTTAGAGAGTTTAACAGGTCATGAAAGTGGCGCGAAGAATGCAAGGTGGCTGAGTTGTCAGTGCATGGGTCCTCCATGGGGGGGCATTATTCTAAGCTGGCCGTCAAGTTTATGGGTTAAAAACAAGGGGTGCATGATCTAGAGAGGAGATCACTGAGTGGAGAGTGAGATCAGACTAACGTCCATCCCAGCTTTCCTCCTGAGTAACAGTGGGCAGTTTTCCTATCACCACCCCATGTTTCCACGTGACCTTCCTTTGTTTCTATAGCTAAAGCCAGTGCTTCTATATCTTGCAGGCACACCCTACTAGTCCCTTTATTTTTTATTTGTTCCCCTTCATGGCATTTTGATTCTTTGATCCACCTCTTCTGCTTTTTTGGTTTCTGAGTTCAGACATTTTGAGAATCTGATTTTCCTCCCCGTTTCGCTCTTATCCTTCCCATTTGGTCTTTAATGTCAGTTTCAGTCAAGGGTCTTTCCATTTTTATATTGGGCTTGCCTTATTTTCCTTTTTTATTGAAAAGCTCTTTAAAAATCCACTTTGGTGCTGTTGTTTACGTTTGTTGTTGCTTTTAACAACAAAACTTTATATCTCAGAGGAAGTGATGATAATAAAACTTCTAGAGGCAAATTCACTTCTTCAGCATGGAGTCATTGAACACCTACTCTATCTACTTCATGGTAGAGGAGGATCGGTAAAAAGATAAAGAAGGCAGTCCTTACCCTTAAGAAACTGGTACATAACAAAACAACTCTCCCATAGAAAATAAAGAAGTGAATGTGCTCACTGAATTCTGAAGGACCTGTGTAGCACGGCATGATGCTTTTCCTCTCCTTTCTTACCGCCATTCTGAAACACTAAAAATAATGTACCTCGGCCCAAATTCCCTCAGCTGAGATACCACCTAAGAGAAGGGTAAACCAGGAGTCATCTCTCCCTTCAGCAGCCCACAGATACCTGGACTTCAAACACTTCGTGAGAAATGAAAACAGGAAATTCTAAAGCATGCTAAGTAATCTCCTCTCAAGACCCTTCTCAGTACTCTCACAAAGCCAAAGGACCCTTTGAAGCGATTGGACATTCCGTCCAGGAAAGAGACACACAAAATTTGAAATATTGAAACAAGTGAATTTTGACCACCTGGAACCTTCAATTAGTAGAGAAACTTTCTCTACTTCACAAAAGAAAAAATCATTTTGAAGTAGTTTTCAGACAATCATCTATACTCTTACACACATCCCTAAATCTTCTCCCTCCAGGCATTTTTTTCTTCAATCTTTCTCCTGGGCAAGTAAGTAATCACCTTAAGGCCATCTACTACTATAGTTTCTCTCTTTATCTTATCCTATTTCAATCAGTCACTCACTAATGCTGATTCGTCCTTACTATGGTCCAAATCTATCCCCTCCTTTTAATTGCTGAATACAGTTTCATTACAGGGCTATAACACATTGTTTTGTTGGTGGCCATTTGAATTGTTTTAGTTTTGGACTATTATTAATAGAGCTGCTATGAATATGCATAAAAATACTTTTTGTAGACATATGATTTCACTTATCTTAGGCAAATGCCAAGGAATGAAATTATTTGGTCATAAGGTATTAGTATATTTTACTTTACAAGAAACTGCCAGTTTCAAATAGGTTGTACCATTTTGTACTCCTACCAGCAATGTATGAGAATTCTAATTGCTTACATGTTGGCCAGAAGTTGGTGTTGTCAGGTTTTACATTTAGGGCACTCTAGAAGTATAGTCATATTTCAATATTAATTTGCATTTCCCTATTGACCAATAATGTGCAACTTTCAAGTGCTTATTGGCCATTTACTAGTATATATATCTTCCTTTGCCAAGTGTGTAATTTGCCTATTTGTTATTGAGAAGTTTTCTTATTATTGAATAGAAGGATTTTTTAATACACCCTGCATATGAGTCCTTTGTCATTTATTTATATTGTATTTCTTCCCATGCTTATATATTATGTTACCAATGAGCTGAAGTTTACAATTTTGAGTAACAATATATCATTTTTTTCCTTTTATGGTCAGTGATTTCAGAGAACACTTTACCTATTACAGGGTTATAAATATATTTTCCCAAACATTATTCTAGAAACTTTATACATTAAACTTTTATTTCAGGTCCATGGCCCATCTTGAAATAATTTTTTTTCAAAGAACCAACTCTTGCTTTCATTGATCATTTCTATTGATTTTTAGACTCTATATTTTAAATTTCTGTTCTGATTTTTATTATTTTCCTTTTTTTATACTCAGTTTGGGCTTTGTTGTTCCTTTTCTAGCTCCTTTGAGTGTAAAGTTAGATTATTTAATTGAGCTTGTTTCTTGAGGCAGGCCTGTAATGCTATTAATTTCCCTGTTAGGACAGCTTATGCTGTGTCCCATAGATTTAGGGTGTTGTGTTCACATGTGTATTTCTTTTAAAGTATCTTTTCATTTCTTCCTTGATCTCAGTGTAACCTATTCATTGTTTAGTAAGATGTTGTTGAACGTGTGTGTGTCCGCATCAGGGAGGTCATGCATCTCTGACATGTACTGGCTTGTGCACTGCCTCTCCTTGGAGGTGCCTTGTGTTTGCCTCTGTCCCCTTAGAAAACACCGACTTTGGAGCGTTTTCTGCACCACAGGGATGTCACACCTCTCTCTGGCCTTGGGTTGTGAGGATTGCTTTCCAGCTTCTGGTTTGTCTCTCCAGCTTTTAGCTTTTCTCTCATTTTTGTTTCGGGCACAGGAAGAGCCAGCCATTGCCTCACTGGCTTCTGGCCCTGGGGTCACACTTAGCACAGTGGTCTCTACCCCGAGATGATGAAACTAAAAGGGCTTCTGTTTTTGTTTATATCTAATCTCTAATCCATCTTGGATTTCCCTTTCAAATAACAAAAATGCTATTTTAGATAAAAATAAGCAAAAGTATACGAGCAGATGCAGAAAAGCACCTATGGTAAGATTCCATTTACAGGAAACGTCCCGAACAGGTTACAGAGCAGAGACAGAAAGCAGAGCAGGGGTGTCCAGGGGCAGGAGAAGTGGGAGTGAGGACTCGGGTGCAGAGTTTCCTTTGGGGAAGATGGAACATCCTGCAACTAGAGAGTGGTGATGCTTGCACAGCATCGGGAATATACCTCATGCTCAGGAATGGCACCATTTAAAATAGGAACATTTACTTTTATTTAAAAAGTAAAATAAGTCACACCATACACCACAAAAACGGAAGCCATAAAAATGGAAAGGAATAGAATGTCTAGGAAGAGGAGGGGTGGGACGAATTCTGGCGGGGAGGGGAAAGCAGGTTCCCAGGGCAGAGGAGGGAGGGTCTGAGACGGGTCAGGGTGCCCGGGCTCCAGAACTGCAGCTGAAGGTAGCTCGGCCGCCAGGGAGGACATCCCCCCAGGCCTGGAGGGGCCTCCACGCCTGCCCCTGCATCTGGCTCTTCCAGATGTTCGAGAGGCCTTGAAACAGGGGTCTGCTCTGCCTCCTGGGCTGGTGCTGGAGTTGTGAGAGGGGAAAAGATCGCCCACATGCTCGCATTTCCATGTGCCCCCCAAAGGCAGAACCCATCCACAGCCCAGGACCCACCACAGATGTCCTCCCTGCCGGCTGTCCAGCAGATGGGTGGTCTGAGGCCCATCTTTGCTCCTGGACAGCCTCTTGCGGGGTGGTGCCCATGTGTGTCTGGCACCGACCCCTCTCTATCACCTCCACCCCCCCACCTCCCCCACCTTCTCACCCTTGGGCTCTGCTCCCATGGGCTCCAGATCTTTCGACCCGTGGATACCATCCCAGTTTAGTTTGGACTTGGAAAGTGGGAGTTGCCTGGTAATCCTGGGCACACTGGGTGGAGCAGGCCTGTGGGGACTGAGTGGCTCTGGGTGGGGAGGACCCTGGAGCCTGGGCAGCTTCGGGGGAGGAGTCCTTCTTCTGCCGCCCCAGGCCCCGGATCTCAACACCCCCCTGGTAGCCACACTCACTCTGGGCCTGCTCTGGCCCTCAGTGGTGTGGCTCACCGGCTCCTCACTGGTGGTCATGGGATGGGGGTCTCCATCGACCAGCTGCTGCTCCTCCAGGTCCTGGGTTAAGCTCTGCAATGACAGTGACCAGCAGCCAGTCCGGAGACCTCAAGCCCTGTCCAGCCCTAGTGGGCTGCTTCGGCCCACTGGACCTTCTGCTCCAGGATCAGGCGAGCCCTGTGTCTGCACAGACCTCCACTCATGGGGCAATGTGATTCTCCTTCAGGGTCCGGGATAGACCTGGGGCAGAGGGCGCTACCCATACTCCAGGTCCACCCAGCCAGCCTTGACCTGGGTGTGAACATGACCGGCCCGCCAGGCTTCTGACTCCTCCTCAGCCTGTTCCTGCTCAGGGCAGGCCCTCCCCATGTGAATCACACACACACACACACACACACACACACACACACACACACACACACACGGGGAGGGGACATGGAGCTGCTCAGGTGGGATCAGAGTGGTGGCCGGGCCCAAACAAAACCTCCCTGGGCTCCCTGTGTCACCTCTGGGTCCCGTCGTGAAAAGGGCCACAGGCATCGGGACTGAGTTCAGAACCAGCGGCGACAGTGGGGGAAGAGGCTGTCACTGTTGCTCTTTTAAGGCCTCGGCCTCGGGACACGGGCACAGAACATGGACCATCCCTTCCGTGTGAATGTCTCTATCAATGAGCTGGGAGGGGCTGTTTCAGAACACGGCTGCCTGGTTACCAGGTTCCAAGTTCTGTTGGGCTCCATCGTCAGGAAGTGAGGTCACTGCCCTTGTCTGAGGAGACCTCGGAGTAGGGGGCCAGGCAGTGACCTCACTTCCTGACGATGGAGCCCAACAGAACTTGGAACCTGGTAACAGGCAGCCGTGTTCTGAAACAGCCCCTAGTGGAGACATTGGAAAGGACGTAAGTTCTCCTGTTGTGTGCCAGTGTGCCGAGGCCGTGGCCTCAGCAGAGGCAGTGGTGAGAGCGTGTTCTGCCATGGCCGCCACGGTGTCTGGACTCTACCCAGATACCTGTGGCCCTTTTCATTGGGGGAAAGGGAGTTACCGTGGGGGGGGCGGGGGCGGTCCAAAGGTGAGGCCAAGGGCAGTTTTGTTCCAGCCAGGCCACCATTCTGATCCCCTCTCACTAGTCCCATCTCCCCACTGTGTGTGTGTGTGTGTGTGAGGGATTCACGTGGGGAGGGCCTGCCCTGAGCAAGAACAGGCTGAGGAGGAGTCAGAAGCCTGGTGGGCCCGTCATGTTCACACCCCAGGTCAAGGCTGGGGGGTGGAGGTGGAGTATGGGCAGCTCCCTCTGCCCCAGGTTTATCCTGAGCCCTGGAGGTGCATCTCAGTTGCTCTGGGTGGAGGTCTGTGCAGACACAGTGCTGGGCCTGATCTGGGAGCAGGAGCAGCAGTGACCAGGGCCTGGCAGGGCGTGAGGCCTCCGCACTGGCTGCTGGTCACTGTCCTTGCAGCGCCCAACCCAGGACATGGAGGAGCAGCAGCTGCTGGACGGAGACCCCCGCCCCATGTGCACGAGTGAGGGCTAGGTGCCCCACACCCCCAAGGGCCAGAGCAGGCCTGAAGAGCGTGTGGCCAGCAGGGACTCTGGGGAACCAGGGCCCATGGTTGGCCAGAGGAGGGTTTCTCCCCCGAAGCTGTCCAGGCTCCACAGGAAACTCTTGCTTTCTCATGCCAACCTGATCACCATGTGCAAGTCCAAACCACTGGGCCTGGGGACCTAGAGCCCGTGGGTGAGAACGTGATGGTGGGATAGAGGGTGGAGGTGCATGTGAGCTTATGGGGAGGGGTTGACACCAGGCACACAGGGAGTACCCCCAGAGGCTGACCGGGAGCAAGGACAGGCCTCAGCCCACCCACCTGCTGGCCTGCCTGCAGGAGGATGTCCTGGGTCCTGGGCTGCAGCTGTGCTCTGTCTTTGGGGGCACGTGGAAATGCAGGCACGTGGGTGATCTTTTCTTCTATTGCAACTCCATCACTCGTGCAGGAGGCAGCGCTGGTTCCTGCTTTACCACCCATCGTCCATCCTGAGGAGCCTGATGCAGGGGCAGACCTGGAGGGCTGTCCACTTCCGGAAGTCCTGCCATCTCCAGCAGCCAATCCACTCAGCTCTGGAGCTGGGGCCATCTCCAGCAGCCAATCCACTCAGCTCTGGAGCTGGGGCCATCTCCAGCAGCCAATCCACTCAGCTCTGGAGCTGGGGCCATCTCCAGCAGCCAATCCACTCAGCTCTGGAGCTGGGGCCATCTCCAGCAGCCAATCCACGCAGCTCTGGAGCTGGGGCCATCTCCAGCAGCCAATCCACGCAGCTCTGGAGCTGGGGCCGCCCGTGCAGCATCTCAAGCTGTAACTGAAGCCCCACCACCGCTGCCTGGAGATCCCCCCCCAGAGCCTGCCCCAGAGGAGGAGCTGCCTCTGGGAACGCCTCAGGGCCAGCCCCAGATCCGCGTGTGGACGTGCTCGCCCTCTCCCATCAGAAGAATTTGCTTTAACCCCCTTTGACCTTTCACTTTTATTTTCTTTCATTTTTATGTTTTTCTTTTTTTCCATGAAATGATTTTTTTAAAATATTTTTATGATTTGGGTTTTTTTTTTTTTTGCGGGGGAGGGTGGGTTTACTTCTATCATTTTCTTTTTTTCTGTTCTTAGCCTTCATTTTCCCATGGTGTAATTCTTTTTAAGTAATAAAGAAAAGTTATCATTTGTATTTTAAGTGGTGCCATTCCTGACCATGAAGTACATTCCCGATGCTATGCAAGCATCACCACTATCGAGTTGCAGAAAGTTCCATCACCCCAAAAGGAAACCGTGCACGAAGGGTACTCACTCCCCAATTCTCCTGCCCCTGGCAACCCCCGGTCTGCTTTCTGTCTCTGTTCCTTTACCTGTTCTGGAAGTTTCTTATAAATGGAATCTTTTCTGTGTCTGCTCACCTACTTTTGTTTGTTTTTTATCTGAAATAGCATTTATTATTGGAAAGGGAAATCCCAGATGGATTAGAGATCAGATGTAAAAAAGGAGTCATTTTAGTAAGTGTGTGCATCTTCCCGGGGTAAAGACCACTGTGCTAAGAGTGACCCCAGGGCCAGAAGCCAGTGAGGCAATGGCTGGCTCTTCCTGTGCCCAAACCAAAAAGGAGGAAAATGCTAAAAGCTGGAGAGATAAACCAGAAGCTGGAAAGCAACCCCCACAACCCAAGGCGAGGGAGACATGCCACATCCCTGTGGTACAGAAAACTCCCCCAAGTCAGTGTTTACTAAGGGGACAGAGGGCAAACACAGGCACCTCCGAGAGGCAGTGCACACGCCACTACATGTCAGAGATGCCCCATCTCCCCGATGGGGACACACAAACACTTTCAATATCTGACTAAACAACAGATTAACACTGAGATCAAGGAAGAAATCAAAAGACACCATGAAACAAATATAAATCTGAACACCTAAACCCCAAATCTATGGGACACAGCAAAAGCCATCGTAAGAAAGCAATTAATAGCATTATAGGCTGCCCAGCCAGCGTGGCTCAGTGCTTGAGTGTTGACCTATGAACCATGAGGTCACGGTTTGATTCTTGTTCAGGGCACATGCCCTGTTTGCGGGCTCGATCCCCAGGGTGGGGCACGCAGGAGGCAGCCAATCATACTCTTTTATCATTGATGTTTCTTAACTCTCTCTCCCCCTCTCACTTCCTCTCTGAAATCAATAAAAATATATTAAAAATAAATAAACAAATAAATAAATAAAGCAATGCTTTAAAAAAGTTGCGTTACAGGCCTACCTCAAGAAACAAGTAAAAGCTCAATTAAACAATCTAACTTCACACTCAAAGGAACTAGAAAAAGAACAGCAAACAAAGCCCAATGAATTTTCTATATATACATATTTATTATTTTACCATTATATTGTTTTTGCCTTATTGCCCTAGCCATGGCCTTCAGCACAGTGTTGAACAGCAGTGGTAGGAATGGTTTGAGCAGTCTTCCTTGCCTTGTTCCCAGTATCAAAGGGAAAACAATCAGTCCCTTCACAATTCACTAGGTTATATCATACTGAGAAAGCCCCCTACCATTCCTGCTTTGCTGAAATATTTTACCATAAATGTGTGTTGAATTTTATCTTTTTCCTGTACTTATTTTAGCTAATCATCAATTTTCTCCTTTATTTTGCTAATGTGATATATTACATTAATTGATTTTCAAATGTTAAAACAACTGTGCATTCATTTCTGAGATAAATCCCACTTTGTCATATACTAGTATACTATCTATACTAATAAAAGAGAAACACGCAAATTAACCACCACTCGGCTACACCCACAAGCCACGCCCACCAGCCAATCAGGAGCAAGTATTCAAATTAACCCAACCAAGATGGCAGCCGCCCACGGAGCTGGAGCAAGCAGGAGGCTTGGGTTGCCCCAGTGATGGAGGAAGCCAAGCTTCCTGCCCGCCCTGGCCGGCCCTGGCCTCCGCTCAAGGCTACAAAGTTTCAATTATAGAAGAAAAATAAATCCCAGATATCTGCTTCCAGCCAGCCCTGGCCTCTGCTCAAGGAGGCGTTGAAAAAAGAAAAAGAAAAAGAAAAAAAGGAGGGGCTGGGACCTTGGGTCGCAGGGGGGTGATCAGGCCAGGATGGGATGGCAAGGGCCGTTGTGGGTAAGCAGACCAGCAGGAAGGCCAGTTAGGGGTGAGCAGGCCATCAGTGGGGGTCAGTTGGAGGTGATCAGGACAGTGGGGGGTGCAGTTTGGAGTGAGCAGGCCAGCAGGGGGGCAGTTGGGGGTGAGCAGGCCAGTGGGGAGGGAAGGTAGGGATGAGCAGGCCAGCAGTGGGGGCAGTTGGGGGTGAGAAGGCTGGCGGGGGGGCATTTGGGGGAGAGCAGGCCAGCAGGCAGAGTGGTTTGGGGGCAACCAGGCAGGCAGGCAGGCAGGTGAGCGGCTGGAGCCAGCAGTCCAGGATTGTGAGAGAGATGTCTGACTGCCGATTTAGGCCTGGTCCCTGTAAACCGGCAATAGGATCCTTCGAGGGGTCCCAGATTGGAGAGGTTGCAGGCCGGGCTGAGGAACACCCCTCTCAATTATAAATTAGTTCAATTATAAATTTCCAGATTCCATTCCTAATACTTTATCAAGATATCTGCATATATGTTCATGAATGATATTTGACTGTGACATCAGGATTAAGTTTTAAAATTTATGGCATATAAATTATTTATAGTATTTTCTAAATTTTAATGCCCATAAAATCTATTGTGATAGCCTCTTATAAATTTCTGATATTAGTAACTTCTAATTTCTATTTTCTTTTTCTTTTCTTTTTTCCAGCTTGGCTGGGACAAATCTTTTCAACTAGGGTTCCATGACAGAATTAAGCTCTAATGCTTTATAGGCATCTATTATATGAAATGACATGATTTTTTTCTTAAGGATTTGAAATAGTATTCCCTATGTAGCTTCCTTGGAAGAATAGAGAAAAGACAATCCAGTCATATTCTTTAAGTCTAATTCTCTTGCAGAACCCCAGTAAAGAAAGACCAATTCTCAACTTTATTTATCTTCTCTGGTAATAATTTTTTTTGATTCACCGATTTGTTTCTATTTTTCTCTTTTTCATTTTCTGGTTCATCAATTTCCACTTTATTATTTCCGTCCTTCTACTTATATGGTGTAATTTGATCTTCCTTTTCTATCTTTCTAAGATACAGGCACAGATGGTTGATTTAAAACCATTCTTCTTTTTAATGTAAGCATTTACCACTATAAATTTCCATTTAAACAATGTTTTATCTGCACCTCACAAACTTTGGACAGAGACTATACTGTATAGGTTTTCAATAATTTTGAATTCATAAATACTTTTTAATGGTTCAGCATATAGTCTCTCTTGATAAATATCCCATGCAATCTTAATAAGAAAGATTATTCTGCAATTATTTGATATAATATTCCATAATTATTCATAGCTAAATTTGACTGATTGTGTTTAAATCTATATAACTACATATTTTAGTTTGTCATACTGGAAGACAAACTGAAGAGAAAGAAGTGTTAAAATGTCTAACTCTGATTGTGGATGTGTCTATTTTTACTTTTAGTCCTATCAGGATTTGATTCTGTTCTAGATAAAACTCAAATTTAGTATTACAATGTTGTTTTAATGAATAATTAATTAATAATTCAGAGTTCATATCATTATGAAATGGTCCTCTTTATCTCTGGAAATACGCCTTTCTTTAAACTCTGAACTCTACTTTGTGTGTCATTAATATACTTATTACATCTTTATTATGATCAATGATGTTTTTCTTTTAAACTATGTTAATTTAAAATGGAACCTATTGGAATGACTAAACCTAATAAAAAATAGTGACAGGACTAAATATTAGCAAGGGTCCAGAAAAACTGGGTCACTCAGACATTGCTGTTGGGACTGTAAAATGAGAAAGCCATGAAGAAAAACAGTTTGGCAGTTTCTTAGAAAATGAAACATGCAACTGCCATGGAACCCGACAGTTGCACTGTTGGGAATTTATGCAGGAAAATGAAAACGTATGTCCACACACAAAAACCTGTAAACACATGTTCATAGCTGGTTGATTCGTAACTGTCAAAAAGTGGAGACAACCTAGAGGTCCTTCAATGGATGACTGGTTAAACAAACTGATACATCCATATCACAGAATGCGACTCAGTAATAAAAAAGAACAACTTATCTATACATTCAACAACTTGGATGCATCTTGGCGGAATTATGTTGAAAGAAAAAAGCCAATACCAAAGGGTTGACTACCACATGACTCCATTTACTACATTCTTGCACTGACAAAATTATAGAAAAACACACACATTAGTGGTTCCCAGAGGTCAGGGATGGGGGATTGAAGGGGGATGGGGTGAAAAGAGTAATATGTCTGCTAATTCTAAGATCTGTGCTATTTCTGGTTCTGTTGCTCCTGACTCATCTTTCTCCTCATCAAGTGCTCCATTGTCCTATTTCCTCATTGTCTTCATATTAGTATACATTTGACTGAGGACATTGTTTTATAGGTCTACATTTTGTTGCCTTTCTTTAAAGACTGTTGTGTTTTGTTCTGACAAGCAACTTATTGACAGGTCAGCTTTACTGTCCCAAGGCTTAATTTTAAGCTTTAAAATAATGTGTCTAGAGTAGCCCTACCTGTATGTTGTATCTTTTCTGGGGTCTCAAATTCCCAGGGTGTTTATAAGGTCCCTCCACTTTAGATGATTATAACTCCGTTTCCCTGCACTATGCAACCCCCATGATTCTGCTTGGCTCATAGTTAGCCAACCAATAGCTATTCTCTGCCTAATCTCACTGAATCCTGATCTGTGCATGCACAGCTTCCTATTCACCCCAAAGCTCAAGTGGTCCTTGATGCAGCTTTCTGAAACTGTCTTATCTGGGCATCTGCCTTCTCTCACTACATCTTTCAGCCCCAACTCTAATCTCTCCTGCCTCTACCCAGTGAGACCACTTCTTAAACAAACAAGCAAACAAATAAACAAACACTTAAAAAAGAAGCAAAAACAAACAAACCTGGGCTCCTTGTTTTGAATTAGGCCCACTTTCCTGTGCTGAAATTTGGACAGCGGCCCCAGGAGAAGGGCTGTAGTGAAACATGTTTTCCTTAGCTCAGGAATCGTAGCCCTATGCTATCTATTGTCCAATGTCTGAAGACAGTTGCTTCATACATTGTGTCCAGTTTTATAGTTCCTCAGAGCAAAAAGGTTAAAGCCTACAGCCATTTCTCCATAAAGGCTTGTACTGTAGCTACACTTAAATATGATGCATTATTTTATCTTCACAATAACTTCATGAAATAAATACTCTTAAACCATTATCTGGCTAAGAAGACGAAGCTTAGGTAAGTTCAACACTTTATGTTACCTTGTAAACTCCTCAAGAGTGGAAACAAATTCTATTCATTCTGTTGTTCATTGCTTTTATTTGTTGTTCAGTACTTTGTACACAGCAGATACTCAATAAATTACTATTTTGGTAGGTGCTATTTTCAATATCTACACTAATAAAAGAGTAAGATGTAAATTGACCATACTTTCATGACGCCCACCAGCCAATCAGGAGTGATTATGCAAACCAACCCAACAAAGATGGTGGGTTAATTTGCATACACAGGCACCGAGCGGCTGGGGGCGGGGCGGGGTGGAATGCAGGCATTCCGCCCCGCCCCTGGCCCCTCCTCTGGATAGTGTGGGAAGGCGGAAAGGCGGCTCCGGGCCTGAGTGAAAAGGCGGCTCCTGCCAGAGCGAAGGCAGTGCAGGCAGTCAGGGGAAGGAAGGCCCATTCTTGCATGAATCTTCGTGCATCGGGCCTCTAGTTATACACATAAAAAGCTAAATCTCAGGGAAGACAATTGGGGGAAAGGGACAACACTAATATTGGTTAAGTGCTGAGATTTGCAAATTAAAGATCACAGACCAAAACTGGCCCACTTATCTTTTTTTATTTTATTGAATTATATTTGACATACACTATTATATTAGTTTCAGGTGTACAAAACAGTGATTCAACTTCTATATACCTTACAAAGTGATCACCACAACAAGTCTAGTAACTATCACTGTGCAAAGTTATATTATTTGAGTATATTTCCTATGCTGTATAACACATCCCTGTGACTTATTTACTTTAAAGACTTGAAATTTGTACCTCTTAAGCCCCTCCACCTTTTGTCCTACCCCCTCACCTCCACTTCCTTTTGACAACCAACCATCAGTTTGTTTTCTGTGTCCATGAGCCTGCTTGTTTGTTCTGTCCTTTGGATTCCACATGTAAGTGAAATCATATGGTAGTTGTCTTTCTCTGTCTGACTTCTTTTAGCAGAATACCCTGTGGTCCATCCATGTTGTTGTACTCACTTGCTTTTAAAAATAAAGTTTTATTGGAACACAGCCATACTCATTCCTTTATATATCATTTCTGGCTGCTTCAAGCTATTAAGTTAGGCCTGCCAAGCCCAAGATATTTACTATCTGGCCCTTGACAGAAGTTTGCCAACCTCCTGATTTAGTATATGTTATATACCAGGCAATATATTCAGTGCTGTTACATACTTTTCCCCTCATAAAATTTCACAGCCACAATGTGAGGCAATAAATAATGCCATTATCAGGATGTGAGCTCTGAGACCCAGAGAGGTAGCTTGTCCCAGGCTCGAAGGCTCCTAAGTGGCAGATCACAGATTTGCATTCTGATTTGTCACCGTGGCACCTATGCTCTTCTTACTCCTAGCAGTCAGACAACCTTGAGAAGACATGGAAGGCCCCTTTTAGTGATTTGAACATCATCACATACAAGCAAGTGAAACTAAAGCAAAAGTTAGCTGAAGAGGTGACTTCAGACCCTACAATAAGAATAGTTTATACCGTTACTATTAAAAGGAACTTTTTATGTGTTGAACCCTGTCCTGATTAAGATTTATATATGTGTGGTGCCCCAAAACTGTATACACACTTTCAGCTGATACCTCAATTTTAAAAATGAAATGTATTTCAATAAACACTGCCTTTATAATTATTCAGTGTGTGTATATATTTTTGGGACACTCTATGCATATACACATACCTATATACACACATGTGTATATATATACACCTACATGTGTGCATTGTGTGTGTGTGTGTGTATACATATATATATATTTATATATATGTTATTTATTTCTCACAGACATTCTAAATATATTTTTATTGATTTCAGAGAGGAAGGGTGAGAGAGAGAGATCGAAACATCAATGATGAAGGAGAATCATTGATTGGCCTCCTCCTGCATGACTGCCCCAGTGGGTCAAGGTTGCAACCCAGGCATGTGCCCTGACGGGGGGAATTGAATCATGAAATTTTGGTTCACAGGTTGATGCTCAACCACTGAGCCATGCTGGCTGGGCGCTCATAGACAGTCTATGAAGATATTTTGATTTATTTCTCATAGATATTCTATGAAGATATTTTTATAGGTATAGAAAGAAATGCTTAGAACGATGTATTACAAAATAGTAATTACAAATCAAGAACTCAACGTGGTTTTCCTAACTCACTAACTTTCTCTTTGTATGTTCTCTCCATCCTTTCTAAACTCTGCTAGGTTTCCACAACCCCAGTCACTGTCTAGGGAGGAAGGATGCATGTCCCGGGTCCTCGTGTCACACTAAGTCCTAAGGGCCACATGCCAACAGCTCTTCTGGGCCTCCTTGGAACGCTCCCAACCTCACTCCCAGCCCCGTCAAGATGTGATGCTTTTCTTCCCGCTCTTTTTTCTTTAAGTTCTTTAAGCTCTGAACCACCATAATTTAATTTTAAATTACCTTCTGATTTTCCACATGGGCTGAGAATGAAAGTAGTCTGGGGAAAAATGGCAGCAACAATCAATGAGAGGGAAGCATTTGTGAAATCGTTTTCCTCTTTTCAAGAAGAGCTGTAATAGGGTTTGTCTCAACAGGACTCCTTCCCTCAGCTGTAACAAAGTTCAAGAAAGTGTTGGTGTTATAAATTGAGAGGACAGGACATGACTCTGTTGACCCAGGCTTTTAAACGGGATTGGTATTACAGGTTTCCTGCATAGAAACCAGTGCAGGGATGTTTCTAAAGCAATTATATCTTTGCCAGTAGCCCTTTCCTCCCTCCTTATGCCTGCAGGTGATCCAAAATTCTTCAATCTCCTGGTGTCTTCTGTGCATGCTGCCCTTCTAAAGCTCAGCAACTCTCCCTGGTGCCCAAGATCAAATCATCCAGGGGGCAGAGTTAGGGACATAACTTACCATTTATGAAATTGGGTTTTCTGATAACTGGGAAGAGCTCTCATAATAGACAGACCAAGAGATGCTATACAGGCACAGAGAACGATAACAGAGTATGGTGACATATAAGATGCTATGTTGACAGGCAATTTTGGGGAGCATTTTTGTTCATGAAAAGATAGATACAGGACACAGTTGCCCCTCATGGACACTCTGACTAGGTTGTATTATTTTTAGAAACATTCCAAAGATAAGATATGGCAGTAGAGTAAGCGTGTCAAACCTGAATACAAATGTGACATGTACATCCAGCCAGAAAACTCCCAGTGTTTTAGGATTGATTGTGCAGTTATTTCTCCAGCAACACACATCCCATCCCAAAGGGAGCAGGGGTGAGCCTGCCAGCCTAGGGGGGAGCAGAGGGTGAGGAGTTCAAAAATCACAGCAAAGGAGCCGTGAACCACTAAGTGGGACAACAGTCCTACAGGGTCTAGGAAGCGGGCCACCATTTCAACTACATGTTCACCCAAAGGTTCTCTCAGTGAGTCTTTTGAGGATTTTTTTTATCCCGGTGGGGATGCATTCTTGATTTCATAATAGCAGCTGAGAAGGAAAATTCAGTTCAGGCATACCATTTCCATAGAGCGAATGGTATCTTTCTATGACATCATCCTCAGAACCTTCTATGATGCCCATTGGATTCCGCCTATCCCCATCCAGCTCACCTCCTTCCAGTTTGCCCATTTCCATGACTGTCATCTTTCCTGGCACCTACACCTCAACGTTGCCTCCCCTTTGTCCTTCCTTTTCCCAAATCGAGCCCGGAGGTGGATGCCAGCCTAACAGGCAGCATCAGCCGCTGATCTGAGCTACCCAGAGAAGCAGCGAAAGTCAGAAAGGATTACGGCAGCATCAGTTAAGCCTCCCTTGACCTTCACTATTTCCCTGCTCTCCGCCTCAAACGCCTGTGGGAAGAAAGGTAGCGAAAACAACGAGTAGCACATGCACTTCTTCACTGCAGGTCACTCGGGCTAAGGTTGTAGGGCATAAGCCATAGAGAAGGAAATAAATGAAACTGGACTTTTAGGTCCCTTGGGCTTTGTCTTAGAACTAAAAAGGCCTAAATGGCAATGGAATCTTCTCCAATGTTAATAGAGGACAAAATGGGAGTATGTTGGCAGAGCATGTGTAAGATGGGGACTGTACTCCACTGAATTCAGACTGATATCCAGGTGACACTGTTTTTGTAATTTAATTTATGTAAAAGGTGCAAGCCTAGGCTAGTACCGAAACATATCTTTTGGTGTCATGAAGGTGTAGTTTCAAATCTCTTCACTTAATACTTGGGTGAACTGGACGATTTCACATCTCTTGAGTCTGATTTCACATCTATAACAGGAGAACATCATCCATCCACTGCACAATCACCAAAGAATTACTTGTGATAATGCATGGCAAGTGACCAGCACAATACTGGACACAAGGAGCATTTAACAAATCATTCTGTTATTTTCACATTCGATTACTTATACTGTCTGTTTCTCTCATTTCCACCAATCCACATCCTATGATTCTTCCCCAGGTTCCACCTCTTTATGAACCAATCCCTAACTATCATGTCTGAGACTTTTATTTACTAGTAAGTACTAGAGGCCCGGTGCATGACATTCATGCACTGGGGGGGGGGGGGGGGCGGGCCAGGCCTCAGCCCAGCCTGAGCCCTCTCACAGTCTGGGAGCCCTCGGGGGATGTCTGACTGAGGCTTAGGCACGATCCACGCAGGGAGCAGGCCTAAGCCTGCAGTTGGACATCCTTAGTGCTCCCATGGAGGCTGGAGAGGCTCCCGCCACTGCTGCTGTGCTTGCCAGCCATGAGCCCGGCTTCTGGCTGAGTGGACACTCTGTGTTGAGCGTCTTCCCCCGGTAGTCAGTGTGCATTATAGCGACCGGTCGTTCCGCCATTTGGTCTATTTGCATATTAGCCTTTTATGATATAGAATTTGTACATGATTGTCACAAAAGAGAAAAGGTGGACATTCTGTATAGCTCCCACAGAGCAATTTTATATAAAAATAAAAAGAAGCAGATTTGGGTTGAATATCTGAAATTGCTTTCCAACAATTTAAGCTAATCCATAGCAGCATGAATAGCTTTGGTTTCTGATAGATGGAGGTTCAATTCCTGGTTCTGCCCACTTACTAGTGGTAAGACCTGGGCCAAGTTGTGTAACCTCTCTGAATCTGTTCCCTTAATGTGAAAATCAGTCATAATAACACCTACCAGCTCAGGGTTATTCTGAAGAATAATGTTATAAGAAACTACTCCCGAATGCCACCAACAAAACAAAACAAACATTGCCTCAGCCTCCCTGGGCACCAAGGTAACATATAATGACAGAGAACTGTTATTTTAGTTAAGACAAAGCCCAAAGGATCTAAAAGTCCATTTATGTTGGGCTCATAAAACTTGAGAAAAATATAGGGATGTCACAATGCCTGCCAGGGTCACAGAAGCTGGTAAGGCAATAGCCAAATCCCAACTCAGAGGAAGGTATTTTGATGCAGGCTTTTGAAGAAAAGCAACCCCACCCTTCTCATACTTGCAACACTTTCATGCTCTCACTACCATCATATCCCACATCCAATGCCTGGAGAGCAGAGGCACTTTGCAGATGACATTAGAAGGCAGTATGCACATGGCATTTTGCTTTCTTTCCAGAAGGGTTTGCCTTTTATTCTTCTGAGCTTTAGCATCTTTTCATGTAGCATAATCCTTTAGATGTTATAAAAATATCTGGGTAGACTCAGGTACTGTGTACCAATTACTTGGAACAATAGTATTCTCTGCAACTTCTGTTATCAATATGTCAAAATGACTACCAATATTACCAACATCCTACATAGTTTTCCAACTTTACTGAAATACTAGAGGCCTGGTGTACAAAATTCATGCACAGGTAGGGTCCCTAGTTCTGGCCAGCGATCAGGGCTGATCAGGGCCTTCCAGCTGCCCACCAAGGCCTTCCTTCCCTGTGTCTCCCCCTGGTGGTCAGCGCACGTCATAGTGATCGAACTCCCGGTCTTCCAAATTTGAGAGGGGACACTTTGCATATTAGCCTTTTATATATATAGATAATTGGTATATAACATGGTGTGAGTTTAAGATGTTCAACTTAAACTGTGTTGATTTGGTACCCTTCTAACTTGCAAAGTATGTAATTACCACTATAGTGTTAGCTTATTCCTGAATCATGTCACCTAATTAGCATTTTTTTGTGGTGAGAACATTTAATACAGTATTACCATATAATACAGTACTATTAACTGTAATCACTGTTCTGGTACACTAGATCCCAGAACTTATTCATCTTATAATTAGAGTTTGTGCTATTTGATCAATATTTCTACTTTCATCTCAACCTTAACTACTGGTAACCACTGTATAAGTTCAGTATTTTTGGATTCCACATATAAATGATATCAATCTTGGTCTTTCTCTGATTTACATCGCCTAAAATCCATCCATGTTGTCCCAAATGGCCTTCTTTCTTATGGCTGAATAATATTCCACTGTGTGTGAGTGTGTGTGTGTGTGTGTGTGTGTGTGTGTGTGTATGTGTATGAGTGTGTGTGCATCTCACATATTCTTTATCCATTCATTCGTTACTGGCCATTTAGGTTGTTTCCATATTTTAGCTATTGTGAATAATGTTGCAGTGAACATAGGAGTGTAGATATCTCTTTGAATTCCTTTGGATATATACCCAGAAGTGGGATTGCTGGATTATATTGTAATTCTATTTATAATTTTTGAGGAACATCCACAGTGTTTTCCATAGAGACTGCACCAATTTAACAGTGCAAAAGGGTTCCCTTTTCTCCGTACCCTCAGCAATTTGTTTATTTTTTATTATAGCCATCCTAACAGCTGTGAGGTGATATTTTATTGTGGTTTTGATTTTCATTTCCCTGATTATTAGTAATTTTGAGCACTTTTTCATCTACCTGATGGCCACCTGTATGTCTTAAATGTCTATTCATTTCCTTTTAATCATTAATTTTTGTTATTGAATTATATAAGTTCTTTATACATTTTAGATATTAACCCTTTATCAGTAATATGATTTGTAAATATTTTCTTCCATTCCATATGTAGTCTTTTTATTTAGTTGATAGTTTGCTGTGCAGACATTTTTAATTCAACCCATTTGTTTATTTTGCTTGTGTTGCCTTTGTTTTTTATGTCAAATCTAAAAATCACTGCCTAAACCAATGTCAAGCAGCTTACTCACTGTGTTTTATTCTAGGAGTTTTACAGTTTCCGAACATAAGTTCAAGTCTTTAATCCATTTTGAGTTTATTTTTGTGTAAAATGTAAGATAGTGGTCCAGTTTCATCCTTTTGCATGTGGATATCCAATTTTTCCAGCACTATCCTTTACCTATTGTATATTCTAGATTCCTTTGTTGTAAATTAATTGACCATATAAGCATGAGTTTATTTCTGGCCTTTCTATTCTGTTCCATTGATCTATGTATCTGTTTTTTTTTTTTATATCAATATCACACTGCTTTGATTATACTATAGCTTTGTACTGTAGCGTGAAATCAGGAAGGGTGATGTCTCCAGCTTTGTTCTTCTTTCTCAAGATTGTTTCTGATATTCATAGTCTTTTGTGGCTTCCTACAAATTTTAGGAATGTTTTTCCTATTTCAGTGAAAAATACCATAGGAATTGCATTGAATTTGTAGATCACTATAACTAGCATGGACATTTAAATTATATTAATTCTTCCACCCAATGAGCATGGCATATCTTTCCAAATTGATTTTTCTTCAATTTCTTTCATCAATATTTTATAGTTTTCAGTTTATAGTCTTTCACTTTCTTGGTTAAATTTATTCCTAAGCATTTTATTCTTTTTGATGCTATTGTAAATGAAATTGTTTTCTTAGTTTCTCTTTCTGATACTTCATTGTTAGTGTATAGAAATAACTTATATATTGATTCTGTATCCTGCAAATTTACTGTAATTTTTTATTAGTTCTAACAGTTTTTTGGTAGAGTCTTTAGGATTTTCTTTATATAGCATGTCATCTGCAAACAGAGACAGTTTTACTCTTTTCCTTTCTGATTTGGATGCCTTTTATTTCATTTTCTTGTCGAATTGCTCTGGCTAGGACTTCCATGATTAGGTTGAATAAAAGTGGTGAGGGTTTCTGATCTTAAGGGAAAGCTTTCAACCTTTCACCATTGAGTATGATGCTAGGTGTGGGCTTGCATTATGAGTTTTATTATGTTGAGATACATTCTCTCTATTTGTTGAGATTCAAAATCCTAAATATTAAGCAGAGAATGAATCAATTGGATAAACTGAGAATATAGGTTCACCTGCCCATATCCAAAATTCCTTGAAGAGACAGAAAAAACTTTTTTATAAGAACCCTTCATTCATCTGACAAATATATATCGCCTCCTATAACAAGCAAACAAATAAATATGCAAGATAATGATAGATAATAATGCATACAACAAAATTAATTAGACTATTTCATTTGTAGCAGTCAGTAAAATCCTTTTAAAGGAAGTAATATATAGCTGAGACCTGAATTATCCAAAGATCCAGACTTGCAAAGTCTTTGGGATAGAATGTTCCCAAATGTCTATCAAGTTCAGAGGCCGGGATAGATCTGAGTTTGGCCCATTTGAGAAACAGAAATCCCTTCCATAAGAGCAAAGTGACATCCATAGACCAGGGATTTAAGAGAATGTCTAGAATAGAGAAAGCTGAAGGGTTTAGATTGCTAGGCAGACAAGTACAAGTTTTCCTGTGACAGCCATCATTATTCAGGTAATTCCCAGGGGAACAGGGGATGCTAGGCAAAGGACACAGAAAAAACAAAGGGCAGGGGTGAAGAGAACAGCAGCCCAGGAAGTGCAGTGTCCTCGTACAATTCAACTCATTTCATTTAAGCACCTCAAGCCCTTTCCATATGTCTCTTTGAGTGAAAGGGAGTCCTATAATGACAGATTAATCCAGACAGCATCTAACATTCTTTCTATATCTTCAATTTCCTGACGGAATATTATAAAATAATAGCAACTAAAATATCTAAATTTAGGTCATTGTTTACCTGTCATTAACAGAGGAACAATCAAATTTCTTATGGGAATAAGCTAACTTTAAAATATTTTAAGTATATTTGTATTGATTTCAGAAAGGAAGGGAGAGGGAGAGAGAGATAGAAACATCAACGATGAGAGAGAATCATTGATTAGCAGCCTCTTGCACGCCCTCCACCAGGGATCGAGCCCGCAATCCGGGCATGTGACCTGACCGGAATCAAACCATGACCTCCTCCTGGTTCATAGGTTGATGCTCAATCTCTGAGCTACACTGGCTGGGCTAAAATATTTTTTAAAATGTTTTGCTAATATTTATGAACCTCTCAAATATTCTAAGGGAGGAAATTCTCATTTAGAGATTTCAATTCTAAATATAATTTGTTCCAAAGCCTGGTCTTCTGATCTCCAGAGAAAGCATGATTTAGTGCTTAGTGACAGGGTTGTAGAAAACAGATCAGTTTCTGGGCCTAATCATATTGCTGTATGACTTTGGGCAATTCACAACCTCTCTTTACTTCAGAGTCCTCAGCAGAAAATGGCAAAATAACACATATTCTATCTACCCCAATGGCTGACTCTTGGGGTCCTAAAATTTAAATATTATGAAGTTTTTATAAAGAATATGCATTACTGAGGTGGTTACAGATCTCTCACATCCATACATTCATCAAAATATTTTAAATTCTTACTACATGCAAAACCCTGAGCTAGATAGTGCAGGGTTTACAGAATGGTAAACACAGCCTCTGCACTCCTTATAATATGTAGAAATAAGTAGCAACTTTTCTATCAAAATAAGGATGTATGGGAACCATCTCACTTTTCTAGGTGAGAATGATGGCTGTTGTAAAATGCGTTAGGGTATTTTGATTATAAATTTCAGATTTAAGATAGGCCAGCCCTTTGGGAGTGTCTTCAAAGTGAGAAGTTATAAAAAGCTTAGAGGACATGAGCTGATAGAGGAGAATTAGCCAGGGGAAGACTTGCTCATTCCTGGAATTCATGTTGATCAGTAACCTTGGTTCTGAAAATAGCTTAGAGGTGAAAATATCTTTCAGAGAGAGAAGAATTTATAGGTCCATCAAGAAAGGAAAACACGGGAAAAGAAAGATGCAACATTCTTCTATGAGCTTTGTAATGGCATCGGCTGATATAAATCAGAGTTTGGTGCGGGAGTGGGGGAAAAGGCATAGCTGCTAGAGTCTTTCCAAAGAATAATCTCCGAGAGTCACAGTGACTGATTACCATGTGCAATGAAAGATAGGGAACATCGATGCTGATGGAGTTTTCAAGCCTGCCCAAGTGGGGAAATGTTGGTGTTATTGATGAAGGAAAGAAATTGAGCATGCTGAGCCAGTTTAGATGGAAGGAGAAGGATGAGCTCACTTTGGCAAGTGTTTATTTGAAGGGAGAAAATGGAACAGTGGAGTGGGAATGTTCGGCAAGAATTAAAGACAACAGGGCTGGAACTTGAGTGAGAGAACAAGGTGGAAGTTACATAATTGGGTGTAAATTGTGCAGGCATTAACCAGGAAGCAGACAGAACATTTGTAGCAAGAGAAAGAGCCCAGGACCCAGGCTGAACTTTCACAAATGCTCAGTGTTCAGAGCTCAGAGAAAGGAAGAAGGAAAGCCCAGGGTGGGGACAGAGATTGAGCAAGAAGATAGAATGTGGTACCTTGGAAATGGGTAGAAGGTATTTCAAGGTTTTAAGACAGGTCATCAATATATCCTTGAGCTTCTTTTTAAAGAAATGTGCCAATAAAGGAAAAGTAATAAGATGGTAGCTAGAGCAGGCACCAAAATCATACTATGATGTTCTTTCCAAGTGAAGGAGAAACACACAGGTTGGGTAGGAAGTCTATACAAATGAAGAGTTTGAAGATGCCAGAGAGAGGGACTAAATATATGGTAGGAACACTGTCTCTCAGATGGGATCGAGATTTAAAGAAAAATAAGGACACAGTTTCCTTTGAGTTGGAGAGAAGAAAAAGAGGGCTAACCATGAAGGTTGAAATGCGTTCGAATGAAGAAGTAAACTCTAAAGTTGCGCATTAGGGTAGGGAGTCATTTACCAAGTAAGAATATAGATTTCAGAAGCATAAAAGAGATTATAGAGTAGCTATTGGTAGACATATGTTATGCAATCATCCACAAATGAGGAAAGAACATGCAGCTAAGCAGGGAGTACTGAATTTGGGTAGCAATCACAAAACAAGTATTTGTTGAGCTCCTTCTATATGCCAGGCATGAGTACTTGAAGCCAGAATACAGGGATTACATCTTTCACTGTGGCTCTGTGACCTAGGCTCAGGGGGACTAAGAGTCAAGAGAGAGGATTATTGTAAGTGAAGTGAGAATAGCATGAAGAAAGCACTGGGCAGGCATCCAGAGTACTGTGCTGCTCATAAAATACTATTCCAGATTCTAATACTTTTTCTTATACTGGCAAAATTTACAACCCTCAACATTCCTCAAAAATTGCATCTGGATCTTAAATATAATTCAGTTCAGTGTGTGTTTTTTTTAACGGACTGATGTGAAGTGAGGCAATGAGGCAGAGAAGCTCCACAGCTATTGGTTTTATACATTTTGATCTGTGTAGCATGTCTATATGAGCACGATTTCTTCTGGTTGTAATGGATTACCAACCTGAACTAACTTAAGCCAAGGAATAATTTAATGGGTCACATAAATAACAACAGGAAAAGTAAGATGTAGCGGGGCCTCCAGGATAAATGGAGCCAGGGTTACCAGGAAGGTGTTCTCTCTATCTCTCCACATTGCCAAGTATAAGCCTGACTATCTCCTACGGCACAATGACTCCTCCTCACAGTGAACATGGCCCCCGTCAGTTGCAAAGTCTCTTATGGTAACATTCTCTCTGATCCCCTGGTAAAAAAAATCCTTAAAACTTAAAAAAAATCTTTATTGTTGAGAGTTTTACAGATGGCCCCCTTTTCTTCTGCACCTCCGCCCATCCTACCAGTCCCCATGTTCTTTTTTCTTTACTTCTCTAGTTGTAGGAATTCCATTCAGCCAGATGGCAGGTGGTTCTGAATGATGGTGTTTCTGTATTTTAGTTGTACTTTTGATGTGGTTGTTGGAGGTGGCAAGTACTGGTGTTTACCTATGCTGTCATCTTGGTTCTTCCGTGTGATAGAATTTCCAAACATCTTGAAAAAGGACTCCAAGTGGAATTATTCTGGACTTAAGAATTGTGGGCAGGAGCACAGAAACCACGATTGGCCTGCATTGTTCTGGTGTCCAGTCCTGGGCAATCAATGATGATTTAGACATGTAGGCTCAGGATATGTTAAAAATTATCTGCTGGAGTAAGAAAGAATGAAGAGTTCCCAGAAAGGGGGGAGGGAGTTAGCATTCTTAGGAAAAATAAATATGTGAATCATTTTAAATAGATACCTTTGTTATGACCCTTTTGGCAGGTTTAGCATGATTCACTAGGTTTGGCTTTGTTTGTATTTATCCAAAAAAATCATAATTAGTAGAATGGATAAGTAAATGGTAGTCTGTTGACACCGTGGAATATTATACAGCAAGGAAAATGAATGAACTATAGTGAAACACAACAGCGTGGATGAAGCTCACAAACATATGTTGAGTAAAATAACATATATCAAATTTTATGCCATAAAATAATATATACTAAATGTTTCCATTTATTAGAAAGTTAGTGTAGGATGTTGGAAGTCAGAGGAGCTTAACAATGACTGGGAGGGATGGTACCAAGGATCTAGTAATATTCTTTTTAATCTGAATGGTGTCACATGGGTGTGTTCACCTTATGATAATTAGCTAAATCATTAAGCTAATTTGTGTGCTTTCTGGAGTGTGTTATAATTACAATAAAAAAAAAGGTTTGTTTTTTTTCTACCAAAAAAATGCTTGTTAGCAATGGGAGTGGGGAAGAGATATCTACTTGAGCTTAGCTCTATTTCACAGGCTAGGAAACAAAGGTCCAGATGTACTGAATGTCTGATTCTAGGTCTCAGATATAATTAGTAACAGATTCAGGACTGAAGGCTGTTCTTGAGTCCCAAACTGAAATACAGAGCTTTCCACCTCTCTGCCATAATATATACATAATATATATAAAAACACATACATCTTTCCAACTCTGGGACCGAAGGCTTCATTCATTCATTCATCCATTGGGCACCTATTAGGATGCTCCCAGTCTACTGCCCTGTAGTGCAGAGAATGCTGAATCAGAAAAGCTGTGCTGAGGAACACATGTAGGGAGCCATTCTATCCTGGTGGATCAGGGGCACCTTCACAGAGGTATATTTATATGTGTACTAGCTATTCAGAGAGGCATATGCTCAGTAGTTAGGTGAGGAAACTGGTGCAATACTACTTGGCCACATCATTTACCTGCCAGGCAGTATGATCAAGTTGCATAACCTTGTGTAAGTCACACAATCTCTACGCTTCAGTTCCCTCAGCTGTAAAGTGGGACAAATTATGGAAGTTAATATATGATAATGCTTAGGACGGTGCAGGGCAGTATAGTGGGTAACAAGGGTGAAGAGAGGCTCAGTGGGAAATTTTGGCCTCAGAGGGGAGGACCATTTTATTGCTGACATTGTTTAAAACTGCCAACATATGGTGGTCAGAAAAAGCAGACGCATTTTATTGTTTTGTTTTATAGCTTTAAAAAATTCTCTATAGACAATGCAAGCCCTTATTGCCTACATTGAAAGTAGATACTCCCACTGCCCCCACCCCCGCCCTATACACTACCAGATGCATAGTAAGTTCTATGTCAGTGTTTGCCACTATCATTGTTGCTATGTAGGTATGGAAGACCAAGTAGGAATTCTCCAGAAGAACAAGGGTGGGCCAGAAAGGGTGGTCTTCCTGACAGAGGAAATACCACACGCAAAGGCAAGTAGGTAAAAAGAGCGTGTTCATTCAAACCTTTCGTTAATACCCAAGCCAAGAAGAGCATTGGCCTTTCCTGAGGATAACAGTTCCATCATTGGGTAGGAGAGTGGATTTTTGTTAATGTTTTCTTTTCTTCGAGATACTTTCTTGTCAGCTCAATATTTACCCCACTCCTCGGCATTGTACTTGGTTGCCTTTCTGCTCTAGAGAGTCGAGGATGGCTTGAGATATCTGCCCTTGAGAGTGCAATTCTGCCAACGAGCTGTCTCTGTGCAGTGCTTCTTACTGCACCAACGTGAGTGCTTACTTTGGTGATAAGAATAATCAACTGCTCTGTCTTTTATAGGATTCTCAATGCCAACACTCTCTGAGTGCAATTAAATATAGGGAGGGACAAAGCCCAGTTAAATTATTCATGAAAGCACAGCTATGGAAGGAGAATTGTAACTTGGTTTTCCCATCAGTCAATGACTAGGCTGCTCCCAAGGTAAGGGAATCCCTTACACAGAGGACTGTCATGCCATTGTCGGAGTCCACAGCAGAGGTGTGATGGGACTCACTGAAGAGTCCAGGGAGACCTGTCTTAGTCGGCTTGGGCTGTATAACAATATACCACAGACTGGGTGGCTGAACTAACACATGCTTGTTTCTCACAACTCTGGAGATTGGTGAGGGTCCTCTTGCAGACAATGACTTCTTGCCATGTCCTGTCCTCACATGGTAGAGAGAGAGAGCGCTCCAGTGTCCCTCTTTTTATAAGGGTACTAATCCCATCATCATCATAGACCTCATCTAAACAGAGTCTCCTAACGGCCCCACTTTCAAATCCCAGCCCACTGGGGATTAGACCTTCAATATGTAAATTTTTGGGGACACAAACACAGTCCATAGCAAGGATGAACAGAATCATTATAGGAATGCCAGACACCAGCATATGATATAGACAGGTGACTTAACAAAACAAAATAAAACAAAATAACACACAGAAAATAAAAAGCTCTTTTTTCAGTCAAAAAAACAAAACAAAAACAAACAATAAATTTAATTTACCCAGAGACTATATATATATATATATATATATATATATATATATATATATATATCATCTGTAATTGTAATTCCTCTTTGACTCCTCCCAAAGAGCTGCCCCAAACTAGAAAGTGTAATAAAATAAAAAACCAAATACAATAAGATTATCTAGAACCAAAATCCAGAATCTCTCTCATTGGAGAATGTGCATTAGACATAAGAATGTTTTTTAAAAATATGTGTCTATTGATTTCAGAGAGAGAGCAAAGGAAAGGGAGAGAGAAATACATGGATGTGAGAGAGAAACGTTGACTGGCTGCCTCCCACACACTCCCTACTGGCCATGTGCCCTGACTGGGAGTCACTGGCGATCTTATGGTGCACGGGACGATGCTCAACCAACTCAGCCACACCAGCCAGGGCTGGACAGAATAACTTTTAATCCATGGATTGTCTTTTTTGAATCTACAAACCTCAGAACACTATGTGAAATAATTTGGGCCAAATAAAGGATTATTTAAAAACAACAATAAAATCCTACTATAAAGCACCCCAGTAGTAAGGGGACTATTGCCTAGGCCAAATATATATCCAAGCATAATACTTAGCAACACAGTGCCTGGAGCCCTCCACCTCAGTGTGCCTCCTGGCTTCAGTGCTCGCTAGTTATGCAATCTTGGACATGGTAGTTAACCTCTATGAGCTTCATATTTGTTGTTTATAAAATGGGATTAGTAGCACTACCTACCTCATAGAGTTGTTACTAAAATTAAATAGAATGTAGACAGAAAGCACTCGAAACGGTGCCTAAAACATAGTAAGCAGTCTTTATTTATTTACTTACATATTAACCATGACTTCAGTACAGGTACATGACCAAAATCCTTGGGAAGGAAGCACCGTGGTGAAATCAGAAAATCAAAGTGTAATTCGCCCCTGCGAAATGCCAGGGTAAGGGTCTCATGAATCTCCATGGCACCCCCTAGGGCACACCACCTCTTTCTGCAGTCTGCTCAGAAACCACAGGCCCTGGGAAAGTCAGAGGAAGGTAAACCTCTCCTGCTAAGTGCATGTAGCATCCCCCAAACTCAACTCGTTTTGGTCTCAGGCCTCTCCTATCCATTTCCCTGATCCCAGTCTTCCTTCTCTTGCTCTATTTTCTGTACAAACCCAGGAGTCAACTTACATTTCACCCTCTTCTCTGAACCCACCCATCATTGGGACCATTTTTTAAAAAAAATTCTCACTGAGGATATTTTTCCATTGATTTTTAGAGAGAGTGGAAGGGAGTGAGGGGGGAGAGAGGGAGGGAGGGAGGGAGGGAGGGAGGGAGGGAGGGAGGGAGGGAAAGAGACAGAGACAGAGAGAGAGAGAGAAATAACACCTGGGAGAGACACATTGATTGGTTGCTTCTACATGCTCCCTGAATGTGGCTGGGGATTGAACCTGCAACTGAGGTATGTGCCCTTGACTAGGAATCGAAACCATGACCCTTCAGTCTGAGGGGCCAACGCTTTTACCACTGAGCAAAACCAGCCAGGGCATCACTAGGACCTTTAAAACTGCATGAAAGGCCCTGGGTTTGAGCACACATTACTGCTGAGCTGGACCACTGTGAACCCTCCTTACATGTCTACACTTGCTCCAGGCCGATCATTCTCTTCACAATTTCCAGAGGATCCTTCAGACTTGCAGAACCTACCATGACACTACCCCCCTAAAACCCACATGCTGGTCAAGCCATGTCTGCTCTCTGTACTTTCAAGTCCTCCCACTCCCACAGCCTACTTTTACACTCTTCTCAGAGGGAATCAGCACAGGCCCCAAATCTCCCACACCCCCTCCCACTTCTGTGCCCTGAGGACATGCTCTTTCCTCTGCTGAGACTTCCTCCGTTGGTTTGTCTACCCAGAAATCTCCAACGTAACCTCCAGTTCAAATGCCGCCACCTCTCCGGAGTCTCCCTACCTTTTGCAGGTCAAGCCAGATGCTGCTGCATCATCCACCCATCAGCTCCGAAATCAATGTTCTCACCACTTTCTAATGGTTTACAGGATTATCCTCCAGCACTGAGCCTGGATATTGCAGACCATGGTAACAACAACAGTCTTTCCTTTGTTTCTAAAAATTGCCAGGAATGTTGAGTTTGGGGTAGATTCTAAGGCACTTTGCTAAGCCATTTATTAGTTTGAACCACATAAAATTGCTATTTTTATTGTTCAAAATGGTCTCATATTGGAGAGTTCATGTAGTTCAACCTAAAGGCATTTCAAAAATTTAATCTTTACAACAATCCTAACAGATGCTATTATCCCCACTCTCTGGATAAGAAAACTGAGGCTCAGAAGTTTGCAGAAACTTTGCCCACGGTCACAGGACAAGCAAGTGAAGGATCCAAGACTCTCATCCCAACTCTCAATGCTCTTACCCAGTACTATATCCTGAGTCTCAGAATTATTTGTTTCACTGGTTAATCAACTGATGAAGCAATGACATGCATTTATTTAATTGGTTAATCAACTGATGAAGCAATGACATGCGGGCCCCCAGAAATATGATGGTGGTTGCCTAACATGAGACAAGTCCAGAGAGGACACATCAGCAAGCTTTCTCGGCAGCAAGCAAAGGCTGTTAAGTACTGAAATGAGTTAAGAAAGAAGGTAAGAGAATCTCCTTCAAGGGAAGGATTTCCTCCCCAATGGAGGATAGATTTTCATCCGTCTGAGATGGTTTAAATATAATCCTTCGTGAAGGTCAACAAATTGGGCTCACCCAGTTCTTTCCAGCCTCCTTGTGACACTCAGATACATAGGCTTAATGTGGCTCAGCACGTGGCCTGAAGATGGGAAGGTGCTGATCTCCTGGCCAGAAATAACCTCTTCCCCTTCAAGCTCTCAGCCCTCTGACTTTATCTTCTTTGTGACATACGTAGTGACTTTTTATGTTGTCCTGCTTGATGTGAGAGAAAAATGTATCTAAAGCAGGAAGCATCTCCCACGGTGCCTAACAGAATGTTTACTGCTACATCTTTCAAAATGTGATTAAATGGAACCGCTTTCCTATTTTGAGAGAATCCTGCAATACAAACTGAAAATAAGTCCCTGACTTTTGTCTAAAATTTATTATCAAAAATGATAAACCCAAACTATGAGAACAACGTTTCCTTAAGTGTGCTTTTGGATCAATCATTATCAGATAGAACAATTTTTCTCTCTCGCTCAGCATCATTTTGAAATATGGCCACTCAGATGTTAATTTCTTCCTGGTAAAAAGTCTGAAAGAGCCAAAACCAGTTTGGCTCAGTGGATAGAGCGTCAGCCTGCGGACTGAAGGGTCCCGGGTTCGATTCCGGTCAAGGGCATGTACCTTGGTTGCGGGCACATCCCCAGTAGGGGGTGTGCAGGAGGCAGCTGATCGGTGTTTCTCTCTCATCGATGTTTCTAACTCTCTATCTCTCTCTCTTCCTCTCTGTAAAAAGTCAATAAAATATATTTTTAAAAAAAGTCTGAAAGATGAACCAGCATTTTTGTCAATGAGAAAGAGAACGAGCTAAATTACTAAGAGAAAATAGCACATTCACATAGCTAAGCAAGTGTTTAGCAATTCCCAGTTAGAGTCACTACCACCTCAAAATATGTCTAATGGAAAAGTTTCCATTCCATAATTATTACTCCACAGAAGCACAACTTTTCATGATGATAATAAATATGTATAATTGAAATTGCTCTAGGCCCTTATTTCCAATAAAACTAACAATAATAACTATTCTTGTACAGAACATTAAAGTAAAAAAAAAATTTCAAATGATCTAGCTCATTTGATCCATATAACAATCCTTACCACTTATATCACCACTTTAGAAGATATTTAAAGGAAACTTGGATCAGAGAGATGAAGAAAATTGCTATGAGTCACAAAGCTAGGAATAGCAGGGTGGATTAGAACCAGGCATTGTCCTGATTCCAAATCGCATGATCTTTCCACTGCATCTTCCTGTCCAGAGGACCAATCTTTAAGAAAAAAAAAAAAAGTTGCATTTCTGCTTCAACGGTATAGAAAAACCAAGATCCAGAGGAAAATATTACATTTTCTGGAAGAGGTACAATTTCTTAATTTTGGTAATTGAGCTTAAATATTAATTCCTCACATCTCATAAAAAATACCAGTAGCTGACATCGATTATTTACATCTTACTACTGTACTAAACACTTTACATGGATCATGTAATCTAATCCTTATAAGTCTAGACGGTTAGTCCTCTTCCCATTTTATGGGAACTGTAGCCTACAGAGATGAAACTGTAAGGTCTTACTTTCCCAACACATGGCTGGGAAAGTTAAGTAGCAGAGCTGTGGTCTGAACCCGCATCAGCCGAAACCTAGGCTCTAACCACCATACTGATTTGCTCTGACAGTTGTTCTCAAAGCTTGCTCCTGGGGCACACAGCATCAGCATTCCAGGGAATTTCTAAAAATGTGAATTCTCTGGCCACACTTGACCTACCCTGGGAGTGAAGCCCAGCAATCTCTACTTTAGTAAGCCTTGTAGCTGCTTTTAAGACACCCTAAAATCTGAGAATCGCTGCGCTAGATGGTGACCAGTTACAAGGATTTAGTGTGTGCTCTGTGCTCTCAGGGAATGGAAGAAGGCCGTGAGAGAGGTAGAAACAACTAACGAGGTCGTTGAAAATGAAAATCTTCAGTTAGTAAAGACAAAAAGGAATTACCTTAACTGATGCATGCAGAAACTGAAAACAGCAATGATGAGCAATTAATCAGGCAATATGTTACACTGTAATCAAGGATCAGAAAATTCCGGAAGGACTAAATGACACAGAGTTTATTATTGTATGGTAAATGATCATTAATAAAAGGTGGCTATTACAAGAAACTTAAAAAATGGGTAATCATGGAAGGAAATGTCAGCTATAAAATAAATAACTTGGGGTCTTAATCACATGGGGAAATCACAGGTGTGAACACAGAATCAAAGGAAAAGAATGAAAATTAGCAGTGTTATGAACACATGGCAGGAATCTTAATGCTCTTTTCATATAAAATCAAGTTAGTTACAAAGACACCATGTGCTGGTTATTGAAAAGTGTGACCTGGCTAACATTTCAACTGATAAAAACAATGAATTTATACAATCTTAGTAGCACTTTGCTTTGCATTGACCCTTATCTCTGGTGTAGAAACAAGAAATTACCTTGTCAGAATTGCTAAAATCTGGAAATTACTTTCCTTGAAATTTCTCTGGCCCCACTGGTTACACCTTGGGTTTATCTGGCTGCTGACCTCTGCTGACCTGTGACTTTTCTAAAGGGCTCACCCTGCCCATCAGCACTTCCAGAGGACCAGCAGTAGCTTCCAAGGGCTTGTCATCCCAGTGTCAGTCATTCCAGCTCTATAGAGGACTGCTTTTGAAAAGCAGAATGTGGAGGGACTAAAAAGTGATATTAAGAAGAAAAATGCCCACAAGGAAGTATCAAAAGAAAAAGGATTCCAACAGAGACACCAAAAGCCATTACACAATGAAGCTATGGGTTATTCCATTCATTTGATGGCTACTGATTTGAGGTCTCTTTTTAAAAATCTCTATCAGTCATTTAAGAGGAAGCACATCAAAGAGAATGCATTAATTGAAGCTGTCCAAGGAAATACTAACCAGTACAATTGTCTAACTGGACTTTTAAAAAGATATACGAACTTCTTGGGAAAAAAAAAAGTATGCTCTTCTCTAACTTAATGTTTTGCAGCAATTTTCCACTCTCATAGCAACAAAAAAAAATTGCTAAATTAGCTAAAATGTATTGACTACTTACTAAGTGCCATGAGTCGTTCTAAACTTGATACCTATATTATCTCCTAAATTTTCATAGCAATTCTATAATGTACGTACTATTGTTCCCGCTTCCCATTTCATATTTTACAGATAAAGACATCTTACGGCAGAGAGTTAAGTTACTCACCAAAGATGGCTCCAAATATTCTGCCCCTCCCTATACTATGTACAAGCTGCCCCTCCCCCCAAAAGGTGGTGCTCACATTCCCTACTCTTGAATCTGTGCTGCGTGTTAAGACTAATAGAATGTTAGAAACAAATATTTTAAGTATTCTAAGCCAGGTATTAAGAAGGCCTAGAAGCTTCTACATCTTGAAGTCTAGCCACCATGTTGTAAGGAAGCCCAAGCAACCATGTGAAGAGGCTCATGTGGAGAATAATCAAGACCCTGGGCCGACAGTCTTGGCTGAGCTCCCAGCCAAGAGCCAGCACCAACTTGCCATTTGTGTGAGTGAGTTATCCCTCCCCACAGAAGCAATCCTTAATGCTTAGATCCCTCCCAGGATAGAGTTAGTGATGTCCAGCAGCAAGCAGAGCCTTCTGCCCCACCCCACTGGGTAGTGATAAAACCAAACAACCTGTGAGTCACATCTAGTCAGTACTTCACTTTCTACGAAAGCCATGAACCTCCACGCCCACTTGCTACCGACAAGGTGGTAAGAGGAAGGATGAGGTAAGTATGAGGCAAGGCTAGTTGGCACTCCTACCCTCCTTCTGCCCTGCAGGTGAGTCAGTCCTCTGCTTTGCCACTTTCTGGCCTCAGCAGAGCATGGTCTTACCCCACCACTGGGAGGCAATAAGGCAGTGGGAGTTGATGGCCTCACTTTCTCTGAGAAGGTGTTAGGACGAAGTGGGGAGCTGAACTTCCAACCCACCCACTTGCAAGGAAGCAGTGAGAGCCAGCTCTCCACTCTGGCATTGGCTGAGGCCATCAGGAAGCCAGATATATACACCCACTCAGCTCGCAAGCTAGACCTCAACAAGGGTACTATCTTCTGTTAAAAAAGATTAAATAGAATCCAGAGTCCCATAAAATAATATCTAAAATGTCCAGGATATAATTAAAAATCACTCATCATACCAAGAACCAGGCAAATCACAACTTAATAAGTAAAGACAATCCACAGCTACAACACTGAAATTAAACAGATATTGGAATTATCTGACAAGGATTTTAAAGCAACTCTCAGAAAACTGCTTCTAAGCAATTATAAATTGCCTTGAGACAAATGAAAACATAAAAACAATTATCAACATTATCTCTTAGGCTAAGTTCATATAACTAGCAACTAGCAACTAGAAAAGGTGTGTGTCACCTTTTCTCCCTCAAGGTACACACGTTTGCTCCATAGCAATACAAATGTTGTATGCACCTGAAAATATGTATATGATGGCTCTCATTTTCCAAGGAACCTAAGAAATTATTATGCAATGGAATCTTCCACAGAACCCACAGCCACCACGATGCTGCTGGAGGAGGGCATCGAGAAGATGTGGCCGCCAGTTGACCCATGAGCTGGACCCAGGCAAGCTGAGGCTCCTTCCCCGCCCCTGTCCTTGGAATGTATGTTCTTCCAAGTATTCCCGCACCAGGAGCTGTTTCAAGGACATAGCCTTGAGAGAGCAAGGTGTTGTTGAGACCATCTGGACGGAATACATGACTGGGTCCATTTAATGCCTTTATATAGACTTGTAGGATTCTGGCAGGCAGGTGTAGGGAGGGACTCACCTTGCAGCGACCACGAGGAGCCTCCTATGTAAGTTTCCCTGCTTCCTGACACCGCCTCCCAGTCTGGAACCCTCGGCCTCTTTCTTTCATCTCTCCTTGTTCTCCATGTAGGAGGGCCAGATTCAGATTCCACCAGGGAAATTTTCCAGGCTGCAGACAAACAGATGCACAACATTTACTTTTTTTTTTAATGTTAGTTGCTTACCAATTTCCCTTCAATTTCATCCTATGTATTCACTTGCTTAACTCCTATCTCAAAACTAAAAATCCTCTAATAAAAACGCCCTACAATATGGTAAATAGAAGAAATACAGAGTGTTTGTTATTGGACGTTGACTTTTATTTACCCTTGACACTGACAAAAATGCACTTCCTTTTTTCTGAAGAAAAAAAAAATTGTCAACTTTTTTACTGTGGGTCAGAGAAAAACTGCTTTTGGTAACCGTCCTTCCTTTAGGCTGCAGGCTTCCATACTAAGGCTCGAGATGCCCCCAAAGCCTACCTTTCCCTAATTCCTGACATAAAGCCTGAAATTCCACAATCAGAACCTTTGTGCATGAAGCACTTTGCAATCTGCAGGCTCTTCTCTCGAAATGAAAATACTCTACGAGGAGCTGCATCTCAGTGAAGGCTGCCTGCGTAGATCTCAGAACCCATGAGCGCCATCGGACCTGACTGCTCCACGTAACTTTGGGCAAGCCCTTTTTTTGTGATTAAAATATTTTTATTGATTTTAGAGAGAGAGGAAGGGAGAGAGAGAGGAGGGAAAGAGAGAGGAAAACATAGATTTATTGTTTCACTTATTTATGCACTCATGGGTTGATTCTTGTATGTGCCCTGACCGGGGGATTGACTGTATAGCTATTTGCAAAGAATGGATAATGCACTTACTGATCCACGTGGCAGCGCTAAGAAGAAAAATAAAACGTATGTGGATACTTGATACAATGCAATGAACTATGCAAATACAAGTGATTACTATTAGATAATTTTTTGGTAGAGTTTCCCAAAACTGAATTCTCATATCAGAACAAACTTCTTAGTAATAACAGCATACAGATAGGATGATTTTAGGGGCTACCGAAGGCTAGCAGGCATATCAAAAGGAGTTACTGAAGCATTTTGCTACATTTCAAGTTACCCCTGCAGAGGTGTTGGGTTGAAATGAATGGTTCTTGCAACATGTTCAGTGAAGTGTACGCTCAGGACTGAGAGGAGGCCTGGAGCAAAATATGCTATTTGTGCACATGATACACGGATATGGAAAACCTCCAAAAGTATTCAAAAATTGGAGACCTTCCTCTGCTAACGCTACTCCTGGAGTGTGCCGGAACCTCCCTCCACCAACTCCCTTTTGTTAAAAAGTTGTTCTCTGTTCTAAAGCCCCCAAACCTGAAAGGCTGCAGAGGTGTCAGGAAAAAGTACTAGAAAGAATATTCAGAGGCCCGATTCAAACCTGATTCCACTATTCACTGTGTGACAGAGATGGAGCAGGTCTCAGCCTCCTTAGAGCGCCGAGCTGAATACTATACGACTGTATATCTGTGGTTAGGAGACTTCTTTCTAATTTGCTTCACTCTTTTGTTGGCAGCTGCTTTTATACAAAAAAAAAAAAAAAAAAAAAAAAAAAATTGGTCTTGGGAACTATTTCCTGATTCTGAGTTTAATTTTCTTGCAGCCAAACTCTATGTAACAGCACTCAGAGTAGTGACTCGCGCTAGTTTCGCAAGTTGTATATGTGCGGATTCTGATAATTTTGTACTCTGTAGGGGAGGAAGAAACACACAACTCAAGTTGAGAAAAAAATTATCCTCAAAAATGTTTCTTTATAGCCGTGTTTGAGACCTTTGTTAGAGTAGAGTTTGAGATAGTGCTGAGGTGGTAAACCAGGCCAGAGGACAATGGAAAAGCTCTGGTTTAGCAGTCAGAGAGCCCAAGTTGCCCTGGCTGGTTTGGCTCAGTGGATAGAGCGTCGGCCTGCAGACTGAAGGGTCCTGAGTTCGATTTTAGTCAAGGGCACATGCCTGGGTTGCGGGCTTGATCCCCAGTAGGGGGCGTGCAGGAGGCAGCCATCAATGTTTCCCTCTCATCATTGATGTTTCTATCTCTCCCTCTCCCTTCCTCTCTGAAATCAATAAAAATATATTTTTTAAAAATAAAGAAAGCCCAAGGCGAATCCTTGGTTACCCACTAGTTAGGTGGCTTTTACACAACTGTAAATTGGGTAACATCTAGCCTGAGATCAGATTACCTAAGATGATTAAAAATAATGCAAAGACAGTCCTTGCACACACGAGGAAGTAAAAGATGGTGCCTTTATCTTGACGATGGCTGTGATGGGGGTGGGGGTGGGAGTGGGGCAGGGGGCAAAGAGGGAGCATAGAAGGAGGAGACTGGCTTCTTTGCAATAGACCACAGATGCCCTGTAAGAGGCTGAATTGTCCCCATTAGCTTCTCTTGAATGCTGTTTCTCATGAGGAATAACAAAAGGCCCATATTCCAATTTCTGGGACCCAGGATGACAGTCATAGCTAGTAACAACCACGAAAACCACCACCACGTATTTATTTATTGGGTCCTTTCTCTATAGGCCAAGCACTGTACTAAGTCCTTTACGTACATTATCTTATTTAACTTTTTCTTCAATTTTGTGAGATAGGCATTATTACTCCATTAAAAGATAAAAACCTCAAGGCTTATTCACTACTCTATTCTGCCTTACGTGATGCACTAAAATACTTAGCCTTGTTAATACTTAACCCAGACGCCCCAGCTGCTAGGAATTTATGATCATTGTATAATTAGAATTTCAAATTTGGGGCAGTGACTGAGAATTATTATCATTCATTATGTGACCTTACAGAGGTATTTACTATAATAAATTGTCTGCACTACCTTTTGGAGAAGTCTGCAGTATTCTTAAGCAGAGCCACACATATTTAAACAGAAAAGAAATACAAATGAGCTATATCCTCAATAAATAAGAAGGTGCTGGAGTTAAGTAAAATTCCAAATATTATCACTGAAATATATATATAGACAAGGAAACAAAAGAAGTATAAATAACTAATTTTGAAAGATTAATTAAACATCAAGGACAGGAAAAAGCCTTTAATAAGAACACAGAACACATGAAAGTACAAGAATCAGTCTTCATTTTTAGTTCAAAACAATAACAAGAACAACATAAAAATTGTGTCTTGACTGAGGGATATTGATGACCAATTTACAAATAAATCAAGTTTGTATGTCCCAGATATGTTAAAATTCACACCATTAAGCCAAAGTCATCCAACTCCTTCATTTTGCTAAGATTTAGTCCTCAGAGGTCCCAGGCATTACAGAAATTGCAAAGGCTTGCATCTTACCATTATTTGGTCTTAGACCTCCTCTACACTTTTCTGTAATCCTGGAATTGTCTCAGACACATCACCTAGGTTTCATAATATATTTCATTAGTTCTTGGTTCTTAGTTTCCATATAAAACTCATCAAATGGGTTGTCATGCCATCATTTATGGAATTGGTGATGTGCATGAAGTCATCTGGCTATTCATAGTTAACCTCCTCTTTCCTTTTTAAATAATTCAGTACCTGCTTCTGTTGTTTTTAATAAGATTAACTGAAGAGAACAGGGCCTTTTTTTTTTTTTTTTTTCTTTTGGTTGTAAATAGTAGTTTCAAATATCCCCCAAGTGATCTTGAATCTGTGAAATCCACTGCCTGCCTTTTGTAATTCTTAACTGGAATGCTTTAGTTCAATAATATGGGACATAGCCCGATTGATGCTCAAGTTCACCATTTGCAAATGAAATAAAACAGATTTTTTTAAAAATTAGCAAATTTCCCTTCTGTTTCACATAGAAATTGGGCTAGTTTTCATATACATGTTCCACAAATATAAATACTAAGTGCTTACTAAAAGCCAGGCAGTGCTCTAGGCTCTGGAGATATAAAGATGTTTAGGACAAATCCACAAAGAACTGAATAAGACAGGGCACCAAAGCCACTCAGGGGCCTGCCATTCAAAATCCTGGATTCTGTGTTATAACCTATCACTCACGTTCTGTCCCGGCCTTTCCGAGCCCTGACCTCCCTTCTCCTATTTCCTTCTTCCACTGCTGAACTGGAACAAAGGTGACTGGAAATAAAAGCAAATCCCAGCTGTAACCAAAGGCACAAAGATCAAAGTTGGCAGCTACCCTGAGGTTCAGGATTAAGAGACTTCCTCTTTAAGATCAAAATTCCAGATGATCCAAATATAGGCAAATGAGCCCCAGTAGAACACTCAGCTTTCTGTGCTGAGTCCAGGAAAGAAGCAAGAAATCACCACAGAAGCAACTCGGTCTCGCTGTTTCCAACCCCGTGGGCTCAATGCTAATTGCCTACCCCAACAGTGAGATCGCATTTCAAAATATGGTCAAACACAAAACAGCCAAGTCAATCAGGCATTAACTATTCAAGCACAATTATCCCAACACATGCCCAAGTATCAGCAGTGAGGCCGCTTAATTTGGGAGCAGCTCTGTGATCATCTCTCTGGGCAGCTGAGATTTTAACCTCTCCCCTCAGGCCTCCTGTTGGGTGGGGGGTGGGGTGCGGGGAGGGGTTGTCTGGGCTGGCTGCCTCAGTGGAAGAGACCACAACAGGAGTGGACACCCCCCTACCCCCCACTAAGTGAGGGGCCTCATTTAAATGCATGCCAAAGGTGGGGGAAGGGAAGGGGCAGAAGGTCTGCCGGAGCCCCCATTGTTGGGGAGAGGCGTGCGGAGCAGATGGCGAGGCTGGTCACTCAGTCTGGCTGTCAGACGCTCTCTGTCAGGTTCCCTAGGGACTGAGGGGCTTTCTCTCCAGTCTGGGCTTGGGTCCCCTGTGTTTTCTCCGCGTGAGTGAGGGCTCCCTTTCTTCCCCGCCCCTCAGGCTTCCAGGAGGCTGAGATGCCTGGTCCTTCCCCCCACACGTTCCTTCTGCTGCTTCTGCTCTTTCTGGATCAGCTACTTCTGAGCCTCCACGGGCCCACACGATGCAGAGAAAAGCGAGTGATTTCCTTTGTCTCTAATTGATGCTGCGCTCTCTCCCAGCAGCTTCTGACTGGCACGTTCACTCTGTTATTTAACAAATTACTCCACAGTCCGCCTTAGGACTACTGACATTTACAGCTAACCAACCCCTACAGTTAGGGGTGTGTGGTAGCTGACTTTCCTAGTCTTCCTTCTTCCTTTTAGTTCAGTCCTGCAACGGGGTGCACCTGTACCATAGGCCTTCTGGTCTTTGGTTTGGATTTGTGCTCACCTTTCATAATATGTGAGGGTCTAAAAAATAAATAAATGGACATGGGTTACAGACACAACTCTTTTTTATTTTTATTTATTTATTTTAAATCTATTTTTATTGATTTTTAGAAAGGAAGGGAGAGGGAGAGAGAGATAGAAATATTAATGATGAGTGAAAATCACTGACCAGCTGCCTCCTATATGCCCCACACTGGAGATCCAGCCTGCAACCCGGGCATGCACCCTGACCAGGAATCGAAACGTGACCTCATGATTCATAGGTCAACGCTCAAACCACTGAGCAACTCAGGCCAGGCACACCTTTTTTAAATACACTAAGACCCACTGAGATTAAAGCACATTTTAAAAAAATGTTTTGATTGATTTGAGAGGAGAGAGAGAGAGAGAGAGAGAGAGAGAGAGAGAGAGAGAGAGAGAGTCACAAAGAGAAAAAAATCATTAATTGGCTGCCTCCTGTACATGCTCCCACCCTGAATCAACCCTCAACCTTTGGTTATGGGACAACACTTAACCAAGGGAGCCACCCAGCAAGGGCCAGGCACAACTCTGATTTGTATTCCTAAGGGACAAACAGAGTCAGCTTTTTTACATTCATCTCTGTCTGTAAAGCATTAGCTGTTGTACATATATTTTGGCCTCAACACCTGCTCCCTTTTGAGATTATACACAGCTTATGCTAAGCAGCTATTCCTTGAAGTTCTCAGTTCAGATTTCTTCTAGCTCAGGGTTTTGTTAAATTTGTTTTAGTTTTAAAACCATACCAACAGTTCAGCAGTCCAGTGCTTGCTAATGATGCCTCTGGGAGTGGGTCAACATCAGCCCAGAGACACTGGTGTCCATCGCTGGGTGGCAAAGGTCAGTCAGAAATATCATTTATTGCCCTTCATATGCCTGGGATTAATTTTTTCCTCCCAGGGCTATTCTCTGGGCATAAACGCTTTAATGTTTCATTTTTTACTCATCATGTTTATCTCCTCTTCTACCCAAATTGTGAAAGCTGTGAATTCAGAGATTGTAGTATTCATATTTATCGGGTTAGGATTCAATATTGTTTCCTACACCAAAGCAGCTCAATAAATTTTGACTAAATGAATAAAATTTTAATATAGTAGAAATACTAAAAGGAAATATACTGACATTTGAAAGAAGAAAGAATAATCTGATAGTCAAACATTTCCTCTATACCCAAAATATTCCAGATGATATTCCTGTAGGCTACAGTAAAAACCACATTTTACTTGGAAGTAAAATGGCTGTGAGAAATTAAAAAAGAAAACGGGAAATCATTAAATCGTCATGGTTCTAAAACATCCAAGAACTGGAACCATCCAAGTGCTAATGTCCCATGGAGACAGGCCCACCAACTGGCAATGTGCACCAGACGTTTTGCAAGAAGTATAGCGGACACACTTGCAGGGGCTGGGGCAGGAGCTTAGCCTGGCCTCTGGACCCCACCCCACACCCTGTGTGAGCCCTTTGCAGACAGGGGTTGCAATGCAGGAGCCGACGTGTGGGTTCATGATGTGTTAGTGCTGCCTTAGTGCCCAGGATACAAGGTGTGATGCAGACAGGGGTAGGAACCAGCCCCACACCCCTGAACAGCAAGGTCATGGGCCCTGAGGATGTATAGCTTTCAGAGCATCAGGAGATGGCATCCCTGGCACTAATGTCAAACTTCTCCTGTGGTACCTGTGGAAGCAAGAGCCCAGCAAGTGGCTTGCCAGCATATCCGTGTAGGTGGAGGGCTGAAGAGAGAAGATAGGAAGAAAAGGATGCATCTCATGTGGGAGAGAAGGGCAAACACCCCAAAGAAAGTAAATACGGGTTAAAAATGTGGAGCCTATACATCCCCCTTTGGAAGACAGAATCAAAGCTAGGACACATTGCTTATGCACACTTAAACACACATTTTCTTTTTCACTGCATATAAACAGAAGCACCAGAAACGTGCACAAGTAACAAGGCGCCCTCCAATTTGAAATCATAAAATACTCTGCTTAGAGACGGGTATCTCTTAATCTGTGTTCTATCATTTTCCTAAGAAAATCTCCTCTAATCCATTCAGTCTGATATTTTGTACCTCAAAAAAATATATATATTGTTTGAGAAAGAATCAGAGACTGTAAACCAGGATTGGCAAATGCATCATGAACAAACTGACATCATCCCTTCCTATACCCATTACACACCTAACGAGTCAAGACCTTGACTGCACCCTTAGAATCCAGATAAAGCACAGTATACTAGCAGCTTCTATCAATGGATCTGTGCTGGTATTTGAGGTTACTCCTATTTGCCACCTTCACTTTAAAGATATTAATGATGCAGTCCAAGCATTAGAGCACAGGAAATGAGCTTTGCTATGCAACTATTACCAGGAACTGTGGCTGGTTTTCACAAGGAACCATGGGATACAGCCTGCGGTTTGGGGATAAGGGATCATCATGGGAGGAAGAACTTGCTCAGGTGCAACTTGGTAAACTTACACTGATTGGCCAGATTATTATGATCTCTGAACGCATAATAATCTGGCCACTCAGTGTATATCCTATATAATAAAAGGCTAATATGCAAATTGTCCCCTCGACCAGGAGTTCGACCAGCAGGCAGGCCTGCCAACCGCCCATGTCCCCTCCCCCTGGCTGGTCCCCACCCATGCACGAATTCATGCACCAGGCCTCTAATATATACACTGAGTGGCCAGATTATTATGCGTTCAGAGATCATAATAATCGGGCCACTCAGTGTATACTTGCCTCAGTATGTATCCCCACTGTGCTGGCGAGTATTACACAGCATTGGGGAAACTGAGGAGGCCTAGGATAATTTCTAAGGAGGTGGTTTCTCAGGATTGGCAGGTTATAGGATAAGAATTGGATGACATTTTCCGCGGCCATCTTCCTGGAAGTGATAAGGGAAAGCATTGGAGTGTGTTTCCTTTCTCCTGGAGCATGACCTTCACAGAGAGTGAGGGCCTTCAGTCAGAATGCTAAGTGCATCACAGAAACTAGCAGAACAATACTAGCACAGTGTGCCCTGGTCAGGGGCATCTCCCCAGCCTTTCTTCACACGGCCCAGAATAAGACACTTGAAGAGTGAATTGCTTGTTCTGTGGGTTTGTATCACTATCATTTGAGTGTTGTGTGTTTTCATGTAGGAATTTCCTCCTTTGATCCTCATAATCACCCTACGAATTATACCCATTTTAAAATAAATACACTAAGACCCACTGAGGTTAAAGCACCCACAGTCACAGAACCCGAAGTGGCTAAATCAGGATTCAGACCAGGTCCTTCACAACAGAGCCAATGTTTTCTCCCCACACACTGTAAACCCACTAGAAGACGTTGAGGACCGGGTATGCCCTTTCATTCTTGCTCTCTGTCCTGTGTTTTGGAGGGTATCCTTATCCCTGGTCAACCCTGGCTATTCTGTATGTCAAGGCTGGGTCTGTAATAGAACAGAGAAGGCCTCGCTCTCTACAACAGAAGGGAATTCAAGGCACTCTTCTCTGAGGTTTCACTCCGTGGTCCAGGGAGTGCATAACCAGTCTATTAAGAACCTCAGTTGTGGAGTCTATCTTTGGTTGTTTTAAACCAGAAACAGACAGGATTATATTAAAAATATAAATATTCTCGATAGTTTTGTTCATTGGTAGGACTAGGAGACAATAAGGTGGAAGTAAAATAATTCTCTGAGATTTCAACTCTTCCATCAACACATGTGCTTTGGGGTGAAATTAACAACATTTAACAGCAGGTATGAAACAGTATCAACCAAGGAGAATAGGCAGGTCCTGGGAGCTCACCTGCTGTTCCAGACATCATGAATCCTGGGGAAATGTAGTAGGATGTGGGGTGCAATGAGAGGACTCAGAGCACTGACAATTTATACACTAATAAGAATGTTTCTCAATATTTTAAAAATTGGTGGGGCCAAAAAGGTGGTACAACAGTGGAACATCGGCCCTGGTTATGCTTCTTAAAATGTGACTTAAGGACAACCTGATTGAATATTTTAACGTGCCAAGAACCGGATGTTGCTCAGAAGAGGGGTACTGTTAGCCACAGAGCATGGAAGTGGAGGCAGATTCTGTCCTAATGCTGATCCAGCAGACACTTTGGTCTACTGTGCAGGACTATGATGGTGGAGAGGGACTCAATGGCTCTTGGAGTCTACATCTGTTTCAACAGTCGAGCTACATCACTAATCCCCTCACTGTGCTGCCATATCTATTTTTAAAAATGTATCTTGTTTGAACTTCCATGCTGCCTTTTCTCTGTGAAACAGCTAAGATGAAAACATTTTTACACAACCAAGCGCATGTTGAGCTAACTTGGAGGAAGTAGTAGATGTCTGTTCTAACACTGTTCTCAGCAACCTTCCCTGATCAGCTTTAAGTCCAATAATTAACAAAGATATTGGGCAAGACTACATTCCTACATCTTTTAGGGAAAAGATTGATCTCACCATGCCTCAGATGTTTAACTGGGAGAGTCTCAAAAGAACTGTTAGAGAGATGCCGGCCAAGTTTCACATTAAACATGACGGCTATAAGGAAAAAGAAAAGAAGACAAGTCCAATTATTTCTCAAGTGTTGGGAAGGCCAAAGTGTAAACAAGTTCAAAGATGGGCGAATAAATCCATGGATGTTAAATCTGAGCAGGTTGGTGTCTTCTCAGTTCCTTTGAGGTTTATGTGCTAGATATTGTCTTTTACAGATGGTGCCATCAACTGTGATTACAGTAGTCCCCCTTACCCATGGGGGATACATTTCAAGATCCCCAGTGGATGCCTGAAACCCAGGATAGTACCAAACTCTATGTATACTGTATTTTACCCTATCCATACCTATGATAAAGTTTAATTTATAAATTAGACACAGTAAATTAATAACAATAACTAATAATAAAATAGAACAATACTACTACTATACCATAACAAAAGTTGTGTGAATGTGACCTCTCTCCCTCCCTCCCTCCTTTCCTCTCATAAACTCTATATCTTCCAGCCCAAATCTATTCCTGAATCTGTGTAACCATCCCTTACTTGCAGTATTACTCATTTCAGGGGATCCTTTGGTAAAGTCTTTGTATAGGCTCAATGTATTCTGGCTTTACACATTGTCATCAATCAGAACATGTTTTCTGTTCATGTCTTACCTAGTTCATCCACAAATTTAATGCCTTTTGCATTTTAACTAAGCACTTATCACACACTGTGGTCATAACTTTTGCATTTTGAGGTATGACAACAAAAGTAGCACACATTTATTTTTTCTTCTTCACAATATCATAGAAAATTTGTTCTTACTGTAGATGTTAGCAAACTCAGCATACGATATTTTTTCTTTCCTTAATAAGTTCAGAACTTTCACCTTTTCACTTAAAAGAAAGCACTTCTACAGCTTCTCTATGGCTTATCCAAATTGCCAGCATCACTACTCTTGCACTTTCGGGCCTTTACTGAACACAAACTGCGATACCAGAACAGTCTATCTGATAACCTAGACAGCTATGAAGTGACTAAGGGTAGGTAGGGTCTACAGCATGGATACACAGGACAAAGGGATAATTCATAGCCTCGGCTAGACAGAGTGGGATGGTGTAAGATTTCATCGCGCTACTCTGAATGATATGCAATTTAAAACTTATGAATTATTTCTGGGATTTTCCATTTAATATTGTTTGACTGTAGTTGATTGTAAACTGGCAGATAAGGGGGGACTGCTACATTAGGCTGGTTGAAAAATCAATCTGACCCACCTGATGGTATCCCATGGGACTGTGGAGGTCAGCTACAGTCTAAGTGTCTGCTAGGACTAACCCCACACCCTAGTTTCTAGTCCCCCAACCTCTAAGTGTACCAAATATGATGGGCTTGAATACAGGGATATGGAGGCTTGCACAATCATTGGAAGGGCTGGGGCAGTAAAGAACAAATAGGCCATTGCTGAAGATCTCTGCCTGTAGCATGATGACAGGCGGTTTCTAAGACTCTCCCCCAGCTGGCAACACTCAGTTGAGGACTCAGAAATAGCCACACTGTCTCTTCATCAGTCCCTAGAACACAAAGTAGGTAATTCACAGGAGCCTGCCGGAAGCTCCTGCAGGCCTCCAGTCTGCCATCGGTTCACACATCTCCCTAAACTACCTCTGGAGTATAATGGCCTCTTTTTCCATCCACCTCCTGAATCACATAGGCCACCTCTCATTGGCCGGCTCTAACTTGGAACTACATGGAGAATAGGATCCTGGGAAATGTGGTTCCAAACTTCTCCCCTTATACAATGGAGGTGGTTTCAAGCTGACAACAGAAAACAGCACAACACGGTAGAGGCCATGCTGCTGAATACATGAATATGAACTTGCAATATACTGAAATAGCCACATCTTCATATAGCCTTTTACAAACTAGTCAGGAATATTCTAGTGTTCTGGGAGTTCAGGGACAGAATCTTATTTGGGGACTTTCTAAGAGAGGGACCCTAGCTGATTCCTAAAACTCGGTGGTTCTCAAACTTAAGAAAAAAGAAGAATTGGAAGAAATGATGCTTTTTGCAGCTTGCCATGCTCTGCCAAACACCTTAAAATAGTACCATAGAGAACTGCTTCAGATGAAACACGAACAGTTTTACCAGGAGAAAAATTCTGTATGTCGAACTGGGAGCCCACATGTTCCCAAAGAAACAACCTGTCAACCTAAGCATGATCAACCGTTTCATTAATATTCACGTGTGGCTTGTTCATTGCTTTGGTCATCTGCTAGGACATGCTACCAAACAAGTGGTAGCAGGCATCAAAGTTTAAGGATGAATTTTGGGAGAAAATTTGAGAAGATTATTTTCTCTAAAAGATAGGTTTTATTCCCCCTAAAAACTTTAAAAGGATTCCCACTGTTATAGACTAACACCAGGCCACCTCAGCCCAATGTGCCACTGAGAAGTTTATTATAATGCCATGGATTTGGGTCAACCACTTGAAACAGTATTAAAGTATTGGCCTAACAAATTTTAGAAGGTGAAGAAATGGTAACAACTTGCCAACCAATTACCTCCTAATAACCTGCTGCTACTAGAAACAACATTTTCTTTGAGGATTTTCAAACCTGGGATTCTATGCCTGCACATCTGTAGACGTTCTGTGCCAGAATGTTCTGATCAATGGCTCAAAATCATGGAAATTTGCTAAACTAGTACAAATGCAAGCAACCTATCCTAGAAACCCAATGCAAGAAGTAAAAAGGGTCTTCTAAGAGGAAAACAGAAAAAGAATAGACATTTACAGCTGAGAAAGGCAGGGGGGGGAGAGGGAGAGAGGGAGGGAGGGAGGGAGGGAGGGAGGGAGGGAGAGAGAGAGAGAGAGAGAGAGAGAGAGAGAGAGAGAGAGAGAGAGAGAAAATGCACTTACATTTTTAGCAGATCAAGGGCATGCCGTGGAGTTTAGACATTGAGGTATCTTCTCCTTCCATGACTTACCTATTGGTACTGAGGGAGAAATGAGATAGTCCATCTCCTAGGAATCATAAAACTTGCCCAGGGGTAGGGTAGGCCTCATGGGGATGGGACCCCAACTCTTTCGAAATGAATGTCCAATATATTTATTTAAAACGGTGTGATGGATTGTCTTGCCACAACTAAAACCAGATGATGGAAAAGGACATCATGCGCCTCAGAAAGGAAACTCTCCTGAGGACAGGGCTCTGGATTGGGTGAACCAGACGCAACAAAGGAGCCGAATTCAGTGGAGTTACAGGCAAGTCATACACTGTGAATACTGAAACTTGAACCACCTCTGACCCTGGCAGCCTTGTTCCATGATGACTTCTCATTACTCTTAGGATAAGCCCTAAGCTCCTTACCATGGACTACAAGGTCCTAAATGGTTGGGCCTCCGCCGCCAGTCCAGGCTCCTGGTGCTTCCCTCCTTTTCCACCAAGCTCCAGCCACACTGGCTTTCTTAGTGTTGCTCAAATAAACGAAACTTATTCCAACCTCAGGGGCTTTCCATGTGCTATTTCCTCAATTCTCCCCTTTCCCAGCACCTTTGAAACTATCACACTTTTCCTAGCCACCCCATGTAAAAGGACTTGCGTCACCCCAAGCCAGCCAATCTCTTTTCAATTTCTCTCCTTTAATTCCTTCAGAACACTTACCTACACCTGAAATTAAAGTGTGTATATACTTTTGAAAATTTGCCTCTAGAACATAAACCCATGAAAATGAAGATCTGATCTTCCTAGATCATGACATTAATGAGTTGAAAAAGTGTACCACCAAGAGAGAGAACTCTTAGAGCCACATATACACCCTTAACTAGTTCATTTATTCTTTCATTCATTAAAAAAAACAACCACAGCATTTATTAATCACCTGCCCTGTGCCAGACACCAGGGATGCAGTAATGACCCAAATCCCTGTCCTCCTGGAGCTTATATTCTAGCATGCAGAAATAGCCAATAAATAAATATGATATCAGGTATACTATGAAAAAAGTTAAACTGGGTATGAAACAAAGATGCTTAAGTTGGTATTTTACTAGTATATGGGGTGTTCATCGAAGGCTTCTCTAAGGAAGTGACATTTAAGCAGAGACCCAAAAGAAATGAGGAAGCTATTATGAAATACCAGACAGGAGTAAATATAAGTCCATGCAGAATAACTAGGAAATGCAAAGGCCCTGGGGTGGGAGTAGCAAGGAGGCCCAGGTGGCTGAGAGAGTATGAAGGGGACAGAGGTAGTTAATGATGTTGACTGGTTAGCAGGGCCAGACCCACAGAGAGAAGCTGTGGAGGCTTACATTTAGCTCTTAGGGGAATCAAAGAAAGCCCCGGGAAAGCAGGAGCATAAGGCCTGGCCCATCTCCATCTCTTTGGGACTTCTAGGGTTTCAGCATGAATCGCATTACTTGACCAGATGTCCACATTCATGGCAGGCAGCCTACAGGGCTGCGTCAGACTTTTTATTCTCCTGGGAAGAGACAGCAAGTAAGCAAGAAGGAGGGTTCCTCTGCACAAGTGTTACACCCCGGGGACCACAGGGAAATCTGGGGAAGAAAACAGGTGGAGGTAAGACCCTTTGGGATTCAACTGTTAAGGAAACCATTAACGATTGGACCTGGTTTGGGTAGTCTCAGATAGATCACTGAGAACTGGTTATTTGTGAAATATCTGTATCAATAGGTCTGCATGTTCATTAGTGTGTGTGTGTGTGTGTGTGTGTGTGTGTGTGTGAATACATGGTATTAAACCTCATGGATATCTGATGTCTCAGTGGGGATAAACCTGGAGTCCATACCACGTCTTTCATTTTACATGGAGGAAGCTAAGGCCCAGAGAACTGAAGTCACTTGCCTAAATGTGCACAGCTGTTCAAGAGCTGAGACCCAGCTCTGTCTGTGTCTTCCCCTAGCTGAGCTGCCCCAGGGCACAGTTCCGGCTTCTGATAAACGCATTCAGTCCACATGGTTTCTGCATAGGACATACCCACCCAGGGAAGAGAGCCAATGAAGCAGAAGGAAGAACTCTTTGAACCGCTGTCTTGGTGCTGCCGAATCCAACAGGAGGACCGACTGCAGCGGTGAGCATTTTATTCCTGCTCTGTACCACACTGCTACTTCCTTCCACACTTTGAGGCTATTCAGGAACTTGCTGACAACACAGAATTCCAGAGAACAGAGATCCCATTAGCAGACAAAGCAAAGTTTAATATTTGCTTGATTTTTTTTCTCCCATAATTCCCCTTCAAAGCAGAGTTCTGCCAATTTAGCCCACATCACCTGACTGTGTGGCTGGCTTAAGGGTGCATGGTGCGTGTGTTTGTACCTGTACAGGGGCCACTGGCATCTGATTGCTCACTTAGCATGAGCCTGCCTTCCTTGACGATCTTAGTAAGGCCAAACCAGGATGGGATTGGCCTAAACAATATGATCACGTTCTCCCTATTATCACAAATGTTTAGTCAATGTAAGTCTGGCTACTTCTCAAGGATATACTGGAAGCAGAGGTGATGCTACTTAAGGAGTACCGATGTTCCTCTCCTTCACAATGCCCCCCCGCCCCCCGCAAACATCATTAAACTTCAGTGTTCTCTCCTCTTCATTTTTTCTCTTCACATTTCTCTCTTTTCATGGTGTGTTAGTCAGGGTATTCCAGAGAAACAGAACTAATGTGACATACAGAAATATATAAGAGGACATTTAGCAGAGGAGTTGGCTCATGTAATTATGGAAACGGAGAAGTCCCACATTCGACCACCTGCAAGCTGGAGACCCAGGAAAGACAGTGGTATAATTCCATCCAATTCCTAAGGTCTGAGAACCAGGGCTGATAATGATAAAACTCCCAGTCTGAGGCCACAGGCCTGAGAATCTGGGTGGGGATACATGGGGGTGGGGACAGGCAGCTGATGTAAGTCCAGGATTCCGAAGGCCAGACAACCAGGAGCTCCAATGTCCAAGGACGGGAAAAGATGGGGGTCCCCACTCAGGAAAGAGAATTTGCCTTTCCTCTACCCTTTTTGCTCGATTTGTCCCTCAATGGATTGGATGATGCCCACTCACACTGGGGAGAACAGATCTTCTTTACTCTGTGTACTGACCCAAAAGTTAACCTGTACCGGAAATTCTTTCACAGATGAGCTCAGAAATAATGGTTTACCAGCTATTGGGGTATCCCTCCGCCCAGTGAGGCTGACATAAAATTAACCACCCCACGTGGGTCTCTGATCACTCATCACCACCAGCTCCCAGCTCTGTATCAGCAGCTCTGAACTCCCTGCTAACTTCTAGATGCTGGACAGCACGCTCTGAGCCTCAGAGAGATTCTGGCCATTCCCTGCCCAGGCCCACCTCCCCACTCCCTTAGGAGAATCCTTCCCCTTCCCCCTCTATTCAGTTAGGAAGCTGCACTTCAGTCCCCACAATCTCCCAGGCTGGAAGCGCTCCTCCCCTGACCCCTCTTACCAAACTGGTCACCCGTCTTTTGTCTTTGCAATTCCCTCTCATGTCTGCCCCTCCTGCACCACTGCTGCCTTGACCTTGGCTCATCTCCTGCCAGGACGTTAACAGCAGAATCCTTATCATTCTCCTGACCACTTGTCAACTTCCCCCCTCCCTTCCCCCCCCACCCCCCCACTACACACACACATCAAAAGAGTAAAGGAAATTCCCAAACAGGAATCCAAGGATTGGACATAAACACCACCATGGAATAGGGCCGGCCAGCGTTCCCTCTTCGAAGATGACAGCTAAGAATATAAGTGTTTGGGGTGTTTGTTCAGAGAGAAAATCCACCTCATCACCTTACAGGCCCACGCCGAGTAGAAGGAAAGGGGTGTCGGAACAATGTGGGTTCTGAGCGGCATTTTGGGGTTCTCTGGCTAGGCGACTTCCAAGCCACATGACCTCCCTGAGCTTTGACCTCCCCATCTGTACATTCAGATATCGATGCTGTCCACTTGGGAGAGCTGCTGTGTAGGGTGTCTGTGTGTGCAATGGCCGTCTCTCTGCCCCTCTCAGCGTAAATGACACAGATTCGATGTTTTCTCAGCACTGCCTGGTTCCTCCCTCCTTATGCACACTCATGCTTCTCCCGGGGAAAACCGACCGGAGCACGAGAGGCTGGGCAATCACGCAGGTGCGCTCAGCTCAAGGGCGTTTAAGGCAAGCAGCCTTTTCTTCTGAGCGCCGGGCCTGGCTGCAGGCACTGGCTTCCACCGGCTGGCTGACATATGTGGCCTGCTGCAGACTAATTTCTTCCGACACGTTGCCTTGAATGCACAGTCACAGAGCATGTGCTAAAGTGCTAAACACACCCAAACTGTGCACTTTCCAATCTGTGAAAGCTTTTCGGCGGGTCCAGGCTTTTTTTCTCGACCTGAGGCATTATAATGGAGTGGCACATGGACACTTCATCGAGGCAATCTGTCATCTTGCAAATGCTTAATAGCGGCAGCAGTACCTGCGTGTCCCTCGCTGAGAGCCAGCCAGGCACCACCAAACAGCTGCTCTTCTGTCCAGTCTGTGTCGCATTAATGGGCTTGCAGACAAAGAACTGACTGTGCGGTGTGGCTCCGGGTCCTCGCACAGGCTGGAGGTCAAGCACAGAGCGAGAGCTACACGCGAAAATTACAGTACTACTTTGTTTACAAAAACTGGCTTGGGGCCCAAATGAGCTAACGTGTTCCTGGAGACTTCAGACCCGGGGAGGTGAGATGGGCCCCCAGCCGTCTTTAACAATCACCATAGCTTGCAGGTTATCTGGCACTGTAGAATTTACATGTTTCCACACCTTGAACTTGACTATGACCCTAGAAAGGCATTATTTTACAGATGAGGAAATTGAGCCCTGGAAGGGTTCAACACCCGATACAAGTTCATGCGCTAATAGCAGTCAGGCTGGCCCCTGACTCAAGCTGTGTGTGCCTCTGAGTGCCAGGACTTTCTGAAGAATGGTCACCGCACTGACTCTCAGCCCCTCCATGCACACGGAGATGCCACCGCAGCAGCTGGAGGATGCCTCTGAGAGAAGGAGCTTTCAAGGGACCGAGCTTCTCCATTATTTTTGAAGTCCCTTGTCTGCCAGCACGTGGAGGGGCAATGCTAGAGCGGCACAGGCTTCTTTCAGAACCTTACCCGTCCCACCATGACGGAGGTCCCTCCTCTGACCTGCCCGTGACGACGCTGTAGGAACACCGTGGGATGTCATGAAATGCCCTATGCGGCCAATACAGGACTGGAACCATTGAAGACAAAAAGAATATAGACTAGATAGAAAAATCAGACCCCAAACTGCTGCTACTGCTACTGAAATAATAATACAGCCAACACAGCAATAAGACGAGTAGGCAGCATTTCCTTAGCCTTTGCCATGAGGTAACACCTGGAGTTTACATTCATTCTTGACTTCTCTCAACAACCCCTCAGACAGGTGTTTTTATCCTCTTTCTACAGATGGGGATTCTGAGGTCCAGAGAGGTTGAGTAACTTGCTGGAGGTTGCAGAGCTTGTACATGGCAGAAAGAGGCCAGACTCCAGGTATCCTGAGTGGGTGCTATTTCCACTGGTCCGTGTTTGCCACCCCCGCCCCCGTAAGGAGATAGGCAATTCCCAGATTAGTGAGTGGTGTTCAGGGTGTCAGCACATGCATATACCCGGTGTGGCCAAGGCCCCAAAAGACTAATAGGTGCACAGCTGTTCCTGTGGTCATCCAATGGTAGTCCCTCTTCTTAGGCATTCAGAAAACAGGTTTAATTGCCTGCTTTTCACCTTCTGTGCCTGGCTGCTAAGAAATGAGGAATAAAAGGACAGACTCTAAAAACCAAAGGACCTGTACGTTCAATCGAACCCTCTGACAGTTGTTTTAAAATATCTGTGTATGTGCACACACACCCACATGCATGTCACACAGGTGGGGGAGAGCAGAGAGCCGTAGGCTGATTCGTGTCCTTTTCTGCCTCCTGACAGCTATGAAACGACAAGTGGGTAGATTATAGCTGAAGATAAAAATAGGCATTATACCGCGCTTTCTCTTCCCAGCTTTTTAGTCGCACCAGCTTGAAAGCATATTGTAGCATTTTATTGTAGTCTGGGCTCTTGTGGCTTCTCTTGTTTGTGATTCCTTTTTGGAAAACTAGAAACATTCCCTCTCCATGGAGAAATGAACTCAAGTACTAGTAAGTGAAAGCGAGAGGCAGCAGAGTGTGTGTGTGTGTGTGTGTGTGTGTGTATGCGTGTGTGTGTGTGTGTGTGTGCGCGTGAGTGTGTATGTGTGTGAGTGTGTGTGCGTGCATGCCTGTGTCCCTCCCAGCACCACTAAGAGAAGACAGGCTATAGAGCGTGAATCTGAATAGAGCGGAAATTGGAAATTGACACAGCTGTTTCTGTTTAACTGTAACCATTTTTAGAATTTCAGGATGCACTAAACTAGGCAGTCCATTCAAGCTTGGGATTAAACATTAACGGGGAGGGGAGGGGGGCGCGGTGAAGGGGGGGTGATGTGAACACACTGGACCCAGCATCCCAAGGTCTGGAGGAGCCCCTGCATCCCAGCATGCAGGTCACATGGTGCAGCACACTTTGGCGTCCTCTTGGTCTCGCAATTACACAGAATTCCACAAGTAGTTGCATGTCAGGTCTCATCCCAAGCCCCTTCCTTTCCATTCATCTTCTCCATTCCTTTTCCTGAATTTTTCGGGAAGGGTCACTTCAGTGTTTCTAAATTAGGTTCCCTGAATCAGAGCATCCCCAATCGCTGTGTGCTTAATAACGCACATTCCTGTGCCCACCACAGGTCTGCGGGATTTGAATCTACCAGGAATCTGAATTTTAATAAGTGCCCCCTCCCCCTCTCCCCCTGCCCCGGTTATTCTTGCAAACACTAAACTTTTCAAATGCCTAGTAAAGTGGCAAAGAAAAAGACCTCTGATGTTGCCCTTGCTTGGTCTTAAAACAGGCTCTACCGCTTTATACCTGGGGCAAAACAAGACACTCAAAGACACTCATAGAAATAAGATGGATGACCTCGGTCAACTCACAATTTCTCTGGGTTCTGTATATTTATCTGCAAAATGGTACCTAGAGTGTAAGGTTGTTGTGACAATGGAAGAAACATATGTAGAGGGCAATGGTTCTCAACTGGGGTTGGGGTGATATTTCTCACCAGGGGGACAATCATCCATGTCTGGACACATTTCTGATTGTCAAAATTTGGGGCCCCGGAGAAGGTATTGCTATCATCTAAATAGAATCCAGGGATACTGCTAGACATCCTACAAGGCACAGGGAGGCCCCCCAATAAAGCATTATCATCCCCAAATGTCAATAGCTGACATTTTGAGAAACTCAGGCGCAGAGCCCAGCGCATCATGCCTGCCTTCGAATTCTGGGTGCCACCAGTCTAGCTCTGTGGTCTCAGGTAGGCGGCTCAGCCTTTTGGAGTTTCAGTGTCTCCATCTGTAAAAGGAAGATAGAAATACCTGCCTCACAAGGTTAGTGAGGGTTTCATGAAGCAATATCGAAAACATGCCTGGTACATTTTCAGGAGGGTCCTTTCTCTCATTGCCTCATGCTGGCCCGACTTAAAAGGGGCTGATTTCCACATTCATAAGGACCTGGGAAGCCTTGGGCTTCCTCACCTTCAATTTGTCAAGAGAGGTACTTTACGAGTTGGCACCAAGCACGGCACAGATGGCCCATCATCTGAGCACGCACGCATGGCCAGGCCCTGTTACTGACGTTAGGAATCACAGAGCCCCCTGCTGGGCTGGGCTCCAGGACAGCCCACAGGAAGCCGCAGGCTCAACCCTTGCCCTGGTGCACTATTCACCCCAGGATGCTATACTAACACAATGGAGAACCAGCTTATTAGGAAAGGATGGTACAACACCTACAAATAAACCCGGCTAACAAGGGGGGTTCCTGATCTGGGAGAATGGAAACACTTCACCCTTTCACTGGATCTGGATCCTGAACATTTCCCACCAGCTACTCAATTACGTCCATGAATGGAAGTGAGAGGAGGTGTGCTGTGATTTGGATTTTATGTGTGAACTCAGTATGTAAAGAGCATCAGGAATATGTGAGACTTTGGAGTATTCTTCTGAAGGTGCTGGTGTATCTGGGTGCCCCACCCAGGTGGGGGTGGGGTAGGGGAGGCTTGGCATTTCACTCCTGTGGGAGCACTTTAACATATAATGATCACAAACATAGGACAGTGGCCAGATCTTCATGTTAACCTTCATTCAAAGGTCAGGGATGCACGGAGACCCCACCCCCTCTCCCTCTGGGGCTCAAGGACATCAAGTCATTTCCATTCCCCAACTTGCTAATACAATCAATTCCAACTGATTCTGAACACACTTTTTTTTTTTTTTTTGGTCTAAATTAATGTTCTCAAAGCACAGAATGACCAAAGGCATGGTTCAGGCCTTGAAGAAGTAGTAGCCGGTTTGGCTCAGTGGGTAGAGCGTCAGTCAAAGGACTGAAGGATCTCTGGGTCTGAGTCCAGTCAACGGCTTGTTCTGGTTGCAGCTTGACCCCTGGCCCTGTTCAGGGCCCATGTGGGAGGCAACCAATCGATGTGTCTCTCTCACATTGATGTTTCTCTCTGTCTCTCCCCCTTCTTTCCACACTCTCTAAAAATCAATGGGGGGAAAAAAAGAAGTGATAAAGGTGAAGAAAAACAATGCCCCCCTCCCGAAAAAAAATGAAGGGCTATTGTTTCCTAATAAAAGATGCGATTTACCAGTAGAATCAGGTTTCTTACTCTGTGCTATTTGAACCCAGGCACACACCTCCCTTCTGGGAAGGGAAAGGGAGCAGGTGAACGGCTCTGCTATAGGATTTTTACCCTGAATAGAGACGGAAACCAGCAAACACCACACAACTGCTGCCACAGCATGGAGCCTGTGATGAAGTCAGCAGGCAGGTGTCGCCTCGCTCTCCCTCATCCTTATCACACACAGCTGCATCAGCTTTTACTTTTTATTCCCTCAAACAAACTGAAAATTCTTCCTGCTCACTAGGAAGTCACTGGTTAAGAGAATGAGACACACTGATCCCAGCAGAGACCCCACCCTCCCCAGCCAGCTCCCTCCTGAGGGGGGTCCTGGCCACACAGATGGAAGGCTGCTTTTGTCTTTCTCAGGGAAAGGTGATGTTGTATAAAGGGCTTCAGGCCCTGGTTCCTCAGTTACTGTCACCTTTGACCAGGAAGAGTGTGCTCCCCATCTACTCCGGGCAGCGATGAAATGCAAGCAATCCTTACGACAGCACTCGAGGTTTGTAAGCAGTGTCTTCCTTTTACAGTGGAACAAACGGAGGCTCGGAGAATAGAGAAGGGTCTCTTTCCCCAAAGACCTCCTCAGCCAGAAAATTCACTTCGCGTTGAAATCCGTGCAAGTGGCTAAGGCCGAATCTGATCTTGTTACTCCCTAGCTTAAAACCTTCCGAAAGCTTCCCCATTGCCTGCGGCCGTACTTCTCACCCTGGGCTGCACCCCGGACAGACCGGGGGAAATGTCAGAAATGCAATGTCCTGGCCCCGAACCAGACCAATTAAGCCAGAATGGAGGGGGTGGAATTTCAGCTCTGCTTTAGAGTTTTTGGAAAGCTGTGGAGTGATTCTCACGTGTGTGCGGGCAACATTAAGAACCACTGCCCTAAGGGATTAGTGTCAGGCTCCTTAGCATCTCCTGCCAGGTCTTCTTGCAGCCTGGCCCTTGCTTATCACTTTAGCCTCCTCCCATTTCACCCTCAGTGCCTCATTCTGGGCCAGCTGGGGTTTCTCCGTGGGATTACACACTCCACACTCACGCTTCTTTGCTTTGGTGTGCCACCTTCTACCGAGAACGCCCCTCCCTCTCTTCTCCACCTGACTGCTTTCTAGTTTCTCTTTCAGATTGAGCTCAGCACTGCCTCTCCAAGAAGGAAGGAAGCCTTCCCTGACCCCACTGGTGGTTCTCCCCGGTGCTTTGCAGGAGCATGCCCTATCACTCCAGTAAGGCACAGCTGGTCCTTACTTGACTCCTCCCTCACTGGAGTGTGCGCCTTGACCAAGTCAGACCCTGTGTACCCCCTCATTCTTAGTACACAGCCCCAGAGCACTCACATAATTGACTGGCCCCGAAGAACTGAAAGCAGAGACTCACACAGATACCTGTGAACCCATATTCAAATCAGCACTATCCACAATAGCCAAAAGGGTGAAACAGTCCAAGAGTCCATCAACCGATGAATGGATAAATACGATGTGGTATATCCATGCAAGGGAATATTAATTAGCCTTGAGGGAGGAAATTCTGACACATGTTGCAACATGGATGAACTCTGAAAACATTAATGCTAAATGACATAAGTAGGACACAAAAGAGCAAATATATATGATTCTACTTACATGAAGTACCTAGAATTAGCAAATTCACAGAGACAGAAAGTAGAATAGAGGTTACCAGGAATTTGGAGGGAAGGGGAAATGGGGAGTTATTGTTTAACTAGAGGCCCGGTGCATGAATGTATGCACCAGTGGGGTCCCTTGGGCTATCCTGCACCCTCTCGCAATCCGGGACCCCTCTGTGGGTGTCAGAGAGCCGGTTTCGGCCTGATCCCCACAGGCCAGGCTGAGGGACCCCACCAGTCCACGAATCCGTGCACTGGGTTGGTCTCAGCCCGATCCCTGCAAGCCAGGCAGTGGGACCCCACCGGTGCCGTGCACCGGGCCTCTAGTATGCATATAAGATCTTTGATTAATCTTCTTGCACTCTCCCCTCCCCCATTCTCTCTGAGATTCATCAGTCTGTTCCATGTTTCCATTCCTGAGCATTGAGCTTCTGCCCCCTGGTGGTCAGTGCGCATCATAGCTACCAGTTGAATGGTCAAACAGTCACTTAGGCTTTTATATATATGGATGGGTAAGAGTTTGTTTGGGATGATGAAAAGTTCCGGAAGTGGATAGTGGTGATGGTTGCACATTGTGAATGTACTTAATGCTCCTTAATTGTATACTTAGATCCTATGTGATCTGGCCCCAACTTTCCTCTCTGATCTCATCTCCTGACATTTTCCCATAATCATTCCGCTCTGGCCATACTGGTCTCTTTCTTTATAAATAAACCAGACTTGTTCCCTACTCAAGTTCATTGAAATTTTTTCCAGTGCTTAAAAATGATCGTCCTTATATCCCTCCCTCCCTTAATTAAAATGTCATGTCCTCAGAATGGCTTTCCATAACCATTCCATTTCAAATTGCTAGCTCTGTATTTATTAAGATCATGCTTGCTGATAGAACAGATAAACCCCAGAATCTCTGTGATTTAGAACAGCCCTAAACTTTAGAATCATCAGGGAGGCTTGCTAAAACCTAATTAGCTGGGTCCAGCCTTCTACATTTCTGTGTCTGGGGTGGATCCAAGACTTATAACAAGATCCTAAGTAGTGCTGATGATGCTCACTGAAGGAACTCACTTTGCGAACCTCTAGTCTAACAAAACTAAAGTGTATTTATTCACTCAGGAAACCATAAAATGTAGGCATTCCGAGCAGTGCACTTTCCTCTATGCAGTGATTCAGGGGTCCCGTCCTCTGGCTCCACTATTTTTGACAAAGGATGCCCAGGTTGCCCCAGCAGGTCTCTCCCTCCATACCAGCCCAAATGGAAAAGAGAATGGGGGACCACAGGTGTGAAGTTTTTATGAGCCAGGCTTGGAAGTGGGGCACATCACTTCTTCCCATATTCCAATGGCCAGGATTCACTCACATGGTCACAGCTGAACTACGAAGGAGGTTGGAAAATACAGACTACCTCTGTGTCCATGGGAAGAGTAGAAGGGACTGTTGATCCACCATACACAGTGGCACCTTATGCTACTATATTGGTCTTCACAGGCTTATATTACACTAAGGGGCCCGATGCACAAAGGTTCGTGCAAAAATGGGCCTTCCTTCCCCTGGCTTCCGGCATTGCCTTAGCTCCGGCCCAGAGCCGCCTTCTGCCTTCCCACACTTCCCAGAGGCCCAGAGTGGCTGGGGCGGTGCGGAACACCTGCGTCGTCACCATGGCGACGACACAAGCGTCCCGCCCCCGGCCGCTCAGCGCCTGCATATGCAAATCAATCCACCATCTTTGTTGGGTTAATTTGCATACTCACTCCTGATTGGCTGGTGGGAATCGTGACGTTACAGTCAATTTGCATCTTTCTCTTTTACTAGTGTAGATATTTATTTGCTTACCTTTTCATTGCCTACCCACACTACAGTGTAAGCTTCACAAGCACAGGGACTCTATCTTGTCAACTGCTGTTTCACTAACACCTAGCACTGTGCCTGGCACAGAGAAAGCACCAATAATTATTTCTTGAGTTAAGAAATGCATGGGGCACTCTGGTGATTTCCTTTTTACTTCTTGTCAGATGTTCCTGAAGCCATGCTCCTTTTCTTGCTTATATCACCGTGTCTCTCCCATTATACAGGCCTAGGTTTATGCCAATAGATAGCATCAGTTTTTTATTAATAGTACTAGAGAAGCTGTGTTTCCCTCTCAACTGCTGTCCTGGGCATGCCAGCCATGCTATCTCCCAGCCCCGAAGGCCCTATCTAGTTTACACCGGTAGCCTTCTTTGTGAGGGAGAAGAAAGGATGGCCATTCCCAGATAGGCTGAAAACCCATGAGCTGCCCTAGCACAAAGCACACTCTAAATGGGGTGATGGGGTGACACACAGAGAGCTACCCTGTGGATTTTGTACTAGAGGAGTCTGGAAAGTCATCTGCAGGAAATAGAAGAGTAAATACACAGTGACCATGAATGGTAAGAGTCAAGAAGGGGAAAATAACCGTCTTGGATCCTCTCAGCCTTCCTGTTTCATTTGCAAGACACCCTTAAAATAAACCCATTTTAAAAGAGGATCTAATGAGTCACTGCTCCTCATGTGGTCATGAGCCTGACTAACCCAAGCCAGCACCTGTTGGCAAAATAGCCAACAGCTTAGTAAGGGGGCTCAATGGATGGTGGCCACATTTATATGCCACTTACAGAGCTTGACAAAGTGAACCACCCCACCCGGAGATGGCATCTGGAAATACCACTACACTCCAAACAAGTTCAGACTTCATCACCTCCTACTAAGAATATTTGCAGCAGTTTCTCCACTCTCTTTCCAGAGCTTTTGCACCATGCCACTGGATTCATCTTTCATAACGCACAGCTTTCATCCTGTCACTCCCTGCTCCAAATCCTCCACTGATTCCCCAGGACTATAAAACGGACATTTCACTTGCATGCATGTAATAGGAATCCTCCTAGGGGCTACATGTATGTTGTCTCATTCCTTAGAACAAGCATGCAATGAGGACGTACACTCTTTATTTCGCAGTGATGGTGTTGGGTCATGAAAATATTAAATAAGTTACCCATAAGCCTGAAGCTAGGAACCAGAAGAGTCAAAGAACCCCAGATGTACCTGTTTTTAAAGCCTCTCCTATTTACTCTATTCATTCACTCATTCATTCATTCATTCATTCATTCATTCATTCATTCATTCATGTTGAGTGCCAACCATCCACCGGGAATTGTGCTAGGTACCAGGAAACAGTGAATGAGTTACCAGAAGGTAATTTTACCAGTGCTGTGATACAATGAAGTGTGTTAAGTCCTGGATGGGGGATGAGAATGCTAAGGAAGTGGGCTGCCAGAGCTCCAAGCCTAGCCTCATTGGTCAGGAAAACCTCCTTCGAGACATTGTCTCTTTGAGTTGAGAACTGAAGGGTGAATAGAAAGTAGCAACCTGTTTTTCTAGTGGGGAAGTTATCCTGGTTATGTCTTGTCTCTCCCTCTGGCTCTCCCAGACTGATGGGCTGCTTGGGAAGAGGGGAGAGGCAGGGTAGAAGGGATGAAGGGCCAAACAAAAAAACCCCGACTTTTGTCAAGTGATAGAACCAAAATGTGTTTTGTATGTTAACAGCTCCTGTTCCTGGGGTTTACAACAGTTTCTCTGTAATTTGAAACTAAAATCCATTTCCTTCCCTAGCAGCATCCCTTTCTTCTTACACACATGAGCAGGCGAGCACGCACGCGCGCACGCGCGCGCGCGCGCGCGCGCACACACACACACACACACACACACACCCATGCAATGTGATTGCTGGTCTGTTGGCAGTGCTAGTTATGTTCTCCATCACACATTCCTGAATGCACAGAATGAAATAAGGCAGGTATGGTGGTGACAGAACAAAAAAATACTAATGACTTATATGACAGATTCATCGGTTTGGTGGAAAACAGGGTAAAAACAGCCAATGTTATACATGGAGATTAGGACAAAGGCCACAGTAGAGTCACATGTTTATAAAGATAAATAAAATAAAACTAAAAATAAGTTTTGGAGTTTCTTCCATCACAAATGTAATCTGAATAGGCTGTCTTACTATTTTTCAGGCTTTCCCAGGCTTCCGATTTACCTTCTATTTAAGATTTCATTAAATTAAAAGAGAAAATATTTTGATAGACTATTCAATTTTGCATTTACAATTTGAAAGTTGATTCAATCATCACTTCTAAAATAGGTTGAAAGTGGAATGTATAGACACTTTTACTCTATAGAAAAACTCTACCAAGTAGGGACAAACATGAAAAATAAATTCTGGCTCAGGAGCAGACATAGAAAATCTAGGCCAGTAAGCCAGACCATAAACCCAAACTGCATCATCTGAATTTCATAAATGATAAAATAGTCATATGAATGGGATATCCCCAAAACAGAAAGCCTGACTGTGGTTTTGGTGTCACCTCCCTTAAAAGTGATAGTCTTTTATAACTATAGTCTTATGCATGCACAGTTTAGCTGGGTGTTCACTAACCCCATTTCCTTTCCTTCTGGGTGCCACCTTTCCCCCCCATATTCCCAGCCCCTCCAGATCAAGGGTGGCCTTGAGGCTGAGTTCTGCCCAATGAAATCTGAGGGAAATCCCAGGGACACCTGGGACCAGGAATAACTACAGGGAGTACAATCAACTCCCTCCCCCCCTAGACATTTGCCCTGATCTGCTCTGCACTAAAGTGGGGGGAGCAAATGCATTAAGTGGCTGAGCTTTGGGTGCAGTTCAAACCATAGTAGTACATAGGAAAGGCAGAAATAAGGCAGGGCCCCTCAGAGCAGATGACCATGCTGCAGGCCATGAGCAGGATGCGGCAGGCATCCTAAATGGGGCCATTGGCATTGATAGTTGGTAAACTTCACACTCAGGTGTTGTAAAGTTTGAATGACTTCCCAAAGGCCAGGGCATTTAGGAGGAGCCAGTTACCAATAGGAGGAGGACAGAAGGAAAGGTAAGGGTAGCTCAACTAGTACTACTCAACTAGTACTACGATGCTCCTTCCAAGCTTGTGAGCTCCGGAGAGTGGCGATCACATCCCCTTTGTGCTGAAATGCCTCATTTATGTACCGCTGTCAAGAGAATAAAGTCCAAAACCTCTAAAGTGGGCAGCTCACTCTCCATGATGTCATTCCTGCCTGCCTGCTTAATGTGATCTTCAACCACTATGTATCCTCTGCTTGACCCATCCCACACTGATTATGGGTGTATCCTGAACAATCCCTACCTCTACGCCTTGATACATAATTGCCCCTTTCCCCACCTTATCTGCCTTCAAAACTCATAACCATCCTTCCTGGTTAAGCTTAAAAACACCCTGTTTACCCCACCGCCTTTCCTGATACCTGGTCTCCCTAGGAAACATGCTTCTTAAGCTGGGCTCTCATAACGCGTTATATGCGAATCACCATTAACCATATGTATCACCGCACTTATCATTAAAGTCACATCATTGCTCTTCATTCCTTGCTAGACTGATAGGCCCTTTATGATGGGAACCGTGTGTGACTGCCCTTCACTGCCCTCGGCCAGGTGAGTACCTGGTGCACCTGTGCGCACACGCGCACACACAAAGCTAGCGAACAATAGGTGGATGATTGAGTTGAAAACTAGGAGCTTCCTGGGGTGCCCAGTGCACAGGTAATTAGAGAAAATGGAACACTATAAAAGATTTTTCAGAAAACCCAAGGAATATGAAAAAAAGCCCACTGCAGCCCTTAAATAAGACTTGCTTTATAGATTGTCAGCCAGTCAGCCAGTCTTAACGCCGAGGTGCACTCATCTGTAAGTCCAGATGTGCAGGGAAAGCAGGACTGGGAAGCAGAAGCTTTAGAAAACGTACATAAGTAAAAAGTAAAAATGACAATCAGAAAAAGGAAACAAAATATGTGTCAGAGGATTTTTTGATTCCCCAGAATGCCACTCCTTCTTGCCTTTACTCCTTGAAAACGTTCATCCCCCGCCCCCCCCCCCCCGCGCCCCCCTTCCCCCCCCGCCCCCGGCGAAACAAAGCAGGCCTTTATTCCACTGTTAAAATGTAAATATTAGTAATATACTATATGCCTAACAATAGGGGGTTTAATTACATCAGGGACTATGCAAGGGAAAAAACTTATAACAATAGCATGGGGAAATGTTCACTTAAAATGTCGACTGAAAAAGAGGAAGTTACTATATCTAAAGTATCAACTCAACAATATATATATTTAATGTACATCTGTATATATTTAGATAAAACAATGGAATGAAATGCAACAAAATGTTGTAATTGTGGCTTTATCAGAGTTGTAGAGAGAGTGGATGGTTTTACTTTCTCTGTATGTGTTTTATTATCTTCCAGATGTTTTACAATGAACACGGCGTAATTTTATAATTAGAAAATAATGTTAGGATGTTCTCAAGTCAGACTTCCTGGGTTGGAATCCTATGCCCACTCCTTTGTGATTGTGTGGCCTCTGATAAGGACTATTTCTCTCTTGCTTTATCTCACTCATCTGTCAATGGAGATATTAGTATCCTTTCAGAGTATTCGCAAGATAATCATGCGGTAATCCATAGAGCGCACTAGAATAGTGGCTGGCAAATAGCAAACCTTGATAAAGGTTACTCAACACAGGTGCAGAGGGGGGAGCCCAGGTGTGATCTGGAACTTGAGCAGCGAGGTGAGATTGGGACAGGCTCACATAATACACTTTGCCCCTACACAGTTTCACCCAGGGATTCGAACCTGGTAAGTTAGCGGTTCCCTGTCAACCAAGCAACACTTGGTCTCTCCTTTGCTCAACACAGCTGCCGGGAGAGGAACGACATGGGGAAGAAGAAAAGAGCAATTTCCAACTTTATTCGGCATTGTCTTTGTCCACTTTATCACCGCCGCCTCCCTTTCTTTTGTATTTTGTATTAACTGCCGATTGGGGCTTAACCCGTAGAAGGCAGAGAAGCCTAAGTAAACCAAAGCTCGCTAGACTATAAAGAGAAAGAGAACAAAAGGAAAGGAAGGCCTGAATGGCAGCGTCGGCTCTATAACTATAATCAGAGAAGCAGGCCGGTGTGGCGCCCCAACGTACAGACCTCCTAGTGAAGTAGACTAATGTTTCATTTACTGCTCCAATTTTCTCGTGGCAGAGATAATTCACCTGTGTGATGATTACATCCTGCCTCCAGGCTCTCAGCAACTCTTGCCTACCTTTGTATCTTGAATTCGGGAAATCTGTCTGCATTCAAAGTGCTGAAGATAACTTGGGAGGCAAGAAAAAATCTCATTTCCCTCCAACACCGTGGCAGACTTGGATTCAATCTATTAAAGTCAATTGGTAGATTTGATCAAGTAGTCTCATTTAGAGATATTCAGATAGCAGGCGCAGGTTCTGTTTGCATTAGGTTTGTAAAAGAAAATCGATGTCCACACACAGGAAAAAACGGAGCAGTTGTTCTGAAGCCAAGATCACAGCGGTGCATGCACAGAACACCGGCAGCAGGGCCAGAGGTCAGTGCAGAAACCCCACTTGGCGGGGAAGAATGATGAGAAAGGATGGGCAGAACTGGCACCTCCAGGTCACTGGCTCAAAATGCAGCCCAGCCCTGCCTGTGTGATGTGTATAACCCCCTGACGGTCCGTGTGAAGAGAGCTGGCTCGAAGACGGCAGTTTCGCCAGAAATCGCCCTGCCTTCAGCTCAGAGGCCAAAGAACAGTAGGATCCCCCAAATGAACTCACCTGCTCAGCTCCTGGAGGCGTGTTCCAGCTGGCACAGCTGAGTCACACCGCACACGGCATAAAGTTCACGTCCAGCAGCCTTGACCCAGCGCTGAGGCCAAGGGCCCCGGAAAGGTGAGGCCTCCAGATGGTAGTTCAGTCCACAGCGCTTGCCTTACCTCTGACTTCAGTCGGAGTCAAAAATAAGGAAGAGAAGACAGAAGGCCAGTCTGAATCCTCCTCCCGGCTTCTGGGGCTCCAGCTCTCCTGCAGCACTGAGTCTAGCGACTAAAAACTAGCTCTAAAGTTGTAATAATGCCGAGGCTTCCTTTAAACAGGAAACCAGCGTTTATTCAACCATAGCCAGATGCCAGGCACGCTGCCAAGTGCTCTGCTAGACTTCGTTCATGCCACAACCATGGAAGTCGGCACCACTAACCAAAATGACAAAAATTAAAAATCGGGGTACGTGGCTGAGGGAATACACTTCATGATGCAAAGGACGCTGCAGGCATCTGCACTCCTTAAGCTTAAGTGAGACAATTTATTTTTAATTGCTTTTTAGAGAGAGAGGAAAGAAGAGGGAGAGAGAAATATGGATGTGAGAGCAGAACATCTATCAGCTGCCTCTTGCACGCCCCCTACTGGGGATCGCCGCCATGTGCCCTGGCCAGGAATCGCAGCAGCAACCTTTTGGTGCACAGGAGGATGCTCAACCAACCAGGGCCAGGGCTTAAGTGAGACCATTTTTACCTCTCACTCCAAAATGTATTCTAGGCAACTGAGAGTTAGGTGGTACCACCACCACCACCACCACCAGCATCTTCATCCCATTTTATAGAGTTGAGAACTGAGGCCAAAATAACAGAAGTAAAATGCTCAAGATCGCACAGCTGACAAGTGGCAGAGCCCATACCTCAACAGACGATTCAAGTCAGATTCCTGCTCTACAGCGTGCCACCTCTTATTACAGTTCAGAAATGCTTTCTAAGTTTACTCGAGAGCTAGGCTAGAAAAAAATGGAGACAATAGACAATCTGTACTGTTCTAAACACCAGAGGAAAAGAACCCCCCCCCCCCCTTTCAGCATGACAACCTGAATCACCCAAAAACTGGTCAGTGCTGCCTCTGGACATGCCAAGTCCTCTCACCCCAGGGCTTAGATTTCATGTTGGGTTAAAGCTAGTTAGCAGCATTTCACAAAATGCAAAGCAGAAGCCAAACACTGCTGTCCTTGTCATGTGAGTGGCCAGGAAGAAATGCCCTTTCCTTTTGAGAAAATCCAAGGCAGAGAAGCTGGAGGGCAGGCGGAGGGGACACAGCATCTGCCTCAAGCAGATCCCAATGTGAATCCTGAATCAGCCCCGCGTGGGAACACAACTCCGGGCATATGAATGGGTGCCCACATCTGTGGCAGGGTGATAAATCCCTCTTGGCAAGGCTCTTGACCAAATGCATGGAAAGCCCCGACAGGCATCCCAGGATATGGGGGGTGGAGTGGGGCGGGGGGGGGGGGGGGGGACTCAATACCTGGACTCAGTTTTTTCTGTTACTGGCCCTAAGCCTCTGAGCACTGATACGCAGCAGAAGAGCCGTTTTACGACATGCTCCGTAGACTTCCCCATTCGACCTGCCCGGAAACAGCACCCTGCTCACCTCTTCACTCACACCCCTCCGGCCTCTGAGGAGTCACTCGCTGTGCATTTCTAGGGCCACCCATAAAAGCTGCAGAACCCCCAGAAGTCACAGAGAGGTTGTTTTTTATCGAGTGTGAGTCCCTGGCCCAAATCAGCCTTTGCCTTTGAATCAGTTTATGTTACCACTTATTTAGCAGATTGATTGCTGCTATGGCAACTGCACATCCCTCCGCGCAGACACGGGCACAAGTCCTTGATGCGATCCTGGCTCAGCCTCCCTGGCTGCATGCAGTCCATGCCCAGCATGAGAGAATACTGGGGGAATTAACTGCCTTCTGCACTATAGGCACCGGGGCTGCATTGTGGTGCAAAGGACAAGGTCTGGGGTGTCAAGCGAGGAGGGAGAACTGGAGAGCCCTCAGCCGAGCTCTGGCCACACCGCTCACCTTTGGTTTCCAGGGTTTCTGCCAAATAGCAAGGCAGGATGTACCCAGCGACTGCAAATGCCGCTTGGCAGTGATCCGGAGCCTTTCAGGAAAGCTTTACACCAGGGCAGGAGAAGGACACGCCTTCCCTTGCAGAGCTAGACCAGATTCTGAGTAGACCACCTCCTAGTTGGACGATCTTGGCCAAATCCCTTAAACTCTAAAGCCTCATTTTCCCACCTCCATCATGGAATTAAGAACAGTATCTGCTCCTCTGGGTGTGAGATGGTGTGAAACCACAACCCTGGCATGGACGTGGAGTCTGAGTCCTCTCAGTTCCAGTCTTCCTTCTCCTCCCTCTTAACACATTGCAGACGGATCACGAGAATTCTCGCTTCATATTATACAGTGTTTTATGAAGTATCATACTTTAAAAAGATATTAGCTCGTAAGAACATGTAATAACTTCAAAAGGCAATGGGTATTTAATTTTAAAGCGTGCCTGTAACATTTATGTAAAATGTTTTTTGTACTCGTTCAATAGAAACTTACCTGGCCACTGGGTAAAGCTAGCAATAAAAGTACTGGTCCGCAATGTGTTAAGTTTTCTTTACTTTTTTTATCCTTTCCACCTGATTAACAAGAGCGGCAGTTGGGTGCCTTCAGAGCTGATTCTAAGCTGTGTTCTAAGTATTTTTTTAAAAAATATATTTTTATTGATTTCAGAGAGGAAGGGAGAGGGAGAGAGAGATAGAAGCATCAATAATGAGAGAGACTCGTTGATCAGCTGCCTCCTGCATGCCCCCTACTAGGGATTGAGCCTGCAATCTGGGCATGTGCCCTTGACTGGAATCGAACCTGGGACCCTTCGGTCCGCAGGCCGACACTCTATCCACTGAACATTGGCTCAGTGTTCTAAGTATTTTTTATTTAGGAGCTTGAGCCCCAAATTCTGTCCTGTTCTGTCAGGGTCTTCCCCCCTCCGCTCCCCCCAATCAACCTTCCTTAAAATACAATTGTTTATCATGAATAAAGCTGGGAAGCCAGTGTGAGTACAAAAATGGCACCCCTCCCTAAGGAGCCCTCCCTCCCATGTGCTGAGCGTGCTGAGTCTGTGATCTCTGTTCGCCCAGAAACCCAGGTCATTAGCAGCCATGCAATTTCCAACCCGGAGGCGCCTGGAGCGCTCACGGAAATTCTTCTAAGCCATATGCTGCTTTTATGTTTTATCACATCTGTATGTATATATAATTTGCATAAATACAAAAACAAATAGCTGTCCTATATTTCTCCGAAGTTTCTAATTCAAAGAAAGGTAGAAATCTTCTCACATATCGACCTGCGGGCAGATTGCTTGGCATACAGTGAAGAGTCAGCAATGTTACAAGCCCAAACTGACTCTGGGATTTAGTAGTTAATAATTTATGATGTAAATGTTCTCATTTTATGTACGTTTTACCATCAAGGGCGAGAGATAATGGTGCAATCAGATGTAAGACCAGAAGCACTATCACACCACAAACCAATATCGCTTCCATCAGCTCGCTCTGCAGACCCCAGGATTCAGGTCCGCGTGTGAGACAGCAATTCGTCCGCAGCAATGCTTCGCTCGCAAGGCCTAACCGGAGCCTCCTGGCCACCTGGCAGAACAACCTGGCTCTCGGGCCAGAGAGACCTGGGTTCTGGATGCCAAGCCTTCCAAGCCTCCGTTTCATCTTCTTCAACATTGATTCATATTTGCATTTATTTGCCTTGGAGGGTTGTAGAGTGTGATGGCAAGGAGTGCAAACTCTACACTGGCCTGACCACCTACAGCGGCGTGAACGTGAGCAAGTGACTTGATTTCTCTACCCCCGTCTCCTCCTCTGAGAACTGGAGGTAGTCGTGGTCCTACCTCACGGGGCTGTGGTGACGATGAATTCAGATGACCTATGTAAAGTGCTTAACAAGAGGCCTGACACATGTTAAGAGCTCAATATATGTAGCCTATAGTCATCATGATAGTAATAAACATATGATGGCTATAAAGAGCCTGGGTCTTAATAGGTTTTTTTTTTTTTAAAGGGAGCTTGAAACAACTGAAAAGCGTGTTGTCAAGAAAGCTCCAGACACCATTACCAACCTCTTTAGAACCAGAAAGCTGGATGGGCGCCTGTTTGGGTGAGAAAGGAATCCTCCTATAAAGCTACCCTCCCACTGAAATGGTTTCATGCTAGCAGAGCACAGGGGGATAGAAGCCTGGCTGTGTGCAGCCTCCCTGGTTCGGAAACGATGCCTACGGGAGCAGACGGACCAGAAGCTTATTGGATTCCTCAGCCCTGGGAGTGGGTGATTATCAGCTACTGCCAAGGATGATGGGAGAGGAAACACAAAAGCAAAATTTCAAATGAATCGGTACAACAGGACAGTGCCCCTCTCCCCACCATCCCCACCCCCACCCCCAACCCCACATACACTCAAAATTCAACTGAGAGGCTGGCCAATGCCGCTGAGAGCACCGGGGCAGTTTACTGTGAGGTCAGGAAGGCAGTTCCACCAAGTGAAAGCAATACATAAAACAATGATTTTTATAGTCAGCTAGCATAGATCCGATTGCTGGTCATGCTTTTGTTTTGTTTCTTCAAAGATAACACCCACACACCTTTGGCAGCGTTAGCCTCAGACGACAAGCGGTTACTTCCACACGGCATGGCCTCAGGCACTATCTGTCCTCACCCGCACCCAACTGTCTACCATCTTTAGCGCCACACAGATCCCTGAAGACAAAAATGGCCCTTCCGTTCTAGAATCGTTTCAACTGAAAAAACAGTTAAAGTGCCATTCCCAAAATAAAACGGAAACATGGCCACTGGCATGAAATATTTACAGCTGTGAGACCAAGAAAAAAATAAAAGCCTCCTTGACCTGGCAGGCAGGGGAATGAAGCAGTTACGCAAACAATGAAGAAATGGTTCATCCTAAAACTCTTCTCTCTTCTGATATCCTATATCAGTGGTCGGCAAACTGCGGCTCGCGAGCCACATGCGGCTCTTTGGCCCCTTGAGTTTTTAGCAAAGGCCAGCTTAGGAGTACCCTAATTAAGTTAATAACAATGTACCTACCTATATAGTTTAAGTTTAAAAAAATTTGGCTCTCAAAAGAAATTTCAATCGTTGTACTGTTGATATTTGGCTCTGTTGACTAATGAGTTTGCCGACCACTGTCCTATATGCACCTGTCAATCAAGTTGAAGACGTGGGAGTCTCGAGCTGTTCCCTTCCCTCACCCCTCTAGCCAACCACTGACATAATTCCATCTATTCCGTGACTCACGGATCTCCGGATCTGTGTCTTCCGATGAAGATGCCCCTCCATAGTTCAGGTCCTCACATCTCTCACTAACCAACAGGCCACATTGCTCACTGGTTTCCCTCCATCCCGCATCGCCCCCTCTCCAACTACTTCTCACCCAACAACAGCATGGCTTGGAAGGTCCTTCAAGCCCTTATCTACGTTTCCAGTTTTATCCTTTGCTCAGCCCCCAAACCCCCTCTCAGTGGACCATTCCCTATACCTTCTGAAACATGTCATACATGTGTGTGCTTTCATGCTGCGGAACATGGCTTTCCCTCTGCATGGAATTCTCTCAACCCTGACAAACCCTCACACCCCTCCTTTAACACTTGGCTCAAATGTTCTCTCTTCTTTTCTTTACTGTTCCTGGATTTCTCCCGTCACCCCCACCCCACCCTCATTTAGACTTACTTGCTCCTAACATTGCTCTCTCTGTCCTTTAATGTACTTTCTTTTTTGTTTGTTTGTTAATCCTCACCCAAGGATATTTTTTCCATTGATTTTTAGGGAGAGTGAAAAAGAGGGAAGGAAGGAGGGAAGGAGGGAGGGAGGGAGGGAAGAAGAGAGAGAGAGAGAGAGAGAGAGAGAGAGAGAGAGAGAGAGAGATTGATTTGGCTGCCTCCAGAAACTGGGGCTGGGGATGGAACCTGCAACCCAGGTACATGCCCTTGACCTCTAATCAATCCTGCAACCCTTCAGTCCACAGGTCGATGCTCTAACTACTGAGGACACCAGCCAGGACCTTCAGTGCACTTTATCATAGTGCATTTCATATGTTTCTCTGTCTGGACATTCCTGTTTTATGTTCCTTAATGTGATGGTCAATCAAGTTCGGCCACAAGAGGAGGCACAAGAGAGGTTCAGAAAAAGGAAGTTTCTTATCCTCACAGATTCTAGAAACAGGAGGCACTACATACCACATGGGTCACAGGGGAAGTGCCAGGTTTTGGTCAGGAGGCAGAAGGCAGGAGCAAGGGAAAGTCTAGGTCAGAGTCGTTATTGGGGTTTCCTCCGGAGAGACAAGGCGAACTGGCTAGCCCTTAAAGGGCCAGTCTCTCCCCAGCCAGAAAGGTTTTTAAGATGCCACAACATCATACTATATAAAAAATATAAATAATAATCCCCCCCCCCCCGAAACTAAAACTTTGGCTCTTCTCCACCATATTCTCCTCTACTCATGCTGGTATGTACCAGTTTACTAGATTTCTACAGCCTGTTCTTCCTGATTAGTCAATTTCCTTACCATGAAGATTAGTAAATATTTTTAATATCATCCCAGATGATGACTGGTTTATATCTATTGTCACAATCTTATAAGGCATGTTTTATTATCCACATTTTAGAATCTAGAAACTAGGCTCAGAGGGGATAAGTAACCTGCCCCAGTCACAGTTAGTAAACAGCAGAGCCAGAATGAGGAACTACATCTGCCTGTGCTCCCATGCTCTGTGCTCTTTGCTGTCTCTTCTAGACCCAGGCATGCAGCACAGTGCACAGCCCCCAGTAGGCATCCATTCAATGACTGCATAATGGATTAAGGCATGAATAGCAGCGGCATCAACTTATTTTAAACTTTTCCCACAGCTGATCTGCTCTATGTGTTACCAGAAAGGGGACCTGGCTCTGAGCCAGGGTCAGTTGGGAATGTGTGCGTTCTTGACTTGGTGCAGGGAAATTTGCACAACACAAGTCCAGGTGAATTTTAGAGGGTGTGTATTAAAGCTGGGGACAGTGAAGCAAGGAAGGGCTGGAAAATGAACCTAGGCCTTAGGGACAGGTTCAGGGGGTTTGCCTGAGATGAACTACTGCGGCCCATTGCTTCCCTGGTTACAAGCCTCCTGGGATCCCTTAGAGCTTAGGAGATGCGTGCCTGTAAGGGAAGATAAGGGGGAGGTGCAGGGGCGTGCTCCTGGGAAGGAGAGCAAGCGTGTGCTGGGTCCTCTGACTTGAGCCTTTCATTTCTTTCTTGCAGGAGGTCTTAGGGGAGGTCTCAGACTGGGGAGTTTCAACAGAATATTCATCAGTTTTCTAGCTGTGCTCCTTCAGAGTCCTGGTCTTCACTGATTGGTCAGTGTCAGGGCAGGGGGTCATTCATCATTGCCACTGGTCCTGATGTCACCCATCTGGTTTGGTGCTTTTCTGGGTCTAGAGCTGAAATACAACTGAGGCCTAGATGTTATCTCTAGGGAGGTGATCTTCTGTATCTGCTGTAAATTGCTCTGCCCTTTGTTTATCTACCTCAGTTTCCCTTGTCCTGACTTACTGGCCTGTCTCACATGGAACAAAAAAAGAGGAGGTCCACAACCATGTTTTTTACCAAAAGACATCTCATAAGAACTGCTTACTTCAGCAAAATGCAGTATGTTCTTATCTACAGGCGCTAGCCTATCAAATAAAGAGGGAATATGCTAATTGACTGTCATACCCTCACAAAGCTGGCAGTGCCCACAGCCAATAAGGAGGGAATATGCTAATTGACTGCCATGCCCTCAAAGATGGCGGTGCCCACAGCCACAAGATGGCGGTGCCTAGTTCCCTCAGCCCCCCAGCCACCCAGGGCCGCCTGAGGCTCAGGTAACCAGGGCCAACCAAAGCTTACACTGCCAGCAGTGGCAGCAGCAGAGGTGTGATGGGGGCATTGCCTTCCCCTGATTGCCGGGTCACCTCCTGCCCCTGAGGGCTCCTAGACTGTGAGAGGGGGTAGGCCCGCCTGAGGGAGCCCCCCTCCAGTGCATGAATTTTCATGCGCCGGGCCTCTAGTTTCATTATAATAGCTACTCACTGAGTGCCTCCCATGGAAGATTCACTGGCTAAGAGATTAGTGTTCATTTTCTTATTTCATTCTCCCACGGGCCCTACAGGTTAGAAACAATATTTGATGAGGAATCAGAGGCTCGGAAAGGATATGAAATATGGTTAATGGTTCAGGGCTGGCAAACAGCAGAGCAGGGATCAAAAGTTGGGTTAGACTCTCCAAAACGCCTCCCCTTTTCATGGTGCCGCAAACCGCTTTCTTTCACGCCCATGTATCATTTGCAGGGTGAGTGTGTATAGGGCAGGAAATGGGACTTCAGACTACCTGGAGGTCTCTGAGACAAAAAGGTGCTACATCACTATTAAGTAGCCTTGTCGGTAATGGATTATTGTGGCTTCTGTCTTCCGGGCCCAATGCGAGGCCTGGTCATGGGCTCAGGACCCATCTCCTGCTGGAATCGCATTAGTGCTTCCTCTGCACAAATAAGAACGGGTGTATTGTGTTAAATTGATTGACACAAACAACCATGCTTTATCCAGAAATAGAAAATGCAATTTTCTTTAGCAAAATAGAACACAGGAAGTGGTGGGGGTTGAAATGTCATGCACAGAACAAAGGTTTGGCAGAGGAGAAAGGTTAAAATCAATCACCCTACAGGGAAAAAAAAAGAAGAAAAAGAAGTCTGCAGTATTCGATAGTAATTATCCACCCAAAGTCACACTATAGTATTGGGAGCCACTGCTTCTTAAAAACTCTTTAAAAAAGGAAAGAAAAAACTCCCCACCTCATGAGGTTAATGTTTTACTTTCCATGAATAATTTGGAAAGATCATAGATATACTACTGAAAATAAATAAGAAAATGCCATTTAAATATTTCTCCTCTAGTGGTAGGATATGACCTTTTAATAAGAATGAGTTAAGAGAAAAACCAAAACTGCTCTCTCAACGGAAAACGCCACTGGTATATTACTACTATGACTTGTATGCTGGAGGAAATTGCAATTTAAGTTAAAAATGAAGAACTGTTGCTCAGCTGGTGTGGCTCGGTGGTTGAGTGTCGACCTATGAACCAGGATGTCATGTTTTGAGTCCCAGTCAAGGCACATGCCCAGATTGCGGGCTCGATCCCCAGTGGGGGCATGCAGGAGGCAGCCGATGGACAATTCTCTCTCAACATTGATGTTTCTCTCTCCCTCTCTCCCTTCCTCTCTGAAATAAATAAATAAATTATATATATATAGAATTGTCTGCCACTCACACCTTCTGGTCAATAACCTCTTCAAGCAGAATGTCCACTCACATTACTACAGTTTTAAAATTCTCAAATCATTGCATGAATTTTGTGGAATTATTATTATTTTTTGTTTACTTTTTATTCCACAGAAAGTTTCCCCTATTAATCCTATTACTTTCTATCTGGAGATTAGGAATTCTTCCAGGTCCCACAAACGACGCCCTCATCCCAACTGCCAGTGGTTTCAATCCTACAACATTCTCCATGCAGACCAAGGGGGAGTTGTTAAGAGGAATCATAAAACAAAGACAACAAAATATTGGCTTTTAGGGCCAAATGTTAAGATATCACAGAAAAAGTAGGAAGATTTAAGACCTATAGTTCATCAAGGAACAGTGAAGGGAAGTACAAAGGAACTGAAGCTCTGTCTCTGAGAAGGAGCCTGCACTCTGTCAAGGCCGAGCCCAGGGGAAGACTCGGTGATTTATGGAGACCCTGTTTCCTGTTCCATTTAAGACAGAACAGAAAGGGGGATTTATATCATAGCAAAAGAGATGGGGATTAGAGCTCAGCCTTTTATTTATCTGTTTGTGTGTTTATGTAATACAAGATGGCAAATAGATATATTAAGTCAGAGCAAAACTATGTATGGCATTAAGTCTTGACTTGACCTGGAGGCAGGAGGATTAGGGTAAGGAAATAAACTGTCTTAAGATTCCATAGAGTCAAATTGGTCATCACTTTTGAAAACCTATGTAGACTGTGATTAATAATAGTCATTTCTAGCCTCTAAGCCTCATCCTCGCTGGGTATACTCTGGAAAGCCCCTCTTCCGTTAAATATAGATTTGGTTTCTAAGTCACTTCCAGCTCTTGTTCTCAATTCCTTTTTATCTTGAACAAGTCATACCATACCTTCTGAGTATTAACTGTCCCCAGGAACCTGTGTCCTTTACAGTGGTTGGAAAATTGCGGCTCAAGAGCCGCGGTTTGCTGCTCTGTTGACTAATGAGTTTGCCAACCACTGGACTAGACTGAATGTTACCGTGTAGTTGGAAGCTGTGAGGATTAGGCAATTGTGGCATATTGTGTGCAAAGAGGTAAAGGGTAGTATGTGACAGTGGTTGGCAAACTCATTAGTCAACAGAGCGGCAAACAGCGGCTCGAGAGCCGCATGTGGCTCGCGAGCCGCAGTTTGCTGACCACTGACTTAATAAAAGCAATGTGAAATGAGAGATAAGGACTATAAGGTACCTCTATGTCTTAGAAAAATTAGTCTATAAATATTTTAAGGGTTTTAGTAAGTATAAATAAGATCTACCAAAGAATATATATATAACCCATGGACACAGACAAAGAGTATGATGTAAGACCTGGGAAGCTGTGAGCAGGGTGGAGGGAAGCAAAGGGGGACATCTGTAATAGAGTCAACAATTTAAAAATAGAATATTACCATTTAAGTGGGAGGGACCTTAGGGGATTTGAGTTTCCTTTGGGAGGGGGATGCTGCAAAGAAGAGACTGAATGGAAAAGAGCATAACTACATTGCCTTGAGCAAGTTGCTGTATTCTCTTGGGCCTCAACTTGCTGATCGGTAAAATGGAGGGTTTCAATTGTGAGTATCCTTAAGTCTCTTTCTGTCGATAACATTTATGAACGAAATTAGAGCTGAAATTAGAACTCAGAGTTCAAGATTTTTAGTTGTCTGCTTAACACATTTTAAATAGCCTTTTTCTCTTTAGACTGCTGTGTGTGCCTGCAAGATAAACTCAATATTCAGCAGAGAAAACACTCTGTCTCCTTTGTACAACTTCCCCGCCTTTTCCCCTTCCCCTCCTCCCTCTCCACACACACACACACACACACACACACACACACACACACACACACACACCTCAGTCTGGTTGTTGAAATTATAAAAGCTAAGATAGGGAAGGTCCAAAGCAGATTCTTAGACCTGCCACTCCATTCAATGGGCTCTCAGAAGTATTCTGGTTTCTGAATCGGTGATTCCCTCCTTCAAACCCTCACACTTATCTCTTTGGTCAACCATTAAAAAAGATGAAGCAAAAAAAGCCTTGCCCAGCAAGAAACTGATGCAGCTGGCAGAAAAGAAAAGCGAAGATCTTCCCTGGCAGGTCAAATCTAACTGCCACAACACAGACAAAGCTACGCCGAGAGAGAAGAGGCAGACTCAAAAGAGTTGAAACTAGAAAGGAAACTATTTTGAGTTCCTTTCACCAAAAACTGTAACATATTTGTGCTTTGTTATCCGGCCTCCTAGAACTCTCCGACTTTTCTTTATTACTATCATTGTTATTGAAATTTTTTTTCCCTTGCTAACAAGCTATCCCCAGATTAGCTGAAATATTCTCATTGGTTTTAAAACCTGGAATTGGGCTTTCATTGACCTGTTGTCATGCCTTAGTAACAATCGGAGGGTCAGGAGACTTGCAATCTGGTCCAGCACCTCCAACCTCCTTTGAAGGAGACTGCCTATATTCGGTGTTCGCCCCTCCTCACCTCTCCACTCCTCCACGAGCTGGTTTCTGCTCCCCTCTGATAAATCTACGCCCGTGATGGCCACCAATGACTCCTTTGTTCTACAACTGCTGCCAACGGTGCTTTCCTCTGAACATGGCACACTTTTCCTCCTTTGTTTCCCGTGAACCAGGCTTGCCTGCTTCCCCTGCTCTGGACTCCCCAGCACTAAACCCCTGTAATGCAGGACCCATCACTAACCAGCTCTTAGAGTGACTGTTGAAAAAATAATTGCATAAAACACTCATCACTGAGCCTCTATTTCTTCCTCATCTTTTCAAATTCAAAGATTGAACTTCAAACTGGAAAGTATATGATCACATGATCTCCTTCTAGAGTCTTTATGGATTCACGTATCCTCATTCAGGGGAAAGAATCACTCCATAGAAGATTCTGGAATCTAGCACATAAAAAGGATAAGTGAGTTTTCAGTCTTTCCCTTTTTAAGGTCCCAGAAGTGAGGCATCAGCACTTTTAAGGTTACTGAGACCAAAGCTTTGGATATGTAACATATTCTGCTTAATAGATAGGAATTAATGCACAGATACCTAATACATAAGCATACTAAATATAAAGGCTTTCATGTCACCATTATCTCATTCTCTTTGGAATACGATCTAACTTCCTGTGTTGTATATTTCAATAAACTTCAACTTCAACTTGATAAATTGAACTGTTCTTTTTAGCAGTATCTGCTTATGAAGCTTAATGATAATTATACAGATCTATTTATATAAGCACATTAAAATGGTTCTGTTGTTTCTATGTCAATTCATTTGTCATGACTCGGTACATAATTCCTTACACTCATTCTTTTTAGAGTATATAAATAATACTTCCTAATTACAATAAAATTAGAATAATTAAAAAAAAAAGTAAAAGAAGATGTTGATCACACAAAATCCCAACAAAATTATATATAATACATAGGTTCTATATGATTTTTGAAAAGAATATATGTACTATCACCTCTGAAAATATTAACACATGATCATAAAGGTATTTGGGAATAAATTGTCATTTCAAAAACATATATTACCAAGAGCATTCACATTATTTTTAAATAGAAATCTCTAAACACCTTATTCACAGTTGACAGTGGTAATTTACCTTTTAAATAAATAAAGCTAAATAAAGTACTCAGAAAATTAATGCTATTTAACATTTCCATCAAATCGATGTAAACACTATCCACACCTCTTCTCTCTCAACAGCTCAATCACCAAGTGTGGATGCCACCAAAACTTAGCACCACAGTCCTCGGAGAAGCACAGGATGAGAGCAGAGTTCAGGGGTCGCGCTTGCTGACACAGCTGTCCTCCAATCATCCTGCTGCGTCCACCTCACAGTTCTAGCCCCCAGGAAAGTGGGTGGAAAGAAAAAGACCTGCCAGAAGCCAGTTCTAGCATGTCATAATTGCAAGAGTTTCATCAAAAGTTTGATGGAGCTTGGGGACTCAACAAGGGCTGAGTCACATATGTTATTACCTGTTGGAATGGCTAAAGGCATTTCCCCAAACCTGAAAAGGATGCATTAAATTGATTGTTTGCTCCCAGACAGCTCAGGGCCATGGTCTGCAAACTGCGGCTCTTTGGCCCCTTAAGTGTGGATCTTCCACAAAATACCACGGCCTGGGCAAGTCTATTTTGAAGAAGTGGCATTAGAAGAAGTTTAAGTTTAAAACATTTGGCTCTCAAAAGAAATTCCAATCGTTGTACTGTTGATATTTGGCTCTGTTGACTAATGAGTTTGCCGACCACTGGCTCAGGGCATCATAATCTACATGTTATTGCCTCCTACTGGCCAAACACCTGAACAGTGTAGGCTATTCCCCAATCTGACAATGGACTCTGTAGAGAAACCCTACCCTTTGAAGTTGTATCTCCACCTTGCCTAGGACAATTTGTGTTAATAAAAAGCAAGGGGTCCTGAGACAAAGAGAACTTAGCTCTTTTAGCTAGGATCCTCTGACCCCCAATGCCTTTCCAAATTATCTTTAGTCTCTGGACTCTTACTTCAGTTACACACAGCCTTTCTCCAGATTGCTGGACCTTTCTTAATGCCAGAACAAGAACCCCAGCACAGAGCATTTGCCTTTTCTTCTTAGGCTGCTGTCTGATTTCTTTTAGACCTTAAGACTGAAAAATTAAAAATGGAAATGTCATTTGACCCAGTGATCCCACTTCTGGGAATATACCCTAAGAATCTCAAAACATCAAGCAGAAAGAATATATGCACCCCTATATTCATAGCAGCATTATTTACAATAGCTAAGATTTGAAAACAGCCCAAGTGCCCATCAATAGATGAGTGGGTTAAAAAGCTGTGGTAAATACTATGCATCTGTAAAAAAAAAAAAAAAAAAAAAAAGGATCTCTGACTTTTTGAGATAGCATGGAGATTATTATGCTAAGTCAGTGGTCGGCAAACCGCGGCTCGCGAGCCACATGTGGCTCTTTGGCCCCTTGAGTGTGGCTCTTCCACAAAATACCATGGCCTGGGTGAGTCTATTTTGAAGAAGTGGCGTTAGAAGAAGTTTAAGTTTAAAACATTTGGCTTTCAAAAGAAATTTCAATCGTTGTACTGTTGATATTTGGCTCTGTTGACTAATGAGTTTGCCGACCACTGTGCTAAGTGATATAAGCCAGAGAAAGACAAATATCACACGATCTCACTCATATGTGGAATCTAATGAACAGAATAAAGTGATGAACAAAATAGGTACAGAAACATGGAACAGACTAACAAATCTCAGAGGGAAGGGGGTAGGCAGGAAGAAATTAACCAAAGAACTTATATGCATATAAGCATAGCCCATGGGCACAGACAATAGTATGGTGAAGGCCTGGGGTGGGATGAAGGCTAGGTGGAGGGGGGCAAAGAGGGGAAATGGGGGATATATGTAATACTCTCAGCAATTAAAAAAACACAGAGGTCGTTGAAGAAACCTGAAGATGCACATCTTGAGTGGGCACTCCACCCTAAGATGTGTCAGGATCTCCTCTCTTTGGAAGGGGATCTAATATAGCAGAGAAATGTAAGTAGATTTGATTTGTCAAAGTTAGCTGAATCATGGATGCCTTTCTTGGGCTTTAATGTGGTTCGATATTTTAAAATTAACTTAGAGGACTTATGGAGTGGGAACTGGAGGAGACTTTGTTAATTAAGCCTCCTTTTCATTGTATCATGCTGCCTCTGCTTGAAGTGTTCGGGAATGAGGAGCTCTCCATGCTGTGAGGTGGCTCACTGGACTTTTCAATTCCTCTGCTTATCAGAAAAGTCTTTCCTCATTGGGACTGGATTTTACCTCTCAATATTATAAACCCATTGGTTCTAATACTGTTTTCTAGCGTGACCAGAATTAGCTTGTCTTTCCTGGCACATGGCAGCCCGTTAAATAAATCAATAAAGTTAAAACACCTGTTCTCTCAGTGCAATGGTTCAGGTCCTTGAAGTCTTCCCTGGTTGGCACAGGTTCCACACCCTCTCCCCACCCCTTCTTAGCTGCCCTGCTCTGGGCGCTCTGTCTAGTGAACATCTCTCACGTTACAGCCCCTGCAATGAGACAAAACTGTGAACAGGCTCTTGGTGTTAACACTAGGCATTGACATTTTTGTTGGGAAATTTCACCTTTTTTGGTTTTGGTCCATAGCTCTGGGCCTAACAAGCATAATTTGAGATCCTCATTGATCGAACACACAAGTTCTCTCTCCCGATGTATCTGCTAGGCAAGCCTTCCAAAATTTCATCCAAGTCATTAGAAAAAGAAAAAAAAAGAATTCAACAATATAATATGTTTTGAGAGCTTTGCCTTCAGATTATCAAGCTATTAATATTTGGGTGCATCTGTTGTTCAATGGTCTACCAATCTACTGCAAAAGATACTCCACGTTTCTCCATTTCCTGCAGAGTTCCTGGGATTTTCCTTTCCCTACCTTCTCTGGGTAATCTAGAGCCATCATCACTCGTTTATTTGCCACGTCCTCCAACACATTCCAAAAGTACAGTACACATGTCTGACAATCCTTTAAAATTCAGGTGGAAAAATGAGGGTGAAAAGTTCATATTTACGTACAGTTACTAAATAACAAACACTGTGCTAGGAGATTCATGTACACCATTCCCTTCATTTCTCCTAACCACCCTTTCAAGTTTTAGAATGCACCCCCTTCCTTTTTCACAGGTTAAAAAAACAAAGTTTACTGTAGTTAAGAAAAACTTCCTTAAGATCTGTGCTGCTTCTTTTCTGACATGAAAGACATGTTTTTTTTCCACACCAATCACCCAATTCTCCAACATCAACTGGGTGCCCAACAGCTCAGATTTAGTGCAGACACCACAGGTTACGGACTCGGGACCACAAGACTGCCCCCACTTGAAACACCAGCTGCAATTGGGGTGTCCAGGCAACTCACACTTCTGCCCAGCCAATTATAAATTCAGGGGTCCTCTTTACCTCCGTATGGAGTTTGATAACTCCCTAGATGATTCACAGAACTCAGGAAAACACTTCTACTTAAAGGACACCATTCAGAGACAGCCAGACGGAAGAGGTGCCTAGGACGAGGTATGGGGGAAGGGAGAGCTTCCAGGCCCTCTCCAGGCACACCACCTTCTTAGTGCATCAGTGTGCTCACTACCCAGAGGGTCCTGGACCCATCTGTAAGGGGGCTTTATGGAGGCCTTATTTTGTGGGCATAATTGATTAAATCACTGGCCAGTGGTAACTGAACTCCAGCTCCAGCCCCTCTCCCCTCTCAGAAAGTCAAGAGGTGGGGATATAAGCTTTAATCACATGACTAGGGTCTTTCCCTCCCTCCAATGAGTCATCGCATTAGCATAGAAAATACAGTACATTTCAGGGGTTTTAGGAGTTCTGGGTCAGAAACAGTGAACAAAAGCCAAACGTTTATTTTTTATTATACATAAGATCACATTGGTATAGCCACATCTCCGAATTCCATATCCTTCTCTCACAACACACTTCCTTCTGATGAATGCATTTTTAAGAAATTTGAATGAAAGTCTATATTAAGACAAGATATTTTGAGATGTGCACCAAGTAGAAATATCTTGTGTCAAAGTCACATCAATCTGAAAACTGGTAATCAAGAAAATGAGACTTGAGAGATTTGTTTTTCTTCTACTCCGTTATCATGCTCAGCACTTTCATTGACATATTTACCCTTCACAGGCAAAGGGTGTCACACAGGTAAGGCCTTTGTTCTCCATCAACTTGTTTGTTACTAACTGCAAGTTAAGGATCCAGCTAATATTTCACAGTCGCCAGATCCGCCTACATGTACTCAATATTGGGGATTAAATATTGTGCTGTCCAAACACTCTCTTAAAAGCATAAAGAAATAGGTTTATCACACACAAATTAAAAAACAACAACAGCAACAAGTAATGTTGTGGGAAAATAGATGACTATAGTCTGAGTTACTTGCATGGAAAAAAGCATAGCATGCTCTGTATACATCTGTTCCTCTTCGCTGCAAAACTGTATGGCAGACATCCTTGGATAGGATCTGGAGCTTCTGTGGTACTCTAGTAGCTAAGAGTTTGGTAGAATGACTAACACAGTACTCAGTAACAAAAATGTGTTGTAAATTTTCATTCCATTTCCCCCCCCCCCATAATTGATACCATTGTACTGAGTTCCTTTGATGACAATTGCTAATAATTGCAAGCACTTTTCAAATCTCTAATCTTTGTATCCAACTCTACAAGATGGATATCATCTCCTTATTTTACAAATGAAACAGACTCAAAGGTTGAGAGGCAAACCATGTGGAACCTGTGTCTTTTTACGGCAGCTTGCTCTACTAAGAACCAAGTCTTTGGGATCGATTCAAATATGTTTCCTTAAAAAGGCGAGGAAAGGATAGGATAAGAAAAGGGAAGACAAAAAAAGTCAAGGGAAAGGAAGGGGAGGGGAAGGGAAAGTATAGGAAGTGAAGGGAATGGATGTCAGGGCAGGGCAAAATAATCTACTTTAAACCAGAGGGGTGGGAGAAGCAATAGCTAAATTTCTGTCTTTTTCACACTGCAAAAAAAAGGTTATGTTGACATTGTGTCTCCACTCAAAAATGTGTTTCCAAATATCTTGGTTATTTCATCCCCATATTTACTTAGCACCTCTCTTTACTCAGAAGGTGCTGTGGGGAAAATATATACGCAGCCTAAGATAAACTGCCACCGTATTGAACTCAGAATCTAGTTGGGTCAAGAGTATAAATGCATGGAATAGTGGAGACTTGCACAGAAATCCCTTAAGCTGTCTTCAGCCCCAGCTATGGAACCAGAAAGTAGAAGTGCATGAGTTGGGCAGACTCCTCTATAAGCCAGAGTTGTCTTCTCTCATCAATCCGTAGGTGTAAAGAGAACAAAAAGACAGAACTTGACGCTGCCAGCAACAGGGATAACACTGAAGGTTCTTTATTGCCCATGCACAGACTGTGGTAGACTCTACTTCAAGACCATCAGAGAAATGAGAAGTCCTTCCTATAGCTTCTGAGCCTGGGAATTGATCTTAGTCCTAAGCACTTTACCCGAACAAAACACTTCAAACCCTAAGCCCCTTCGTGATAATAAAACATGCTAAGCTCAATCCTTTGAAAACAGATGTATGTCAAGATCCTGTGCCAAATGGTGGAATAGTGTCTACTTGTTTCCACACACTCCATTACCGTAAACCGTTTCTTGATATTCCATGTCCTGAGACTTCCATGTCTATTTCTAAACCAAGGTGGCAGACAGGATGCAGACACTCAAATGACAAATCACTGAACTGAAACCTTCACATGAGTCCCTCTGATCTTCAGGATCCGGCCAGGTTTATGCTGAGATTTAAAATCTCAATCCCAGAACTGTTATATAAACCCGTAGAAGGACTTTTTGTTGTTGTTGTTGTTCATGTCCCTTTCTGACGAATGATTTCAGTCACTTTGAGACCTTGCTTTGAAAAATACATCTGCGATGGTCTCAGTGTTTCTGTCACATAGTTCACAGGTTGAATTACTAATTCCCAAAGTGGTGGTATTAAGAAGTGGGCCTTTGGTGGATGAGTAGGTTATAAAGGTGGAGCCCTCATAAATGGAATTAGTGCCCTCATAAAGAGGCCTCAGTGGGATCCCTTGCCTCTGCTGCCATGTGAGGATATAAGGAGAGGTTGGCAGTCTGCAACCCAGAAGTGGGCTCTCACCAGAAACCAACCATGCTGGCAGTCTGATCTTGGATTTCCAGCCTCTAGAATTGTGAGCAATAACTTTTTGTTGTTTATAAGCCATCTGACCTATGGTATTTGGTTACAGCAGCCTGAATGGACTAAGACAACATTCTAGCACAATCCCTTATACTTTCTAGTATTTCCCCACAAGTCTAGCATGCAATGCTTACTGATGGGTGCTGTATACCAACAATCCCTGAGAGAAAGTATCAGATAATGAGTGTCACAGTATAAACCTGATGATCACGTATTTCAAAAAAATCCACTGAAAAACTCAATGATCTTTTCTGTATGGGCATCTGTAGGTCCATACTGTTCCATAAAGTCAAGGATAAATTTCTGTTTTTTAATATTCTGTGCTAAATTCCTGTTGCTCCCCACCCCCCCATGAGTACTTAAATAATCTGGAATCCATTCATCAAAAGACTTAGCTGGCTGGCTCTCTAAGTAATTTGCTTTCATCCACCAAACATTTACTGAGCAGCTACCATAGTACAGGCCTTGAGCCCAATGTTGGGATAGGCAGATGAACAGGACCCAGTTCCCACCCCTCCTATAGGCCGCTCACAGTCTAAAGGGACTGTCAAGCGATCACAATGCAGTGTGGAGAGGCTAAAGAACAAGGTGAGGTGGCATATATAGTGGGAGATGGAGGGGGTTGCCAGCAGACTAGCTTTTAAGGGATAAAACCAGCCTTTCTTGAGGTAAATCCAGAACTGAGCTCAGGCAGGGACTAGGGCACTTTTTTGAGTAGTGTGCATTGAATCAACACCACTGACTAATTTTACTTCTAAGAAGTTACAATTCAGTAAAATATACTTTCTTCTATTTTTACTGGATAAAAATGACTTATATACAATGGCTTTAATGAAGCCTTGAATTTATTGCTGGATGACCTTTGTCAGGTAACAGTCTCTCTAAGCTGCAATGTTCTCTCCTGTGTAACAGAGATAACACCTACCTCACATGGTTGTTTGGAGGGTCAGTTTGGAATGATGCACATAAAGCATTTCACACAGTGCCGGGAACACAGTAACTGCTCATTAAATGGTTCAAGTTGTTAATTATTAATGCTGTTCTCACTCATATGTGGAATCTAATGAACAAAATAAACTGAAATAAAGTACTCAGAAAATTAATGCTATTTAACATTTCCAAGTGTGGATGCCACCACAGTCCTTGGAGAATCCCTCTTCTTGTCCTCATTTCTGTCACATGGAAGCTGCCTGTCCTCCAGGCTAGCTCAATCTCCGTGCTATTCCATGTTCCTTAGCCTTCTTAAAAAAGGAACCAGCTAAAATCTGGACCAAACTTCTACTTTGCCCAATGAAGGAACACTCAAGGATCTTTTGCATGTGTGCTTCTGTTTCATATTTCTCTATAAGACTCAGGGAGGAATTTATCTTTCATAATACTCCGGTTCTATTCTTGTTGGCCTTCTAAGAGCAAGTATTATTCTGAGACACCCAGGCTAGACAAGGATACAGAAAGCCAATGACCTATACCAACTGCCATTAGCCATCAGGGTGAGGGAACAGATACTTCCCCTTTTATGTCAAGGGCAGACGAATGAATCAGGCATCGAAACAGACCAAATAAATCTGATAGCTTAGGTCTGTGCAATCAGCTACAATAAAACTAAGTGGTTGGGGAAAGCATGGCAAGGGAGTAATCATGCCTACAAGGTAACTTGAAGAATAACTGAGCAAGCGTCTGCTCAAATAGAGTCTGCGCTTTTTCAAGAGGCCTACGTCTCCATTTGGTGCTGATTTATACAAAACCTACTGGACTGAACACACAGGGTCAGCCTGGTGATCAACCGGAAAAGCCTGTGATCGATATTTCTAGTTCAGGAATGGTAAACAAAGGTGTTGTGCATATGATGGATTTAATGTGCCACTTTATTAAGTGTAGACAAATAATTTTTCTAGAAGGAACTGAATTTCAGCTCATATTTAATAACGACTGTGGCTCCACGGTAGAAAGAAAGGAAGAGTTAATCCCCAGCCGTGCCCACATGTGCAGCGGCAGCAGAAACTGGCAGAAAGAGCCCTGAACTAGCCTTGAGTACTATTCCTGTCTCCACGCTCTCTAACTGCAGGCTCCCTGCCAGTAGCCGCTTTTGTGAAGCTACGAGGAGATGCTGACTGGTTGCATTTCCTTGATCATCCAAAAGCTATATTTAGAGTGACAATCCCTGGGGATCTGGGAGACCCTGAGACAGGTCAAGGGCTATGGTCCTGCCCTGATCAACAGTCACCTTGTAGGAGCCCTCTTTTGACCTAGGCCAAGAGAGTAAACTCAGTGTTGAGGTAAAATGGTAGGAAGATGGAAAAAGGAAGAGAAAGAGGAAACTTCCGGTAAGAACACTGTGCTGGTACTAGAGCTGGTTGCTCTCACTTACATGATCTCATTTCATCTTAACGACTATGCAAAACAGGTATGACCCATTTTCATGTTCTAAAATGATAGGTAAATTGGCTAAAGTAAAAAATTAAGGAGAAATTCAAACCTAAGGCTCCAAAGTCTATTATTCCCTTGTCTTTCCATTCTATGGTTCACTGTCTGTGTAGAGCGCCCTCTGGTGGGCAGAGAATCATCTTCTCTAGCCTGAAGGTCTGACCCTTTAACCTGAAAGGACCCATCTCGCTTTCAGGTTAAATGGGCCAAGGGTCTGCCTGGGTTTGATAGGGACACTGAGGCAATGGGATTTCTGGGTCTGCTTTAGTGATTCAAAGTACTTTAGTGTGTTGGCAAAAAGTTTCAGGGCAAACAGATCTCCTTCTTTGGTGGTATGAATTCGTTCAAGAGAGAGGATATATATTGTGATATCTATGTCTTAGTTCTTCTCTTTCTCATAGTCGTCCTCTCTGTAAAACAGAATTAGTAACACCCATCTTATAGTACTACAGGCTGGTGGAAAGTGTTTCAAAAGAATATAACTATTAACTCTTTGAAAAGAAAGAGAAACATAGAACCTTGCAATTTTACCACAGGTGTTGACTCACTGGTTCTCAGAGAAGCTGAGATACAAAATATTATCCCCATTTTACAGAAGCTCAAGAGGTTTAGTGACTTGCTTAAGATAAAGTGGTTAACAGCAGCCGTGCTTTGACTCAATATTCTGACCTTAAAAGGCATGTCTTTGTCACTAAAATACTACCTCTTTAATTATGTGAAGCAACAAACTTCTTCCAGCAGTAAGAGAAGGGGGAAGATGATATAAAAAACTAAGCCACTGTCTTATCCCTGAATGAGATTTCAGTAGCATAAGGCCAAATGCTGTCTATACTATGGAGGAAAAAGAAACCAATCATGTTACTACCCCAGTGGAGGGAAAGTGGGGTGGCAGGGAGGGAAGTTGTCATAGGCAGGAAATGCTTTGTCGACATAGGTTGCCATTGAGCTGAGTTTTGTGTGAAGGATGTCAAAGGTTCAAATCAGGAATCTGGCAGAGGAGTGAAGAAAATCAGCTGGGGAAAAACCGAGGAACCTAATATTGGCCAACCGCAGGTTGCAGGAGAGGAAATAGTGGAAGACAGTGCTGGAAACATTGCTGAGGGTGACCGTGAATGGCCAAGCCAGATGACAGCACTGGGTCTGTATTCTGCCAATGATGGGGAACCACTGAAGGTTCTGAGCAAGGATAAAATGACCCTCCACCCCACCATATCCTAGTCTGCTATTGTTTTGAAGGAGTGATTTAAATGGGGAGAGATTAGAAGATACTTAAGAGACATTTTCCCAAATATAGATAAAACAAAAAGGGGGCCTTATGGGGTTGCAACACCAGGAATGTAAAGGTAGGGTGCAATGCTAGGAAGTGAGATAGGTAGAAAATTCATAGAGCCAGTGACTGACAGGATTTGAAGGCTAGTCGGGGTTGACATCAAGAGCTCTCCTGAGGGTCTGAATCCAGCCGACTTAAAGGATAATGACAGAACTGGGAATACAAAACAGGAAGAGGAGCTGGTGTAGACGGGAATATGGCACGTTTTGCACCTGCTGACGGAAAGTTCTGATTGACCCTGCAGACTGAGATGAGATGTGGATCTGGAACACGGCAGGAAGTCAAAGCTGGGGACTCAGGAGTCAGGGCATAGGGTAGACAGAAGGGAACAGAATGGCCGATGGAGAGAGACGAGTCAGGTGCAGAAACCCAACAGACCCGCAAAGAAAACCCACCAAAAGAGACAACAGAGTGATATTCGAGGGGTAGGGGAAGAACATGAAAAATTCAACGCCACAGGTTAAGGGGGATGAGAAGCATCAAGAAGCACATGATGGCCAATGGTACGTTACCCACAAAAACATGCAGGAGGGTGTGGGTTAGGACAAAACTATCAGATAAGTTTCTGGTGGTCTCTGTGAGCAATTTTAATAGAGCCGTGTGGGCTCACACCAGATTGTAGAAGGCTGTGGGGAGAGGGAGAGAGAGCAGGAAGTGGAGGCGGGAAAAATGTAGGCTACAACTTGGGGAAGCAGACAGCCTGCGGCTCATAGCCAGCCATCTGGCTCTCAAGTACCTTTCCCACTTTATCCACCATTTTGCTCCAAGAAATAATTTTCTCCCTAGAGCCTTGTCACCTGTCTATCACCTGACTACACCAGACTCGTGTTGAATATCCTGTTTTCTTGTCCCCTCCACACCTTCGACCCCTCTATGCCCATCTGAGTCTTCTGTACTTTTCAATGCTCAGCTCATTGTCCTGCGGCCTCCATGAATTGTTCTCCTTCTAGTTTATCTTTACTGATGTCTCAGATCTCAGACCGGGTAAAGGAACTAGAATAACCTGGACTAGGCATAGCGCACTTCATTGTTAAGAACTTTAGATTGCTATTTAAATAACTGGAATAGAAAGCCTGGGAGACTTAAGTCACCTTTCAGAACCAAGAGTAAAATCTTATCAGCCTTTAATTTGTAAAAGCTCAGGCTCTGACAGTGGAGGTGGGCAAAGGTGGAAAGGAGGCTAGTAGGAAAGAATGAAAGAAAAAAAGAGAGATTCCATCCACACTGGAAGGAACAGATACAGATTTAATTAGTTATAAAAGTAATTAGTAGAAAAATAAACACAATAGTGCAATTATGAATTTAGACAGGAAAGGGTAGAGGAGCTCAATCCTACCACCACGGGGAACAATAGGTAATACATAATGTTTATCAACAAAGTAGCTCCCACCTAGGTTTTAGTGCTGTGACCCTGACTCCAGAAGATGGAACATCAGAAGCAGCGAAAAGACTGCTGGTGCTGAGACTGGAAGAGGGGCGTGGCAGGGCAGGGCGCTGTGCTTTTAAATTAGAGTCTGCTCTGTTGTTGTCATTTTTGTCTTGCTTTTGCCATGCACATGCACACCGCGATAAAAAAAAAATGGAAAAAAATAAAAATAGCTCTGTGTATTTGTAACACTTTAATGTACCCTGCCTTTCCCCGAGATTGTAAGCCTTCTCAGGGAAAGGGTTTTGTGTTTCATGTTCTTCACAACGCTGCTGTGAGAGTTGGCAGAGGAAATGGAAGCTCACTTTGATGAACCTCCTTCCGTGTCATTTCCATGTGTCTGGCATTGCCGCCAGAGGGCCCTCGACGGCAATGGTCAGGCTTGGCCACCTGCTCCAACCTCCATCTATCATAAAACACAGGCGTGCGTCCACGTGGGGATTTTTCTCTGCAGTTCATGATAGTCAGTTAGCTTACGCAGAGTTAATAGATAGCAAAACTCAACTTTCACACCTAAAATTCTGGTAGCAACTTCTAACTCCTTCTCCGTAGGAGGTCATGGGACCCTGAGCCCAATGTCCTGACGAATGACATCTGCCTGGTCCAGTTTGGATGGTCGTTTGCACTCCCTCTCTGTCCTCTTCCCACCAACAGGCACACCGTTTTATTGCATCCCAGTTTAGATTTCTAATCACAAAACTACTTCACTGTCTGTGTTTGTAAGTGATCCAAGTTCAGGTTTTAAGTCAACAACACAGGCCAATTATACCACCAAGCAGACTTTGCTTTCCATCAACACCATTTGCAAAGTGCCTTTCTGTCTCATCCCCTTCTCTAGGCCTTCTCTACCCAGCTACCCTGAGTGCTTCCAGCCACGGCGGTCGCTCAGGAGGGGCCTTCACTAGCTGGCTCTTCAGTAAGAAGTAGAGCTTTCTGGTTGCATCGGGACTAGAAGTTGTCCTCCTACCTGGCTCACGTGTAGCACCTTCATGTTTCATTTTTAATATCAAAACCGCCCTCCTATTGGCGGCTTCCGGGACTTTTTCTGTTTGGTTAATTTACGCCCAGTGCCACGCAAATTTCATTCGGCACATCATAGACATTGAGATATTTATTCCATTTATATTAACCTGACATAAATAAAGTGCCATCATATAGGGAACTTCCAGCATCCCCAACCACCCCTCCCACTATTGATTTATTACAGCCTGATTTGGATCCTGATTTCTAGAAACAAGGCAGACTTTCCAAGATTGAAAAATGGATGATTAAACAAATAAAAAACAAACAAAAAAGAGAAACAATTCAACAGGAGAGCAAGAAAAATAAATTTCAAAATGTGTTTAATTTAAAACACCAAATATGCCCAGCCAGTGTGGGTCAGTGGTTGAGCATTGACATATGAACCAGGAAGTCACGGTTCAATTCCAGGTCAGGGCACATGCCTAGGTTGCAGGTTTGATCCCCAGTGTGGGGCGTGCAGGAGGCAACCAATCAATGATTCTCTCTCATCATTGTTGTTTCTCTCTCTCTCTCTCCCTCTCCCTTCCTCTCTGAAAAAAAAATCTACTTTAAATACCACATATGTTATTTGTTACAGAGTGAAAGGTCTGTGCTGTTCATTAATTAGTGCTCTTCAACTCCTAAAACCGGTGGCGAAGGCAAGTAAGCACCCAGCCAAGGTAAGGCTTCCCTGTCTTTACGGTCTGCCCTGTGCTGAGAGGCAGGAGGAAGCCAGCAAAACAAATGGAATTCTGTTATTTGCACAGGCAGCGGCGGGAGGAAAGCGAAGCTGCGGATGTGGATGGCTGACCTTTAATCCGACAAGAGTCACACTAAGGATGGAAAATAGATCACTTCGGTGCAGTAGGAAGGTTTCAGACAGGTGAGCTGCTGGAAGAAGAAAGCCTGGCATTAAATTGTATGTGAAGCTGCTGACCACAGAAACATGGCCTCTAAGAAAAGGGAGCAGAACACTCAGGCCTCGCAGTCACCTCTGGGCGGCAGGGCCGGGAAATGGGGCCGCGGATGTCAGCAGAGGAATACACCGGCAACAGTTTAAGAGCCGGCTGCAGTCCCAGGGCTCCCGTGGCTTAGGAAAGGGCACGGGTCTAGTGACCTGGTCACAAACCTCTCACCGGAGTACAGTTTACTTTTCTGCCCCGAGATGAACTGCGTCATCATCAATAAAAATAACAGCTTTAATATAAAAATAATTGATGTGTGCCACAGATTAGTGCATACCAGCCCTCACGCAAGGAATTTACCTTCATTATTTCTTAATCCTCAGGGCAACACTAAAAGTACGTTAGTATCATCCCCACTGGACAGATATAGAAATGTTCTAAGCAACTTAAGTTACCATCCTGTACTAGTATATCCCCACTCCCCAAAAGTCAGAACTCAAACCTAAACCCTTCAGATTATCAAGTCAGTGTTTACTCATTCATTTACTTATTTTCTTTAATCCTCACCCAACGATTTGTTTATTGACTTTTAGAGAGGAAAGGAGAGGGGGAGAGAATGTGTGGGGGAGAGAGAAATATCAATAGGTTGCTTTTCCTCTGTGCCCCCGACCTGGAATCAAACCCGAAACTTAGGTATGTGCCTCGACCTGGAACTGAACCCTTGACCTTTTGGGGCATGGGACAATGCTCTAACCCAGTGGCTGGCAAACTCATTAGTCAACAGAGCCAAATATCAACAGTACAACGATTGAAATTTCCTTTGAGAGCCAAATTTTTTAACCTTAAACTTCTTCTAATGCCACTTCTTCAAAATAGAATTGCCCAGGCCATGGTATTTTGTGGAAGAGCCACACTCAAGGGGCCAAAGAGCCGCATGTGGCTCGCGAGCCGTGGTTTGCCGACCTCGGCTCTAACCAACTGAGCTACCCACCAAGACCAAAGTCAATGCTCTTTTAATTAAGAGAAGACTATAGAATAATATATTTGAATTTGCTTCCTGGCTTTACCACTCAGCTGCCTTGGGCAAGTGCATTTCTGTAGTCACATTACCCTTTTCTGTAAAATGGGACTATTAGCTTCCTTCTTCGGAGCATTCCATGAGATTAAATTAAGAGAATGTATCCTAAACACTTGGCAAATTAACGGGTTCATAGTACTCAGTAAAACACTAGAAAAATATGTCTTTTCTTTTTTTCTTTTTAACTAGAGGCCCAGTGCATGATTAAATCATGCACGTGTAGGGTCCCCTAGGCCTAACCTGCCATCCAGGCCATATCCACTGCCCCGCAAAGCCTAGCACGCTCCGCGGACACTGCTAGCGGCCTGCTCCCCGCTTTTGATGGCAGGGGGTCCGCTGGTGCTGGAGCGGACACACAGCTCCCCGCTTTCGATCGCGGGGGAGCTGGCTATCTGTCCGCTGGTGCACCAGGCCTTTCGGTGTGGCGGAGGCTTTCGAAAGGCCTGGTGCCGGAGTGGACAGACAGCCAGCTCCCCCGCTTTCGCTCCCCGCTTTTGATGGTCTGCAGCAGGACGTGGGCTCGCTGCCCCAGAGGCCCCTTCTGTGCCACAGCACAGCCATGGTGCAGACGCTGAGCTCACGCAGCCACTAGCAACGCGAGCTCAGCGTCCCGCCAGCCCAATCGGCCACCCCGGCCACCGCGAGTCCCGCCCCCTGCGCCTCCCGCTGGCCCAATCGTGGGTGTAGCGAAGTGATGGTAATTTACATATTACCCTTTTATTATGTAGGATAATTCTTTATTATTGAAAATATTACATATGTCCCTCTGTTCCCCCCATTGACTCCCTCCAGCCTGAACCCCCGCAAGCCTTCAGCACCCTATTGTCTGTGTCCATGGGTTATGCTATATGCATACAAGGTCTTTGGTTGATTACCTCCCACCTACCCACCCTCCCCACCTTCCCTCCGAGATTCCGCACTCTGTTCCATGCTTCAAGTCTCTGGATCCACTCCATTCATCCGTTTATTTTTGTTACTTAGAGTATCATGCTAAGTGAAATAGGTCAGTCAGAGAAAGACAAGTATCACATGATCGCACTCATATGTGGAATCTAAGTAACAAAATAAACTGATGTCTTGTCTTAAGTAATCACAAGAAGTATGAATTATATTTCAGAGTTTTAACATGATTTCCAGTTATTCCAGTGGAAATATTTGTGTGTGCACCTATATACACCAGGTGCATGAAACTACAAAGATAATGTATCAAAACAGAAGGAGAGTGGATTCTAGAGAGCTTAGCCTAGAACAGAGACAGGACTAATCAGTGAGATGCCTTTAAAGAGGAAAAATGCACCACCACAAAGAATTGGTCAAGTGGGAAATAAAGAACAAAGGAACAAGTGCTTGGCACATTTTTGAAGAAAATTAGAAATTCAACTCCATCTGCTCAATTTCTGACAAAGTTAAAGAAAATTCAACAGAAGGCTAGGTCGGCTCTAATAGCTGGATAAGAATGAAAAGCAAACTGGGAATACCATTTGGCATCATAATGCGGGCTGGGCAACACCCAGTGAGCCAATGTGTGCCCCAGAGGCGGGTAACCTGGGACACATCCCGGGGGAAATGTTGGAGTAGGAGGCAGTCAGAGGTGCTGGGAAGGGATTGGCATTTCCTTCTGACTCTACTAGACCCTGCAGATGTTGAACGAGGACTGGACTCCACCGCATGCTGCCCTCTCATTTCCATATGCCTCCTCACACGTCTGCTGCTTCTAACTGCCAAGAACATAAGCCATCGATTGCCAGGGAGAAAAGTCAAAGAAGCATCTTTTTTCTCCTGTATCTTCCAGCTTGGAGTATGCAGAAAGGAACTGATTACTATAATTTACTTGTATTTTTGTCGGAAAGAGGAGAATAATGGCTCTTTACTCAATTCCCACTAGTCCTTCCTAACAAGTAAAGAAAGAGAGGTGCACGGGTTCTCACTAACATTTTAGTAAAGAACAATGTTCTCCCAAAGTAAGAGAATACTCAGCCCTCTATGTCTTGAGTATTTACGGTTTTAAAAAATAAACAATAGGCTATTTTTAGAGCAGTTTTAGGTTTATGAAAAAATGGAGTGAAAAGTACAGAGAGCTCTCCTCTACTTTCCTATACCCCCCATATTTCCCCTTTACCCCCACATTTACCTTAATAGTAATACCTTACATTAGTGCAATACATTTATTACAATTGATAAACCAAAGGACACACCATGAAAGGAAGTCCATAGTTACGTTAGAGTTCACTCTTTGTGTTGTACAGTTCTCTAGGTTTTGACAAATGTATAGTATCATGAATCCACCATTGCAGTAACGTACGGAATAATTCCACTGCCCTAAAAATCCTCTGTGCTCCACATATTTAGCCCTCTTTCCCTCTCCCCAACCACAGATGTTTTTTTGCTATCACTATAGATTTGCCTTTTCCATCATGTCATAGAGTTGGAATTATAGAGCGTAATTAGGTGGTTCCTTCCACTTAGTAACAGGCATTTAACTTTCCTCTATCTTTTCATGGATAATTGTTTTTTCAGCACTCTTCATCTGTAGAATAGAGTGGACTAAGTCATACACATCTCAGTGTTGAAAAGTCAGCAAGGTGACCCCTGACATTTAGGCTAGAACATGTCTAAACCACAAACATCTCTTAAGATGTAGCACATTTTCCCTCAGCTTCTCTTTCACAGGGTAATAATTTCCTGCCAGAAAAAGCCTTCCTTGTATCTACCCTCAACTGCTGGAATCCATCTGGATTTCAATGAGAACACAAAAGAAATAGAATGATTCTTTTTTCCCCTCATCAACAAGCATTTACTGAGCACCAACTGTTCCAACTGTGAGCTTTTCCAGCTCGGAGCTCTGGGTCAGGTCTGCTCCCTTGGGCCTCACCATGAACACTCGAACCCTGCACTGTAGACCATGAGGGGTGGAAGCTGCCCACAGCCACTGGGCACCTCCTGCAGCTACTCTAACCCACCACAGCAGCTTCTCTGTAAGGTGTCCTGTCTCCTGGGTCTGATTCCATGCAAAGCAGGATTCTCAGAAAGCAAAATCCCCCAAGCTGTTTGAAGGTATATTTGTGACTCAAGTTTCAACATCTAATTATGAAACCCCAAATCTCAGCATTGCCTCTTCTTACGGTTCTGCACACAGGGCGTGGCAAATCTACTTATTGGAGAGGGAACATAAATACTTCACTCTTGCCTGAAAGGGAACACGGTAAACTCAGCAAAATATTGTTCCACTCTACAAGTAGAACATTCTAGGCATGTCTCTCTCTTTTTTTATTGTTTGAAGTATTACAAATAGTAGTACATATGTCTCCTTTTTTCCCCCCATTGACCTCCCCCTGGCCTCCCCTAACCCCCAGTACATGCCCTCACCTGCGCCCCCCCCCCCCCCCCGAGTGTCTTGTATCCATTGGTTATGCTTATATGCATGCGTACAAGTCCTTCGGTTGATGTCTTACAGCCCCCCCGCGCCCCAACCTCCCCTGCCTTCCCGCTGTAGTTTGACAGTCTGTTCAATGCTTCTTTGCCTCTGTATCTATTTTTCCCCATTTCTTCCCTTTAAAACATCTTGCCTCTGCAGACTAGAAATAAACATATAATAACAAAAAATGTTTGAGTCCCCATTTCAATGTCCAACAGTTCTGAGTCCCCGTTTCAATGTCAAACAGTTCCTTATGTGTACATGTCAGCAATGATATCTGGATGGTGGGCACATGGTGGCAATGCAGGAACGACCCTCTCTGGTTTGGTCCTGGGCAACCTGCAGCGATGCTTAGCTGCTGACTGCTAGCATGGCAAGGCGTCGTCAGCACTTTCCATCTCTGGACTGTTTGTCCTCTTGTCTCTTCTTTCGTTAATTAAGAGAGCTTGCCAAATCTTGGTCAGTTTGGTGATCTCTAGTCACCCTTCAAGGGTATTATATAGCTTCTCCTGGAACTACAGGTCTTACTTACTTGGTTGGGGACGAGTGGATGGGTATATTTAGAACCATTCAGTAATTAAAATCCCTTTCTACCTGCCTTCTGCAAACACAACTTAATGATAGAGTCCCCTTCAATTCCATTAAAGCTGTTATCTCAGCTTCTTTTTAGGAGATATGTTCCCACTAATTCTATTTTACTATCGTCTCTTTCTTGTGCTTACTGAGTAAACACACACACACACACACACACACACACACACACACACACACACAGTGTGCTGTGATCTCTCCAAAAAGAAAGGGAGTGGGGTAGGCAAGGAATAGCACCCAAGTCTCCTGCCAGCTCTTTTCAAGTCCCCAGGAAAGCAGAGCAGAAACAGATACACCTTTTCAGCACAGTAATCTTTAAATAACCTTTAAAAATCACAATTCACTTTCAAGAACAGCTCCTGGACTGCTTTGTAGCCAGGGCCCGATCCTCTCGCTGACTTCCCGCTCTGAGGAGCACTGAGGGCCCACCTCTGGACGTTTTCCTGACACAATCTCGGCTCAGTAGGAAAGACTGACTTATGCCAAATTGCTTACTTCCTGAGAAATACACAGACAGGAAACAGAGAGATGGAGCATTAACAGACCAGTAATCGGCATCATTTGCATTTCTTCATATACAAGTCAACAACCTTCCTGTTGGCTAAGGGTTGCCGTTCTAAAGATTTGTCAGGCTATAGTGGAACCTCCCTGAGGTAGCAGAAGTCCAAGGTGAAGTGGAGATCGGAGTAACAGCACCGAAAAGATAGCTTACTGGCAGCAATAACAGCTTATGGGTTCTATCAGCGGATACTATCAGTTAATGCAATTTGTACTGGTTCCAGCTTCCCTTTGGACTTTGAGATCTGCTAACGGTTTATGAGAAAAATAAATTGTGGGTAGCATTTTTCCTTCTGTCTTAGCTTAGAAATTCCCAGGAGAAATTCCCACTACTTGGTAGTAGTGGTGGGGTTGGTGGCAGTGGTGGTGATGGTAATAATAGTAATAAAAAGAAGAGCTGTAACTGACATTTACTGTTTTATAAAATGAGCACGGAAGGTTCTTACATCAAATCTGAGATACAGCTATTTACTATACTCTTCTACAAGTAAAGAAGCTAAGGCTCAAAAGGAAAGTAAGTGACTATCTGAAATCACCCATAATCTGTAAAGGGCAGAGCCAGAATTCAAGTCCAGATGCTAAGACTCTAATACCCAAGGTCTCCTTTGATTCTGTTCTAAAATATGTAGTACCATAAGATAAAACGCCATCATCTCAGTCTCTGATGGAATATACACTCTATTAAAAATAAATGTGATTGTTGCTTCATTAATATTCTGCTTATAATAATACCACTCAATACATGACATCATGGTATCCAACATTCTCTCTGTGGTATTAGTAAACTCTGGCACAGAGGTTATCATTGGTCCCAGAAATTATCATTGGTCCCAGAAAATCTCATCTCTGATACTATTTTCCATTCATATTCAGCTAGATTCAGATGAAAAAAAAACATTTGTTGAACACTGCCAATGGGCAAAGCCTAGTAATAAATGCTACCACTTATACACTGAGTGGCCAGATTATTATGATCTCTGAATGCATAATAATCTGGCCACTAGTGTGTGTGTGTGTGTGTGTGTGTGTGTGTGTGTGTGTGTGTATATATATATATATATATATATATATATATATATATATATATATATTAGAGGCCCGGTGCATGAATTCGTGCATGGGTGGTCCGGCCAGCCTGGCCAGGGGGAGGAGACATGGGCGGTTGGCCGGCCTGCCTGCTGGTCGAACTCCTGGTTAAGGGACAATTTGCATATTAGCCTTTTATTATAAAGGATATACACTGAGTGGCCAGATTATTATGCGTTCAGAGATCATAATAATCTGGCCACTCAGTGTATATTTGCATTTAATCCTATTAGCAGATGATGTAGGTTGCATTCTTCCCATTTGCAGGAAGAGTCAATGAAGAAAAAAAGAAAATATTCACCCATTCTTTCAGCCATCCAATAATGTTCTTACTCAGCCAATATTTATTGAGTATCTACTATGTGCCCGGCACCATACAAAGCACTAAATAAAAATTTACCGAAATAAAAATAAAAATGCAGACCAAGAGTCTGCTCAACTAAGGTTTAAGTCAAGGAAGATGCACAATAAAAAATAAACAAAGAGATGTCAGATCAGAAACACAAGGATACACACTGAGGTGGGGGTGAGAGGGACACCATTTTATAGGAAAGACCTCTGATGATACAATTTAATTAGAAACATCAAGGAAGTGAAGGAGTGCATCTCAGGGGAGAGCAGTCCCGTCACATTTATTGACAACGACTTTGTGCCAGTACTGAGCTGGGTACCATAGGTGGGAGGATTCATATGGCATGATCTTGAACAACCAGGAGCTGTGGTTCTCTGTGTGAAGACATATGAATTATTATAATAAATGTAATGGTATGATAGATACATGTTCAGGGCATTATGAGCAGGGCCAGGAATGGGGTGAGGAAGGAGATAATTTCATTTTAAATGAAGACAATATCACTATAATCGGTTTTTCCTTTTGCCTCAGGTCCCAGTGCTGCTCTGCATGGCACCGCTTATGAGCACAGATAGAAAATGTTTCTGAACCAGCTTTATGGGGACCGATGGTCCTGGAGCTCATAACATCTGAACTGAGACTTAACTAATAACAGGAGGCGGCACATTCAGAACTTTGCTAGAGCCACAGAGCCAGCAAGGGCAGGACAAGCATTCAAATACACATTTCTATATTGAAGACCATGGCTATGGCTGTCTACCTCGTCAGAATGCCCTAAACTGTGTTCCTCACCTTTGAAGAGAAGTAAACCCACAGGATTTCAACAGGGCATAACTGGAAAAATGGTTTTAGTAATCAAATGAATTTTGGCAATATTCAGCATTTAATGATTTTAATTGGTTTCTTTACTGAAGGAATTTTAGAGCCTTCATGACTCTCTAAATCATAAGGCTAGTATACAGAATTTCCAAAAGTGATTATTTTTTTTTAATTTCTTTATTGATTAAGGTGTCACATATTTGTCCTCATCCCCCCATTCCCATCCCACATCCCTCCCCACGGATGCCCCAACCCCCTGTTGGACTTAACCATTGGTTGGGCTCTTATGCATGCACACAAGACCTTTGGTTGATCTCTCCCCCCTCCCCCCACCCTCCCCTATCCTCCCTCTGAGGCCCGATAGTCCGATCGATGTCTCCTTGTTTCTGGTTCTGTTCTTGTTCATCAGTCCATGTTGTTCATCATTTCCCCTAGATGAGCAAAATCATGTGTCACTAGAGATGTACTTATAAGAATTGAATGTGTGACGAGCAATAATAGTTATGCTGACAGGCAAATGAATCAGTCAGTAGTGAGTTTCTTTCTGGACCAACAGTTCTTTTGAGACCCAATATCAATGTCCACCAGTTCCTTATGAGTATATGTTGGCACTGACCCCTCAGGTCTGGATGGTGGACAAATGGTGGTATTGCAGGTTCGACTCCCTCTGGTTTGGTCTCGGCCGGACCCGGGGCCAGGCTCACCCGGATCCAGGGGCCCACTGCCTCACCCGGATCCGGGGCCAGGCTCTCCCGGATCCAGGGGCCCGCGGCCTCACCCGGACCCGGGGCCAGGCTCACCCGGATCCAGGGGTCCACAACCCGGGGCCAGGCTCACCCGGATCCACGGGCCCACAGCCTCACCCGGACCCGGGGTCAGGCTCACCCGTATCCGGGGGCCCACGGCCTCACCCGGACCCGGGCCCAGGCTCACCCGGATCCAGGGGCCTGCGGCCTCACCCGGACCCGGGGCCAGGCTCACCCGGATCCAGGGGCCCAGGGCCTCACCTGGACCCGGGGCCAGGCTCACCCGGATCCACGGGCCCACAGCCTCACCCGGACCCGGGGTCAGGCTCACCCGTATCCAGGGGCCCACGGCCTCACCCGGACCCGGGGCCAGGCTCTCCCGGATCCAGGGGCCCACGGCCTCACCCGGACCCGGGGCCAGGCTCACCCGGATCCAGGGGCCCAGGGCCTCACCTGGACCCGGGGCCAGGCTCACCCGGATCCTGGGGCCCACGGCCTCACCCGGACCCGGGGCAGGCTCACCCGGATCCAGGGGCCCAGGGCCTCACCCGGACCCGGGGCCAGGCTCACCCGGATCCAGGGGCCCACGGCCTCACCCGGACCCAGGGCCAGGCTCACCCGGATCCAGGGGCCCAGGGCCTCACCCGGACCCGGGGCCAGGCTCACCCGGATCCAGGGGGCAACGGCCTCACCCGGACCCAGGGCCAGGCTCTCCCGGATCCAGGGGCCCACGGCCTCACCCGGACCCGGGGCCAGGCTCACCCGGATCCAGGGGCCCACGGCCTCACCCGGACCCAGGGCCAGGCTCACCCGGCTCCAGGGGCCCACGGCCTCACCCGGACCCTGGACCCAGACTCACCCTGACCCAGTTCCCAGCCTCACCCGGACCCAGAGGTGCGCAGCTTCACCCGGATCCGGGACCCAGCGGGGTTTCGTCTTCTTGATCCCATTTCCTGTTGGTCCATTCATTCTCAGTAATTCCTTCGGCCATTTTCTCAGAGCTCCAGGGCAGCCGCCGCAGAACTCGTTGGGCGGCGGGCTCGGCGAAGCTCCGGTGTGCCCGGTGCGCGGCGGCGGGCTGGTCCAGGGTGGCTGCGTCGCCCCTTGGGTCTGCAGCGGTGGTCAGTCACCGAGCGTGCGCACCTGGCCGCTTCCAGGGCGTTGAGATTCTTGAAGGACTCGGAGGTCAGCAAGTGCGGAGTCTCCCACCCCTTGTTTCCCAGTGGCTCGTCTGTCCGCGCTCGGCAGCGAGTGGGGCCTTCCCCTCAGCCGGAGACCGCCGGAGGGACTGCGCCGAGCACGTTCCAGGCCGCCACTGTGTCGCCTGAGCCGTAGTTCTTAAAGTGTGATCTTTGGGTCACCGGCATCAGCATCGTCCCGAGTACCCCTCTCTTTTATTCTAGTATTAGAGCATCTGCTCAGTCAGCCCTCCGGTGGTTCTGGATGGTGTCTGCTCTGCTCTCCCGTCGTAGACTCAAAATTGTTGTGGTAGGCAACAATCAGGCTTCCGCCCTATGCCTCCATCTTGGTCTTCCTTTGTATAGTTAAGTCTTGATTGTTGTTGGTGTCGCTGGGAGGAATTGTCCTCCAGGCCGATTGGCTGTGCGGATCCTCTGTGACTATAAAGGAAGAGTTGCTGTGTAGGAGACAGATTTATGGGCCGGGGCTTGGTGCAGCAAGGCTTTGGCGCTCACTGAGTCTGCCTCTAGAATGTGTCCTTTATGTGAGTGGTTGAAATCTGGTGTCATCTCATACCGACCACTAGATGCCCTCGTTTCTGGGTCTCCAATGGTGTGTAGGTCATCTACTACCTGAGACCACTCAGCAGGATTTGCGGCAAAAACTGCAGTTTCCTCCTCCTGTCTGAGCGTCCCTAGAGCAGTCCGACTAGAACCGCAGTTTATCTGGTCAAGCTGCCACAGGGCAGGCCACCCACATGCAAAAGCCGTTGCTTGGAGCCCAGGTGTGCCTGCAAGACGTGCGGGGCGGAGCTGCAAAACTAGCTGGGCGGGTCCCAGGGCGGGGCGAGTCTCAGGGCGGGGCGGGGCCTCAGGGCGCCACCAGACCATGGCGTGGCGAACCGCACTGGTTGCAAGTCTGCTCCTTCTGCCCTCCACGCTTCCAAGCCCCCTCGCTCCGCACTCCAATGCAGCAAACACTGATTGCTGGGCGCGCCTCCGCAAGGAAGTCACTCCCACTCTCCGATCCGAAGGCCGAGAGTCGCGCCTCTCCCCGCAGGCGTCTGGGGCGCTAATCTCCCCTAGGTTTGGAACAAAAGCCACAATTCCCTTCCCCCGACCCACGCACCTCCGCACCTCAGCTCCTCCAGAGTTCGCTCTTTCTTCTTCTCTCTTAGCTGTAAATCCACCATTCAGCCTGCTCTCCTGTGGTTCTGGGTGGCAGACGCTCTGTGCGCGCGAAGTTCCTTTGTTTAACCTTGAAATTGTTGTGCGCGAAGTTCCCTTGCTCGACTCTGCTGCCCTCCCGGTTCTCCTCTCCTAAAATGGCCAGAGGACCCGAGTGTAAGACAGGAAGTCCTAAGAATCCTCCAAGTCGGTGTTGGCGGTCTCCGGGGCCCCGAGGATCTCAGTGGGGAGCTTGGTCGGGTCGGTGACGCGGGTGGGCCCGTCTCGCAGAAAGATGGTCTCTTCCTTCACCGAGAGCCGCTGCGCCGAGTCCGCGGCTGCCGCCACAGCAGTTGCCACGGCGCCCACGAGCCCATGGCCCCGGCTGCAGTGCTGGCTGAGAGGAGCCGCCGCCCGGTCTGGGGAGACGCGAGCAGGAGTCGCCGCGCTTGCCAGTCCATCTTTTAGGTTTTTTTTCGGAACTGCCATGCGAGGCAACAGATCAGCCGTTCACCTCCGCCGCCATCTTTTTTCCCCAAAAGTGATTATTTTAACCACAGACTTAGCCCTCTCCTTAAGCCAATATAATTAAAGCAAGCAATACCCGCCACTGAGACTAGGATTTCTTCCTTCACAAAAACACATGAGCAAAGTTTGCAACTGAACAATAATACAGCTGTCATTTATTGTGCACGTAATATAGGCCAGCACTGTATACGTACATATATAGTACAGGTTATACAATATGTGTGGGTGTATACACACATAATTATATGCTCTCATCCATATAAAAACCCTGGAAAATACTTATGTCTATTTTACAGTTGAGGAAACTGAAGGGCATAAAGAACTGGAATAATTAGCCCAAAGCCATGCAGCTTGTAAGGGGCAGATCCCAGACTATACCCAGACTCTGCCTGCAGAGCTGATGTTCAGCCCCTCCACTGTCCTGCCGTCCCGCAGTCCAGGCAGCAGGCGGAGACTGCACGGAAGCTGGCTAAGAGTATCTCTGGTGGACTCAGGGGTTTGGATAAGAAATCAGAATACGATTAATTCCGAGTGATTTGGGAAATAAGCTTGTAGAACAAAATGAGCTATGAATGGGCTTTGCTCTGCAAAGTTGATTTTGGTTTGGTTTGGTTTGGTTTGGTGTTTGCTTTCTGAGCCTAGTGTGTATCTAGCTATCTTGCAGATTTTTAGTAATTATGGAAAAAAAATCATTTCCTATGGTTTTTTCATAGGCAATACGATTTTACTTTTTTTTTTTCACCCAACAGAAATTGTGTGCAGCGGTGCTGTATACATTCTGAATCCAAGAGGGCCAGGATTTGGAGCTACATCAGCCCTACCTTGGGACCATGCGGCCTGTCAGGCTCAGACCCCCCACCCCAACCCCACAGCGCCCCAGCAGTCCATTCCTCAGCCACAAACACTTGACCCAGTCAAACGCCTTCCATGCTCACAGGGGCTGACCTATTAGCTTGAACTCCACGGGCAAAACGCAGAAAAATACAAATGAATATGGAAGGGAGACCCAGGTGGCAGATTCCACGTGGTATTTTTAGGCGGACCGCCAAAATCTTTTCACCCTCATAAAGAGAATCTATCTGGGCTCAGCCTTATTCCTTTGGAGAAGCTGATTAAATAAGAAAGGAGTTTTGCCACTAATAGGCAATGCCCAACGAAAATGAGGCTCTTGTGGCTCATCTCAAAAGGAAAACTACAAGAAAGCACTGAATTTGCAAAGAAGTGAACCTCATAAATTGTGCACAAAAAGGTTTTGAAGATTCAGATAAAAAGCTCAGCTGCAGCATGGCCATCTGTTATTTCCCCCTAAAAGAAAATAGCTAGTAGTTTATAAAAGCAATAAAACAGTTCCAGTGCTCGAGGCAACAGCGAGGACTTCCAGTTACAAACCAGGGGACACGCAGACTGACATCAGCGGAACACGCTTCCCTTACCTCCTCTCCAGACACAAGCAGAGATTCTTCCAGTAACTGGTGTCTGAGCCACTGTTTTTCTCCCTCAAAATGATTGAGGCATCAGACCTGCCTTCTCCCCTTCCCTTCTGCCAGTGGTCACAGCTTATTTACTTTTTAATCCGGAAAGTTTTCTGTAGGCCTGCATCTTGGCTTCCTTGTCTCCCGACCTCAACCCCTTCCAATGCAGCTCCCAGTTCTCTCTGATTCTCTCCTCCCATTTAAGTGGTGCATCAGGAATGGAACTGAACCCCGAGTGGCCAATATGAAAAGTTAATGATAGATCTGGATCAAAAACAAGAAAATTCAACTGCAAATCAGGGACATCAACTCCTGAGGCTGAAATGTGAGTCTCCCTCAGTTTCTCCCCCACAGCCTCCCCGTCTGCTCCTTCCTGTAGCATTATGGTGAAGAGTCGGCAAAGTCGGGTGCTGCTTGGACTATAACCTTGGGCCTATGCTTCTCAGATGCCTGGCCTCGCTTGGGTGAGTCATTTGACCTCTAGATCCCTCTAGCTTCTCAATGATAAATTATGTGTAATCACGTCCCTTCCTCGTGGGGTTGTGAGGATTACATGAAATAACTCATTTATAGTACAGAACACAATGCCCAACACACTTTAAGCCCCCAATTAATATTATTTATAATTATTATTATATTAACTAGAGGCCCAGTGCATGAAAATTCATGCACTGGAGTGGTGTTGGGGGGTCCCTCAGCCTGGCCTGCCTCCTCTCACAGTCCAGGAGCCCTCAGGGGTGGGAGGCTACCTGGCGATCAGGGGAAGGTGACACCCCATCACACCTCTGCTGCTGCCACTGCCAGCAGCACAAGCCTCAGCCGGCCCTGGTTACCTGAGCCTTGGGCGGCCCTGGGTGGCTGGGCAGCCGCCATCTGAGGCTTGCCTGCACTTCGGGCCTAAGGGCGGGCCCGGGCTTGCTGTGTGCCTGCCACCCCGGCAGGGCTGAGGGGACTGGGCGCCACCATCTTGTGGCTGTAGTGCTGCCATCTTTGAGGGCAGGCAATTAGGATATTCCCTCCTTACTGGCTGTGGGCACCCCCATCTTTGAGGGTGGGGCAGTCAATTAGCATATTCCCTCCTTATTGGCTCTGGGTGCCACCATCTTTGTGACAGCGTGAGGGTCAATTAGCATATTCCCTCTTTATTAGATAGGATTATTATTATTAGCAGTAGCAGCATCTATATCCTCACTATTCTTTTGTGGAACTACTATGATCAGAACTATATTTGTCCTATTGTTTTATTTCAAAGATACACTGTCATTGCTTAAATAACAACAGGAGCCTATGCATGGCCAATGATCATGTCCAAGGAGGTGAAACAAGAGGAAGAGCCAGGCCACCTGGTGAGGCCCTCTTTCAAAAACTGACCATCGGCCTCACGGGCCCCTTCAGAGATCTTATGTTGTCATCACCAAGAATGGATCTGTATCCGAGGCTATATGTGAATTAACCAAACTCAGGGATCATTTATAGAACTGCAACAACTATCTTTTCACTTACGAAGATAAATACTATCACTGTGGCGGGGCTATCATACTTGTGGCAGTATGACCAGAGAAATCTCTTCCTGTGAATAGACCTCCTTAAGAAACTAAATTTTAACCAGAAATGGTTGGGTGGATATGCAATTAAACAAGAGAGTTAGCTGATGTTCACTATATCACCTAAAATAACATGTATCTGTGTGCCAAAGGGGCCAGGCCCTTCAGCGGTCATTGGCTAAGCTCCCTCCATGGCCCAGAGTCCCACCTTGGAGCCTGTGGATAGAGGCCTGAGGTACTCCTGCGCTAACAACGTTCTGAATTACATCTTCTTTTTAGGTAGCATCTCATAAGCCTGGACTCTATATTGCTTTTTAATGATAACTTTGCATATCTCTGCTCCAATCCATTTTATACTAATTTTACAGTTGTACTCCCTGGGGGAATTTTCTTTCCCAATATTTAGTAATTCCATTATGTTATACAAAACTAGGTATGTGGGAAGTGGGGTGCTGGTGGAAAATTCAATGATGCGTCGCATTCTTTTAAAGGAAAACTATCTTCAAGTTCCAAGTAAATAACTTCACAAACTTATTGAACATTGTCCTCACCCCTTGCCTCCATTTATAAGACAGCATCGTGCTAATTTCACCTTTAAGCAAAAGAACTTCTATTTCCAGGTGCTTCTATTCAATAACAAAGGAGATCACTGTGATTATTTTGGAGTAAAGGTGGCTGTGAAAGGGTCATACTTGTGCCACCCATTTTGCACTTAGGAGTTGTTAGTAACGTGAAAAAATCTTTAAAGGGTTAAAAAAATCAAGATTAAAAATGGTATATTCAGAATATATACAGTATAGCATAGGATTAAGTTGTGCTCTTAACTTTAGTGCCTAAAATAGATGCACTTCTCTGCCACATCTGATAGAGACATACAAAGTGGTGTATCTTGCCGCAGTTTATCTATGCAATGGGAAGACTGCCTAGCTCATAAATAATGAAGAATAAATGAGTTAATAATGGCACATAAGAATCATTCAAAAACTCTAAGCTAATTATCACCTCTACATAAAAATAGGAATAAAAATTGGAAAGAATATATCCAAATATTATTAGTATCTGCCTTCATAAAGAAAGCTCTGACTACCTGTTCTCTTTTTCTTTATAATGTCCTGGGCTGTCTCCAAATATAGTGTCACAACCATAGACTACTTAGATAATCAGAAAAAGAATAAGCTTTCAAAAAGAAAAAAAAAAATTACTGTCTCAGCTGGTGACTCTTAGCCTCAAATAATGTTTGTCCAAAAGCTCCTTGGAAGATGCCATTCAAGGTTTATAACTATTACTCTTCTGCTGCTGCCATAACAAATTACCACGAAGTCAGTGGCTTACAACAATAAAACAATGGTAATGTATTATCTTACAGCTCCACCGTTCCGAATTCTGACAGGATCTTACTGTGTTAGCATCCACGTGTGGGCGGGGCTGCATTCCTTGCAGGAGGTAGCAGACCACAGGTCTAAAGTTGTACTGTCCCATATGGGAGCCAAATATATGTAAATTTATAAAATTTAAATTTATACTCATTAAAATTAAATTATGTTACACGTGGTTGTTTGATTGAACAACGATGATATAAAACATCTGCCTCATTGCAGGCAGTTCTCTTCGCGCAGATCCGGAGGCATCTGGCTGAGGTTCGTGGCCATCATCATCTCTTCAAACACGGACTGGAGCCCATCGTTTCCCTGCGTCACATTTTTCTTTGCAAGATCCCTCTTCTAATCTCAGTTGCCAAATATACTTTATTTTAAAATTTCCCCATACAAACGTATGACCATACACTCGTTTGGTCAGTTTTGCAGTCTCTTCTTCAGGTTGAAGCGCCTGTCTACATTTCTTTATTACTTAGAGCGCCAGGCACTTTGACAGGTGCTCTCTGAAAGAATAAAAGGTAAGCCACTGCACATCCTCGTACCGGGAAAAACAGTTCTACCATTACCAACTCAAACTGTGTACACTTTGGGAGACAGTATTAGTAGCATCTACAGAGCTCTTACTATGCCCAGTACAGTACTGAGAAGTTTACAGATACGTAATAGCTTAATGAGCCTCACACCCCTTGAGAAGTATGACCCCAGGTTTTACAGATGAGGCTTCGGTCACACAGCTGGGAAAAGGTACGCTGGGATTTGAGCCCAGGCCATTGGGTAAGTGGGTACTGAGATCACTGCATTCTTTCTTTTTTTAAAATTTTTTATTGATTTTTAGAGAGAGAGGAGAGGAAGAGGGAGAGGAAAAGATAGAAACATTGATGAGAGAGAAAGATCAACATAGATCAGCTGACTCCTGCATGTCCCCTACTGGGGATCTAGCCCATAACCCAGGCATGTGCCCTGACCGGGAATCAAACCTGCAACCTCTTGTGCATGGGTTGATGTGCAACCACTGAGGCACAATGGCTAGTCACTGAAATTGCTGCATTCTTATAGTGTTCCTAGTTCTACCTGAATAATACCTGCAAGGGACCTCTCTGGAAGTCATGCTTGTGGTTGCCCAAACGTGGGGTCCAACAGAAAACTGTGAAGATGACTTCAGCCTCAGGATGAGAATAATTCCCTTTAAAAATAGAGGCAAAGGCTAACATTCGATAGTGACTATATTTTGGATCAAATCCTACCAAGAATCCACAGAAATCTGTGTCACTCACTGGCTATATGTGTAACACTGGGGATATTCCTTAAACCTCCAGGATACAGTCTCTTGATCTGAGAAATGGGAACATAAAAAATACTTGGTTGTTGGAGGACAAATAACATAGGTAAAATATTTAGTGTGGCTTTAAACATTTAGTAATGACTAAATACATATTAATAACTAGGGCCCCAGTGCACAAATTCATGCTCCTTGAAAAGAACTGTGGGCTGAGAGGCTGTGGTGGGCACAGGGGCAGGTCTCGGCCCATCCTCCGTGCCCCTGCCTGGCCCTTCCCACCATGGCCCCTGGTCTCCTGTCTGCCAGCAGCCCCACTCCCGCCGCTGCTCCCACGTGCTGACGGTGCCGGCCCCGCTCACACCTGCTGATGGTGCAGAGCAATTGGGGCCGGCACCAGCAGCAGTGCGAGTGGGGTTGGCGCTATCAGTGGGTGTGAGCACGGCTACTGCCCTGATCTCCCCTCAGGAGCAGGGGGAGGTGGAGAAGCCCTCAGGGGTGATCGGGGCTGGCAGACATGGCTTGCACCCGCTGACGGTGCTGAGCGATCGGGGCCAGCTCCGGTACCGCCACTGGGTGCTGGTGGGGCTGGCAGCAGGTGCAAGCACTGGGCGGGACTGCAGTGCATGGGAGCAAAGAATTTTCAGTAACCACCAGAGGCTCTCCCTGATGACAGCGACCGGTGCCCCACCTTCATCTGGTGCCTCTGCTCACCTGCTCCACCATCCTGCCGCAGCCGACGCCCTCCATGTTCCACACTCTGCCATATGCTGCCGACGCCTGCTATGTTCTGCGTGCGCCCCCTGGTGGTTAGTGCATGTCATAGCGACTGGTTGTTCCACAGTTCAGTCTATTTGCATATTAGCCTTTTGTTATATAGGTTTATTGTTATTGTTGCTGGGAAACAGGTCTGAGTCAGAAGAATGTCTGATTTATTAAATTAGACTCCGTAGTGAGCCAGGAGAGCCTAGCTGCTGGCAGTTAAGGAAATCCTAACCCCTGCTTCTGTACATGAAGGAAATGAGTCAGAAAGACAAGACCCCTGCTTCCCATGTAAGAGCTTTATGGTAGGATGACCGATACAAGCTTGTTTTTCTCTGGCCATCACCAGTTGGTAGGCAGGAGGCAGGCAGGTGCATGAAACATCTGAGTCCCCAAACACTTTGAAACTGCTGCAGCTGGTTTACTTGGACCAGAACGCTGCCTGGGATCCAGCCCTGCTCCAGCTGCCCCCAGGAGGACACACAGGAAGCCACCTGCTGAGCTATGGTCCTGCAGGAAATACTACCATTGTGTCTGACGTGACCACAGCTATCCCAGGAAATAAGAATATTCCATTCTGAGGCTAGGAATGGGAAAGTACAAATGGCTGAGTGACAAATGAATTTGTATGCTTTCCTTTGAGAACAAGAAACCAACAAATGCCCTTACACTCTGGCTTTGCATGTGTATTATTAAGGACTGTTTAATGCAAGACGAACCACACAGGCTAACAGGAACTAAAGTGTGCATGGTTTTAACATGTAAAGCTAGCCCATAAAATATATTTGTACAACTAATTTTGAGTTTAAACAAGGCTCTCCTAAAACTTTCAAAAGAGGAATTTCCCAACTTTATTCATGCTTGGCATTCTAAACAGCACTCAGCCATGAAACTCATCTTCCATTTTGCCACCCTGTCTCCTCAATTCTCTACTTCCTATTATGAAAACATACTGAACTCATCCTTGTGCCTAGGTTTAGCCCACGATGTGTTCCATTCGCCACCTGGAATACTTCTTTTCTTTACAGACACACAACTTGCCCAACCTTCACATTTTATGCCAAGTTCCATCTTATGTTTAAATGCTGAAACTTCTCCAATTTCTGTCATCGCCAGCCACCTTGCTTGCCCTTGTATATATGACAAAAATATAGACTGTCCTCTATGTGCCTGGCAGGGTGCTAGGCACTGGTAATGTAAGAGTGAACAAAACGAAAGTGGCAAAACGCATATAAAAATAAAGAAGATTTTCCTAGAGTAAAAGCTGCTATTGCTAGATCACTGTCTAAGGACTTTTCATCACAGTGAAAAGGGATTTCACCAGGTTTCCTGGGATCTGGGGTGACACAGAATTGAATCAGATTTCACTGGGAAATGTTTCTGAAAAGATGCAAAGTTTGAGACTAGTAGTTACTGCTACTAAATGAAGTAAGATAGAAATAAACCCAGAGTTCACACACACACACACACACACACACGTGTGCATACTTTGTATGGGTACATTTGGAGCTCATGCAAAGCCTATCTTGTCCTCTCAAGATTTAGCCTGCTATCCCATTTATAATGTACTTGCTTTGCCTCGCCTTTCTCATAAAATGAAAGTTCTTTGAAAGTTCTGGTAGTGATGGCTCTTTCAATATATCATATCAATGCTATCTATCTTCGAGTAGCATGAAGTGAATTTTGAAGTGTTTTATTCTGATAATGTCCCTTGAAAGATATCCATCTGTTAAGTATCTCTCATGTAATGTTCAGCCTAAAGCCCATCATTTGTAGACAGAAGTGAGGACGGCCCAGCTGGAGAGAGGTCTAAAGCTGTCATTTTAAACAAAGAGCTGGTTGCAAGTGCTGGTAAGGGAGAGCTTTCCATTTGTCTTTGCACACATACACCAGTTTGTCACCACAGCATTCATGTCCCTAATCTGATTAGCTAGAGGGGTGTCCAGAAATCCCTTAGCTACAATAGCCACTTGCAAAATCCAAATACATCAAAACAATGATTAATAAAATATATCTATAAGCATGTTTACAGTCACAGGGGGTTAAGAGGGAAATGAAACAGCAGCTATTGCCAGCTCCTTTCCACCGGAATTCATAATTTATTTACCTTGTCTGTCCTGCTCCCGGTGTGGCTGCAATCAATTGCATTAAATGTCAACTCCTCGTACAGCAGTCTACTGCGCCTGCATTTCTTGTTCTATGAGCTAAAAGGTCTATAAATGCTTTTAAGGAAACACCAGCATGCACACTTCAGTTATCCAGGTGAAATCTAATTGTAACTAGAAAATGATCTGAGGGCCTCCTCCTCCCCCTAAAAGTATTTTTAAAGAAGCATGTATAAATTAGGGTAGGATGACTGTCTTAAGAACCTCCCCATACCTCAATGACAACATAATAAATATGTATGTCTCATTTATGCCAAGTTCAATGGGAATATTTCTGGTCTGGCAACTCTCCTGGTGGTTCTCCTCTAAGTACAAACTCCGGGATTTAGGTTCCTTCCAACTTCTGTTGCTTTCATCTGCAACATGACCCTCCACAATTTCCATGGATGGGTAAGAGAGCGTGGGCCTATCAGAAACTTAACTACCTCTTCCAAAGGAACACGCATCATTTAGGCCACATCCCAGGAGCCAGAAGTAGCCACATGGCCTCAGCTAGGTACAAGAGCCTTGGGAAATGCAGACCCAGCTGAAGGCACTTCCCAAGACTACATCAAGGAAGGGAGCACCAGCCTGGTGGTGAGCAGCTAGCTATCTCTGGCCTGAGGCCCTCAGGTTGACACAAAATCCCTCCGGATCTCCTACCAAATCTCAACTCCTGCCAGTCCTACAGCTGGTATCACACGTGGCTCCTAAGGGCTCAGGGAGACAGCAGGAGGTACCTGCTGGAGTTTAAAGACATGTAGAGTCAAATCCTGACCCATCACTCAGCCATCATGTGACCTCAGGCAGATGACTTATCCCCTCTCTGCCTCATCAGAACAACGGAGACAATAGCAATATTTTACCCAGAGGGTTATTGTGAGGATTAAATGATGGAAATCTAAAGAAATAATTTAGATAAATAAACATTATCGGAATGAAAACAAAGACAGGCTTGCTATAGCAAGGAGTCAGACATCATCACTGTCACATCTGGGAGTGACTCAAAGGCAGGCAAGGGTGAGAAAGCTTTACAATGGAAAAAGAGAAGGTTTTAGGCATGCTTTGATGGAAAGCTGTTGGCATGAGGGGGCAGGGGGCATGGGCTAACTGGAAGCAGAGCATCTTAATGGATTAGTTTGAGATCCATATCTGACTTCCTCTGGTTGATCTTGGATGGGAAGCAGGGGCAAAAAACAGGAAGCCGCCGTCATTGACCAAGACCTGACCTTCGTGGGCCAATTGCTGTGGAGGCTGTGGGTCAGGACTTTTATGTCTTATATGGACTGGTCACTGTCCCTCTGTCGCTATTATTATTCCAAAGTGGATGGGGCCTCTACTCTTTCACACGGACAGAGATTATCTGCTGCCTGGCCTATCCTCTTCTGGAAAAACATTAATCAGAATTTTTAATGTTCTTAAACCCTGGGCATTAAGGAATAGGGGGTGGGGAAACTTAAACACACACACACACACACACACACACACACACACACGCAAAAAAAAAAAAAAAACAACAACAGCGAAAAACCAGCTTTAAATTCTGTGCTGTCTAGCAAAGCTGGATCGACCCACACTGCGCAGCCAGGTGTAGCCACTATAAACGTGCAATAATGAGCTCCTGAGGGCTGGGGAGTTGAGGGCCAAGGCAGAGCTCAGAAAGGCCTATGCTCTGGCTGCTTTTTCCCTAGATGAGGATAGAACCCTCAGACACAGCTTTAGTTCAACACCTGGCAGAGCCTAAAATTTCCCAATAATCCCTTAAATGGAACAATTAACACAGAGATTGTATTGAGTAGGCAAATTCTTTCTGAATGGTGATGAAAGACACAATACAAAGTGACTCTGACCCACCATGAAATTAAGCTTCTTGGATCTTGCAAGGCCTTACTTTAAGGGGATGTTGCTGGTAGCTGTTGTGTCCTCTCTCCACCCGTTAGGAACTCCAAGAGCCAAGTGGGGCCCAGTGAAGCCACATGAAGATATGCATTTGCTTTCACTTAAAGCAATCCTGTCTGTGCGAGTGTGAGCATGAGTCTACCTGTGCACAAGCAAGCACACTTGCCCTCCACCTGAAAGGATCATGCAAACTTCGGCTCAGACCACAGGTGGCGCTTAGAGTCAGCTGCAAACCTTAAAAGAGACAAGGAGTGCAATGCAAGAACGCAAGCAGGGCACGAGACTTCATGAGTATCACAGTGAGATGAATAGTTGAAATATAAAGAAGAAATTGGGGATGTTAAACTTGGAGAAAGCAAGTTTGAGCTCACCCCACAGGCCAAGAATTGGATGGGTCTTCCCCGGCTGGGAAGAGGAAAAGGGTGAGTTACCTTTCTGTCCCAGGAACCCTGAAAACAAATGTAATGATACACTTTTTGAAATGTTAATTGACGCCCTCTGCTCACCTCCAAGAGATTTATCCCCGCCCCCACTCCCACCCTTTCCTTCTGTGCTTTCCTCTTAGCCAAGTTGCCTATGCTCCTTGCCTCAGGGAAGGCATGAGTAGAACACAGAAGGAGAAAAAATGAGACTTTTCATTTGCATTCCAAAAGCCTAGAACCCTCAGGGAATGAGAAAGAATTAAAAAAAAAAACTAAAAAAAAAAACATCACCAGCACTAGAAAACAAAACCCGCTCTGAGGCACTTTGGAGACAGAAATAAACGTCTGTGGAGCAGAGTTCGCACAGTCCAGGGTGACAGTCCTTACCTGAAGAGATCCTGCAGGCAAAACCCAGGTCCACTTTTGCAGATGATCCAAGTTTCCGGGGGAACAAGGTGCACATCCTGCCTGTGCCTGAGGGTGCTGCCTGCGGAGTCAGAGTCAGCGACTCCTTCGCACTAGAATTGCCAGCACACTGATCACCAGGTGGGAAGGCGCCTGCGCATGCCCAGAGGCTTCGCTTGGCCCCTGGCGGAGGAAGCGCATGAGAAAACTCACTCCCACTGCTACCTCACCATGTCCCATGTGGTTTCAACTCCAGAGATTAAAAGGTAGAGGGTGCAATCTGAAATACCTAGTAAGTCGGTTGGTGCCAAAAAGAAAGGTCTAACCATTATACTTGGATACAGATGAACCGGAACAAACCCACATCCCTCTGAGCCAGGAGAGTGGATTATACACAGATGAAATGACCATTTGGGATGGAGTTAAAAAAGGGAATCAATAAGGAGTCTGTATCAATAAGGGTTTTCCAGAGAAACAGGATATATAGAGCAAGAGAAGAGCTGACTTTTTTAAAAAATTGATTTCATAGAGGGAGGGAGAGAGAGAGAGAGACAGAAACATTAATGATGAGAAAGAATCACTGGCTGCTTCCTGCATGGCCCACACTAGGGATCGAGCTCACAACCCGAATATGTGCCCTGACCGGGAACTGAATCCTGACCTCCTGGTTCAAAGGTCAACGCTCAACCACTGAGCCACACTGGCCAGGCCAGAGCTGACTTTTTGGACACTTTGGACCAGGCGTCCTCAAACTACAGCCCGCGGGCCACATGCGGGTGTTTTTGCCGTTTTGTTTTTTTACTTCAAAATAAGATATGTGCGGTGTGCATAGGAATTTGTTCATAGTTTTTTTTTAAACTATAGTCGGGCCCTCCAACGGTCTGAGGGACAGTGAACTGGCCCCCTGTTTAAGAAGTTTGAGGACCCCTGCCTTGGACATTGCAAAATGGAGCCACCATCAGCCACGACAGGCATGTCAAGTGCTCTGTCAAGACAGAAGTAATGGGGTATAATGGGAAACGCCCTTCGGAGGGGCAGGAACACCCACACCACAAGTCTGGACACTTGGTGTTATAATAATGTTACGGTCATAAGGAAACCCCTCTAATATATGAAATAATTATTGTGTGAAATGTTTGCTGTGTGGAGACCCCAATACTCTGTAACTTCCAAATTGGTGAACACCCCACTATCTTGATGTGGATGCCCTAAGCCCTTAAAGTGTAAACGCCCTGCTCCTAGCATAAGGCACACCGTGTGGCCCACACTGATAAGGACACAAGTTGTTTACTACCGGCTATATAAGCATCAGACCCTTCTTCAGTCGACGTCTCCTGCCTGATAGAGGAGGACTCCAGGTCGCTCCGTGAGATGAGCTCCTGACTGCTCTGCAGTGCGAGCCTGAACCAACTGCAGCCACCTGTCTGTCTCCGTCTTCCTTGTCCATCTTTCGATGTGCATCGCCGGGTGGCCTTTGCCGGAGCCTAGGACCCAATAGGAATAGGAAAATAAACCCTGTGTGATTGCATACTAATTCTGTCTTGTGTGTCATGTGTTCCGGTTCGGCTCAGCTGTCTAGACATTGAAGTACCAGGAGATAGGCCATTATTGCTGACTCCTGGTCACCTGCGTTTGTCCCACTAAGTCTAGACAGATAATTAATTAATTGGGGCATAATTGGGACGCTTGGATAAGGACTCCATCTGGACACAGACAGGAGTGGGACCTCTGCACCTTGTGGGCTATAAGATCTCAGCAATCTTGACACCCAACGCTTGAGCTTGGCTTGTACCACAGGTCACACTCAGAGCCCTGCGGGACTTCCTCTCCACTGGACATGTGTCACCACTGTAGCAGCCTGGCTTCAGCCCGACTGTCCCCTCTCCATCTCGGATGCCACCAGTGACTTCGGCTCCCTCTGTTGGCTTCTCCTGCGCAAGCTCCCTGTGTGTACCGCTCTGTGTGTAACCTGGGTGTGACTACGGGCTTACTGGGGAGGTCTCCCCTAATAAACCAGGCATTGTGGAAAGACACAAACGTGTATGAGTGACTCCTTTCAGGGATGCCCCCTTGCTCACAACACAGAATCGATGGATTCGAGCCTTATTATAAGGAAACGGCCCATGATCCTATGGGAGCTGACATGTCCCAGTATCTGCAGGGTAAGCTGGGAAGTGAGAGGCTCAGGAGATCCAAGGTGTCACTTTGATTCCAAAGGCAGGAAAAAGCTGATGTCCCAGCTCAAAGGTAGTCACGCAGGAAGAATTCTCTTTTACTCAAGGAAGTGATGCGGAAGTTTTGGACTGGAACATGCAGTGTTCCTCTAACTGGAACCCGGATTCTTTGTCCGCCGGAGTCAAAGAATGAATCCATGGACAGAAGTTGGTATAGCAAAGGTGGAAACTTATTAAAGAACACGTACAGACTCCCAGGTGGGGAGGCGGAAGAGTCCCACTGAGTTCCTTTCCCCCATGGCTTATAAAGGCTGCAGATCCTGGTGCCTTGATATCCCCTCTGATTGGTCACTATTCCCTCAGACTGGTTACTATAGTAACTCCTGGGCTCAAAGGTTGAAACTCACATGGGACCTGTCAGTTTCTCCCCCTCCTTCCTTATTGTTTCCCTATACTCTTTGGGCTTTCTTCCTCTCCTTCAGGATGAAGGGCTTCCTTCCCTTTATTTTGTAAATATAGACCTTTTGCTGTTCCCAGCTCCCTCATTCTATGGAAATGTACCAGTTGCAGCTTTTCAGCTTCCCTCTTCTGTGGAAATATACCTTCTGCTGCTCTGCAGCCCTGTTTCTTCCATGGTCCCCTTAATTTCTAAAATTTCCTAAAACCTGTCTTTTTCACCCCTAAAAATTCCTGTTTCAGAAGGGTCAGCTCTTTTGTTCTATTCAGGTCTTCAACTGCTTGGTTGAGGCCCACCTATACAGGGGAGAATATTCTACTTTACTATCTATTTAAATGTTAATCTCATCCACAAATACCCTTACATGTACACCCAGAATAAACGTTGACAACGATCACCCCATCACCAAGTCAAGTTGACAGATAAAATGAACCAACGCTGGGTCTCCATGAGTTCACCCTTAAAGCCATTTCCAAAACCTCGATGCCAGGGGTGTTTCAACTGGTGGACATATAGGCATCCAGAACTTGAAAAGGAAAAACACGTAGTGAGGGAATTTGTTAAGGAGTGTGTGTGTGTGTGGTGTGTGTGTGTGTGTGTGTGTGTGTGTGTGTGTGTGTTAAGGGGGGTAGGGGAAAGAAATAGAGATAAAGAGAGAAACAATGAATGCATAAATAAGTTGTCCTACTTATTTATGCATTCATTGGTTGCTTCTTGTATGTGCCATGACCAGGAAACAAAACCACAGCCTTGGTGTAGCAGGATGATGCTCTAACCAACTGAGCTACCTGGGCAATCTTAAGGCTTATGTTTGCCTAATCTTGCTAAGATCAGTTTATGTTTCTTTTCAAGATTTTTGGCGTAGCCAGTCTGTTTATTTTTAGTGGAGCCTTCAGGTACAGCATATTTAGCACATTTTTGTATTAAATTCTCATCATTCATCCAGCATAAAACAATCTTCACAGGGACACGAATAACAAAAATTTCCAAGGCTATAAAAATTGTTCTCCATGTTTTCTGATAAGCCAATAAGCTTTTGATCCCAGTCAAGTCAGTACAATGTAGCGATTAAAATGTATTCTAGCTCAGCTGGTGTGGCTCAATGGTTGAGCATCAACCTATGAACCAGGCCATCAGGATTCCCAGTCAGGGCACGTGCCTGGGTTGTGGGCTTGATCAGCAATAGGGGACATGCAGGAGGCAGTCAACCAATGATTCTCATCATTGATATTTCTGTTTCTCTCTCCCTCTCCCTTCCTCTCTGAAATCAATAAAAATATATTTGAAAAAAAATGTGTTCTGGATCACACAGGCCCCGGTTCAAACCCAAGCTCTACCAAGACATACATAAGGACCTTTAGCAAATTATTTAAATTCTTTGAAACTGTTTCCACATCTACAAATGTGGGGATAATGACACTGCTTATGTTCATTAAATCAGAGGATGCCAGCAAATGCCAGCACAATATTGGCTACATGCCAAATGCTTAATATGCGTTAAAAGTGATCATTAATACTTAGAGTTCTTTAAAATGTGCTGCCTGCATAGCCCTGAAGTCTTTTTAAAAACCCTAACTTAACTCATCCTTTATCTTCCTCTTTCATTCCACCAATTCAATAGCCACATAGAACTACTGTGATTTTTTGAGATTAGCAGATAGATTTCTGGGTAGAACCCTGGGTGATAATTTCCTCAAAAACCCAGGGACCCCATTCAAGGGCAGGTCTTTGACTCGAATGCCAGAAAGTTAGAAACCAGAAAACAAAGATAAATAATCCGATTTCCTCCTTCAGTTTAAAGCTTTGTGTGCATGCATGTGCATCAGAAAATGCCGGCTTAATCAGAAGCATTCAATTAAGATGAGGAAAGTAAACTGTAGCATCAGAACTGAGGCAAGCACAGCAATCAAGTGGTTATTTCTAAAAAATCCAACCCCGTGACAATGTTCAATAATGATGAAATGCATATCCAGGCAATTCCAGAAAGAAAGATAATTGCACCATTTGACAGTAATGCAAATTTCTCTCCCTTCCTATGTCACTTTATCTCTGGTGTGAGTCCAGAATTTTCCAGAGAGAAGAAACTTGAGAATGATTTTGCCTGGGCTACTGCTAAAGATAGACTTCCTAATAAATTTCTAAATGCAGTATTTGAACCACGTGATAAAAAAGTAGGGCCAGCTACAGTCTGCTAAAATTACATTAGTTTAAACTACACTGGTGTCCAGCAATGGCTTCAAGAGTCAAAGAACATTGAGAGGGTTCTCAACTAGTTTATTTTAAAAAATATATATATATTTTTATTGATTTCAGAGAGGAAGGGAGAAGGAGAGAGAGATCAATGATGAGAGAGAATCATTGATCGGCTGCTGCCTGCATGCCCCCCACTGAGGACTGAGCCCACAACCCAGGCATGTGCCCTTGGCAAGAATTGAACACAGGACCCTTCAGTCTGCAGGCTGATGCTCTACCCACTGAGCCAAACCAGCTAGGGCTCAACTAGTTTCTTTAGAGAAAGTTTCATGTATATAGTAAGTCAAAAGAGATGCCGTGTGAATGAATTGTCATTATTCCATAGAATTAAGAGTTTCAAAGGATTTTAGGCTTTATTTAAACAGAGAAATTTTACCTGCTAGAACCGCGCCCCCCCCCCCCCCCCCCCCTCGTCTCTAGGTAAGAAATAACATCAAAAAGAGACTGGGTCATTCATGATCAGGAAAATGCAAACTAAAACCTCACTGTGATTCCACTACACACACACTGGAATAGAAGAATCTTTTTTAAATGACCATACAATTGCCCAAGAAGGGGAGGAACCGGAACTCCCCCGCGCTGCTGCCAGTGGGGATGGGGACCTGTACAGCCTTTCTGGACAACCACTGGGCGGTTTCTTACAAAGTTAGACATATACGTAGCTGCCTTATGACCCAGGCATTCCACTCCTCTGTATTTCCTGAAGGGAAACCAAAACTATGTTCACACAAAGGCATATGCATGCATGTTCATGCAGCTTTCTTCGTAAGTGTCCCAAAGTAGGAACAGCCCAAATATCCATCAACAAGTGAATGGATAAACAAATGACAGTATATCCACACAACTGGAACGCTACTCGGCCACAAAAAGGGACAAATGATTGACTTATGCAACATGGATGAATTGCTAAATCATTATGCTGGGGAAAGAAGTTACAGAAAAAAGAGTACATACTATATGCTCCCAGTTACAGAAAATTTTAGAAAATGTGTATCTCTAATCTGTAGTGACAGAAAGCAGATCAGAGGGTGGCCTGGGGAGGAGTGAAGGGAGGGCACTGAGCACCATGATGAGGGGGCACCAGGGCACTTTTGGGGGTGATGGGAACATTGGTTTTCCAGTTTGCTGATAGTTTCACAGGTATACGTATGTCAAATCTAAATATGTGCATCCTGTTGTTCTTCAAATATACATTAAGTACAAAGACCAAAGACGGGAATGGGAATGTGAGCTGTCACAGTGCCCAGCAGAGGGTAGGTGCTCCAAAAATGCTGAAGATACGTATTCTCATGGGAACGGCTGCCTACCCACATTGGAGCTCTTGCTCTCTGAGTGTTATACGCGTTCTAATTTGTATACATAGCTGTGTTCTGTATGTGTTATGATTCTAAAGGATTTGGATGATACATGCTCTACCTTGTCTTCATAATAGTGTTTCTCTGATTTCTGTGTTCATGGTGTCCTCATCTCTTCTGTGACTCTCTCTGCCTCTGTCCTATATTTCTCTGCCTTAGATATGTATTTCGAACTTATGTGAACAGCATCTTCACTTCCCTCTGACAAATTCCCTTCTATCAGCGCCTACTTTGTGAGAGGAGGAAGAGCATGGGATTCACGCTTAGAGATTATCCTCCTAGCCAGAATGAGTGGTTGATGACGGTACAGCCCAACCTGGGCCACTGAGAATACGGCGTAGGAGGCCTAGGCTAAAACTTGTCTTCAGCCTGTGGAGAAGGAGTTGCTTCCCTTTTCTGCCTGCCTTCCAGGGAGCATGTGAGCAGGAGCTGTGGGCCGATACCTGGCCCCGCCAGGGAAAGCCTATCTACAATGAAGCCAGTGAGAGGAGAGATCTCTGGGGCTCCCTGAGTCCAGGTGTGCCTGCATTTGGACCTATCACTCTGCTTTTCAGTTTTGTGGCCAATTTCACTTTTCATTAAGCCAACGTCATCTCAGTGGTTAAGCACCTGCCATCTCCCTATCTTCCTCCCACACCCCTCCCCCCAAAATACCTGCTGACATCCATGGGAAAGTGTTATTTGGTTGAGTGTCAGTGAAAGGTAGACGGAAACATTTAAGAGTATTTGAAACCACTAGCTGACTTCTATAATTATTAATGTTAATGTATGAATAGACGATTTGACAAGCCAAAGGATGCTCATAGGTGTGGTCCCCCCTACTAATTATGTCTGAAATTAATCTCAGATAAGATGAACACAAGAAGCAAAATAACTCTATCTAGCTGTGTGACTTTTGCCAAGTTTCTTGACTTAAGTCTCAGTTGCCTTCATTTTAAAAGGAGGCTAATAACAGTCTCTGTTTCTTGGGGTTTTAAGACAGGTACATTAAACTATACACTATTGTCCTTAGTGCAATGCTTGCTACTTAGATGTATTATTGTTAATAAGATGCTATTAATATTCATCTACACTACAAATCCAAAATGCTTTTTCCCTTCTCTTCTTTAATATAAATCTTGGGCATTGTTCAAATCCCACCATCTCCTCCAGGAAAATCTTCCTTGATTAGTTTAACACATAATGTAGTGATTATTTTCTTATCTGAATCTCCATATTATTATGCTGTATATGCATCTGATGCTTCTTCATATTGTATTATAATTTTAACTAGAGGCCTGGTGCACAAAATTCATGCACGGGGGGGGGGGGGGAAGGGGCGGGGTCCCTCAGCCTGGCCTGTGCCCTCTTGCAGTCCGGGACCCCTTGGGGAATGTCTGCCTGCCAGCTTAGGCCCGCTCCCTGTGGGGATCAGGCCTAAGCCGGCAGTCAGACATCCCTCTTGCAGTCCAGGAGCCCTCGCTCCTTACTGCCTGCATGCTCACTGCTCCTTACTGCTTGGCTCGCCGCTCCTCAGCACTGCCTTGGAGGTGGGAAAGGCTCCCGCCACCACCACTGCACTCGCCAGCCATGAGCCCGGCTTCTGGCTGAGTGGTGCTCCCCCTGTGAGAGTGCACTGACCACCAGGGGACAGCTCCTGTGTTGAGTGAGTGCCCTCCCCCGCCCCCCGGTGGTCAGTGCACATCATAGCGACTGGTCATTCTGGTTGTTCCACCATAACGGTTGCTTGGGCTTTTATTATATAGATTCCCAGGAGTGGGCTAGAGCCAGCTCACATCAGCTTGTGAGCGCCAATTGTTAAATTTTTAGGAATTTTGAGAGGTGGTTATTAAACAGAGCTGTTATTAGAAATTAAATTGCATAAAATAATAATGAAATAAATTATATTAAAGCCAAAGGTGCCCTAGCCGGTTTGGCTCAGAGGATAGAGCATCGAACTGTGGACCAAAGGGTCCTGGGTTCAATTCTGGTCTCAAGGGTGTGTACCTCGTTTACAGGCTCCTCCCTGGTCCATGGTTGGGGCACATTTAGGAGGCAACCAATCGATGTGTTTCTCCCACATTGATGTTTTTCTCTATCTTTCCCTCTCTCTTCCACTCTCTCTAAAAATCAATGGAAAAATATTCTTGGGTGAGGATTTAAAAGAAAAAAAAGGCCAAAGGTAATAAACACTCAAAACATAACACTTCTTAGATATTTGCATTGCATTTTACTATCACTTATGCTCTTGAGTTTATTTATGTGTGTTATATGTGTAGAGAGGAAATGTATAAAATGGAGGGTTACTACACATCTCTTTCCGCAGCAACATCATTTTGGTTTGGTAGCTTGCAGTCTGTCATGGTGGAAGAATTTACACCACAGAAATCAGCAAATGCAAACCAGGGCTCACCCTCCACTCCCAAGCCACAGAGCTGGTTGTTAGACACTTACTGGTAGGCCGGTAAATGTCTTACTGTTCACGTTTGCAAACAGCTGTAATGAGTTCATTAGCTCTTTGACAATAGGGATTCTGCACATTTGACAATAAGGATACTGCACATTCCTCTCTGTCCTCTGTGTTGTTCAACATAGCATTACACACGCAGTAGGTGCCGAACATTCTGCCTTTTGCTAGAAGCCTAGAAAAAGGCAATCATTTCACAAAGATTGCCTTTGCCACACGTATGTGACCTGGTGTATTTAAAAATACTCCTTCACACAAAAACCTTGCAGGTCTACCACTGCTTGAGTTGTAAACAATGGGGAAAATGCTATACATAAAGGTAGCATAAAAATATTACAGTATGACAGTCAAAGTGAATGCATATTGACACATCCCTTTCCTGTAACAAAGAGCTGAGATCACTCAAATTCATGTCATAAGGAATGGTAAAAAAATCAGTAATGTTTCATTTTGAAAAAGGAAAAAAAATGTAGGTGCACAGAGGGCAATAAAAAATGTCTCCAAATAGTTGAAAGGTTATCAAAAGAGAAAAATATGAGATATGTTCTATATAGCACTAGACAATAACACCAGAATCAATGTTTAGAGGATACAGGGGCACATTTTGATATAATGAGGAAGAATGGCCCTACAGAGATGACTCAAGATGGATGGAATGAGAAGTAGTGAATTTCTGCTCCAGCCTTACTCAAACACATGGATTGGTCATGGGGCTTGGCACACAGTATCAGCCCAAAGCTTTTACAAGAATAAATAAGTGAATGGTCCAACAATGGTTCCTATCTGGGGTCACTACTGTCCCAAATGCAAATTGTGCTCCCACTGAGATATAATCATTGAGATAATAATCAATCAAGCAGCAAGTGTTTGTTAAGTGACTAAGTTTTAAGCCCCTTGCTAAATTCTAGGGTTAGTTGCACAAGATGAAGTTTATTCTTGCTGTAGGTTAAAGTAAGTAATCAGTTTCAAGAATGACATGTGGCTAATCTAAAAATCTGAATGGGTACTGAAAGAACAGAGGGTCCCTACATTATTGGAGTATGGGGTCATTCAAAGGGTGGAGAAGACCTCTCAGAGGTGTTAGTACCTTTAGGCTGGGGTCTGTAGAACATGCATGGGAGTTCACAAGTTGGAGGAAGGAACTCCAGGTGGAGAAAACAGTATGTGCAAAGGAACAGAAGTGTGAGAGAACATGGCACTAGAAGCCCGAAAAAGTGATCTATTAAAAAGTGTTATTTGCAATTGTTATGTTTGGGCATCTGCTATATTTTTTAAACACTTCTCCACAGAGGGCGCTTTAAGAACTTAAGCAGAACTTGAGTGAAGGTTGAGCATAGGTACCGTCAAGAAAATAGATGGGGGAGTTTGAGAAATGTCCCTTCCAACCCTGAGAATCTTTGACACTTTTGGGGGAGTCATTACCAGGATACTATGTGATGTGCTGAGACCAAAACCCTCATCTTACTGCACTTGGGCTTTCATTCTACTGCTGACCCCACGGTTTGGGCTATTTGCACATGCTCTTCACTGTGTCTGCAGATAGTCAATACAGTTGGTTCCTCCTCAACCTTGAGATCTCATCGCAGTATCACCTCCTCAAACAGGCCTTCCCTGTCCATCCAATCTAAAATAGCATTATCTGGAACTTCCTTATTCCTACTTCTTCTTATTATCTGTTTTTACCACTAGAATGTAATTTCCAGGAGTGCAGGACCTCTCCCATCTTGTTGCTTGTATGTTGCAGTGCTAGTACCCAAGAGGCTATTCACTCACACCTGGGCATGGCCATTCTAAAACGGACAAGGAGAGAACAGATCAGAGGAGAGCACTTGGGATGCTTAGGAGACTCCAGGCCACATTCCACGAAGACGGAACGGGGGTGTGTCCTTTTAGTAACCCAGCAAGAGACTAGAACTAACTTGGAGACCAGTTCTTCAGAGACAAGATTATAGGACCTAGGATATTTAGCCCAGTGAACGGTACTTTTTGAATAGTGGGTACTCTTTTCAAATCTCTGGATGGCATCATGTGGGAGAAGGACTGGAATTAGTTTGAACTGACTCCCAAGAGGAAAAACCATAGGCTAGAAGCCACATGAGAGAGAGAGAGAGATTTCAGATCCACTTGAGGATGGGCAGTAAGAGGCAAAGCAACAGTCAAAGTTCAAAAGGGTCCTTTAGAAGGTTCAGGGTTCCATCAGTGAAGTGCTTAAGCAGAAGCCAGACAACAGAGATGAAAAGGTCAAGCCGCAGGCAGGAGAGCAGAACAAATAACTAACATTTGTGTGTTGGCTACCTGCATGCCAGAAGCACTGTTTGAGGTACATGACAAATATTAACTCACTTAATCCTTACATCAACCCGAGGAGACAGGTGCTAGTATCATCGTTTTATAGAGCAACAAACTAAGACCCAGAAGTCAGAAAACTTGGCCAAGGTCCCCTGCTAGTACGTAGTGGAGCCAGCTTTTAAAAATTTTATATTTAATGCCTCTTTTAAAGTTTCATAGTAATTCTTTTTGTGTCTCAACTAGAAATGAGTTGATATCCTGTTTTTATCATCCTCCGGGAAAAGCATTACCGAATATTCAAGTGTGACTGCCTGACACCACCAAGGTTAAGACTGGAGGTGATACATAACAGTATGTACATAGAACAAACATCCCGGAAACCTGTGCTGAACGAGGGACCCTGTCTGGGTTGTAGCTCATAGTTATTTACTTTTATTGTCTATACTCTAGACCAGGGGTGGGGAACCTTTTTCCTGCCAAGGGCCATTTGGATACTTGCAACATCATTCTCAGGTCATACAAAATTATCAACTTAAAAATTAATTAACTCATTCCTAATTGATTTCGTGGGCCTTACATGGCCCTCGAGCCAGACGTTCCCCAACCCGGCTCTAGACCTACAAGGAAGGAGATTTTTTTTTTTTTTTTTTTTTGCTGACTGCCGTATCCTCAGGTGTTCAATAAATATGTGTTAAAAATGGAAAAGAGGGAAGGACTAAGAAAGTCCGTACACTCATGGATCTTACTCCTGGGCATTAGGTTCTTTGTGGTCCTATTCATGGACCCAGCAAGGCAAAGGAACCAGCAGGAGCCTATATATCAGACAACTAAACCTGTAGCCCTTATAGGTTTCAAAAGAATCTATGAAACAGTTTGGTTTTTACATTAAAAGAGAAACAAAACAAGTACCTTTCAAGCAAGGTAACTGAAGCATGGATAAAAGTTTAGAGTATGTCTCTGGGTTGCTGTCAAAATCCCATTCTGATTAAATGTAATAAAACAGAGTCAATACTGAAATGTTAATAAAATGCTGCTTTCTCCCTCAGTCACCACCATCTACTAAAGGTGTTTTGATCACATTTATGAAATAAATTATATCACTTAGTATACAAGGGAGCTATTTTGGCTGTGGGAGGTAATCATATTCTAATTTAATGACAGAGGGGAAAAATCATGCATGACTAAAATAACTACTATATCCAACTTCAAGAAGACTACATTTTGTGAGGGGCTACAGACATGTCAGTGCTTGTTAAAGCATTAAAATTAACATGTTTTAAAGTTTTTCATTTACTACAAATTCACTATGCCTTCTTCCAGATCACATTCGCCCACACTATCTTTCTCATGAATACTTAATTTTCCCCCGGGGAAGTCAACTCTGCAGCCCACCCCTCCAGAAAAAGAACTGTCAACAAGGCTGAAGGGACAAGTGACCCTGAGATGAGGCAAGAGCAAATGCAGAAGGACAGATGGGCTGAGAAAAGCAGAGCATCTCAGAGTCACCATCCAAGGAAGGGAAACAATTAGAACCGAGAAGTGAGCCGACTCATTGCGGAAGCATTTAAAGCCTTAATACCTTATCTAAATGGAGACATGGGTTCTATTTTGAGGCAACCGGGAAGGCTTATGAATACTTCATAATGTTTGCATTAGAGAGCCTATGTCAGCATGAATAGATTGCATCTTTAGGGTGAGTAAGCCAATCCCTGATCAGTAGTTAGAAATTTCAAATGTCTTTCCTGTAGCAAAGTTCCTGCGGGCAGTTGAGTCACCAATAAGGTGATTTAGAGGGAGACAGATATCCCCTAGTGGAGGAATAAGGAACTACTTCCTAAGCATCCATTAGTACATTTGGCCTCTGAATAGAGTTGAGAGGAAAACCATTAACTTTGAAGCTTCATGAAGACAGCTGTGAAGGGACCCAAGCAGTAAACCCTCTCCTCACCCATGCCATTATTATCTTCATATCCACAGAGTTTCAGAGTATTCACTAGGTCTATGTCACGAAGGAATAGCAATAAGAAACACTCCCTTTTCTTTTTTAAAGAAATTCTCCAATAAAGGGGATTTGATGATTGTGTCATTCAGTGTAAATTAATTTCATGCCTTTCTATGACTTAATCTTTTCATTTTGCCCTGACAGGCCAAATAAAGTAGTTGTTATGAGCAGAGGTTTTAGATTCAAATACACTTATAGTCAAATTCATGCTCTTTCACTAATTCCCCACATGACCTAAGACTTGTGTAGTTGTACCAACTTGCTGTGCAAAGTTGTTGTAATGTTTAAATAAAATGATATGATGCTTAGTATATAGTAAACACTCAAAACAATTAGTTATGTGGTAATAAATTATACTATAGTATGCAACATTCATATATAAATTCACAAATAAAAAAAGTCACTTACATCGACAAGTCCTGATTTGGTACCAAAAATAAGACCACCATATCAAAAACTGCAGGAAAACCCATTTGCCTCTTTGGACTCCAATTCTGCCCTGGTGAAAAACTGAAAAAACAGGCCATGGATTTATTTTGTGTTACTAGATTAATCAATTTCACTCCTCTTTCCTGCTCTCACCCCTATGCCAAACTCCCACCATTTTGAATTCTCTATGTAGAATTAAAATTTACATGTAATTAGTGCAGAAAATATCTCTTTCATAGTCTACCCTTTGAAACAGTACATGTAGAATATATCAGTAAAAAAAAAGAAAAAATAGAGCAAAGTTATTGAGGTCCCCCCTCCCCTTATATCAAGAAGATGTCATTTGGAAACTTGGATGAATCACCTGTCATTGCTGAATGGCAAGATAATGGTCTTATGTTAGTAAAGAGAGAGACATAAATGATGTGTTGCAAAGTAATAACAGAAGATTGCTTAACAGGTATGCAAAAATGGCACTAATGCTTACAGATACAAATGCAATGTGACAGCAATCTGTTAGGACACGATGCTACTTGTGGAATGCACATATGCTCATGCAATGGATATATTTTAATTCTCTATGAATATTGTGTCTCTATCTGTTTATGTGGGACTTATAAATATGGTATAATAACAGCTTCTGAGTATTCTAGCTTAGAGGTAACATGAGTTTAATATGCATTATCTCATTTATTCCATAAAAAATCACTGTGAGCCACATATCCATGGAAAAGGAAACTGAACCTGAGAGATCAAGGGGCATGTGCAAGGTCATGTAGGCAAATAATAACGGACAGATTTCTCTTATCCAACTCTGTGTTGCTTTTCTACTATATAACAATCTGTTTCTACCATATAACAATCTGTTCTCCTTACAAACATATTTGGAATACATAAACATAACTGCACTGAGTCATGTTTTCTCAAGAATTAATATAAAGCATTTTCATTCTTTTTATTCCTAGAAAGATTTGTGATTTGATTTTTCCTGATGACCAGAGTGCTTTGTTCTTCTGTAAGAATAGTATAGGACTATAGGACACAGCAATTTTCTACACTATGTTTTTAGATTGATGACATAATAATTTTCAGACATTATATGCTTAATGCTGGATACATGAATGCTTTTTGGTGGTGGACAGAAATGATGAAACCATCGCAGGACTATATTAACACATAATGGTCACTTTGCATTTGGCAGAAAGGAATCCACAAATAGATTTTTTTCATGTGTTTTCAAGACATTTATTTTCTCTTTCAATTTTGTTTTTGTTATAATTAAATTTGATGGACATGTATTAGTGTCTGCTTTGTGAAAGATATTGGGCTACACTTTGGAAACTTTATAGGGAGGTCTAAGATCAAGTCTATTAAAAGATACTGATGAATGAACTCATGGTAAGCCAAATGAAACAAGATTATTTACACTGTTCTATTGCAGATTCTACAAAATTAAAACCACTGTATTATAATTTACAGACGACTTATGATGCAGTTAGTAAATTTTGTTCCATAGATGAAATTTTAATAGTATACTATATTTGGACACATTAAGACAACACAAAGTCAAGGTTAGTGCAAAGAGGAAAGTTTACTTAATACTAAAACCATGCTGACTATGCCATTTCTGTTGTGTTTCTATTCACATGAAACATGAGTCAATATTTTAAAAAATTTTTGTTATTTTGGAGGTGTTAGAAATATATTACAATATTTATTTCCTTATTTTACTTTTTGCATACTATATCCTTATTATTTATCATCCTACCATCTTTGTATTATTTTGAATGTTAACTTGAGAATATAATTATAGATTGGTCTCAATAGTTTGTTTTTGATGGTTATAATGATATAAAAATACTAGTAAATGAAAATGTAACATCAATTTTTTTTGCAAAAATTATACGATTACATTTGCAAAAGAAAATTAGATTATGTATAAATGGGCATCACTTTATTGCGATTCATAAGATCTATAGTTAATTTCTCCATGCTGTTTGCTTTCTATTATGTAGTCTTATCTCCATTCAGTAAGCATTTAAGTTTCAGGCACTAAAGACACAAAACTGAAAAAAAGCGAGTTTTAGTCCTCAATTCTTTGGCTGTTACTGAAGGCAGGCAAATGAATAAGTACCCAGAGGCTTTCTGGCAGCTCTAAAGGAGGTATTGCACAAGGAGTTGGGGTCTGTACAGAGAAAATGTCAATCATCCAGGTGTGATAAGAAAGGGCATTCTGAGGAATGGTGCAGATGCTTCACAGTAAGAATAAAAGGGAAATTTAAATTGATTTAAAGACTGATTTCATTGGCAGAAATATGGAGGAGAGTATTTTAGGCACAAAAACAAGCACATACAATGATATGGATATTGTGACATGGAAGAAAAACTGAAAATTACATTTTATTTCTTTCAATCAACTTTCTACATGTTGGTGGAAAGAGAAAAATTTTATTCCATTTGATTAAAAAATTACCTGATTTCATATGGAATCTCCAAAAACACGGTCCATGAAAAATATGATTCAATAGGATTTTTATTATCCATAATACTGAGAATTCCTACCTGGCCATTTTATTAGAAGTGGGGATAGATGGGGAATAGAGAGAACCATTCTTCTGTGTTATAAAAACAATCAGTTTACTTCTAAAAAAGTTTTCTTCTAAAACTTTCCCATTTCTTGATGGTCCACTTAAAAAAACCTGTGTATCAGTCAAGTCATAAAAATATTGTTTAAGCCAGTGGTTGGCAAACTGCGGCTTGCGAGCCACTTGCAGCTCTTTGGCCCCTTGAGTTTTTAGCAAAGGCCAGCTTATTAAGTTAATAACAATATACCTACCTATATAGTTTAAGTTTAAAAAATTTGGCTGTCAAAAGAAATTTCAATCATTGTACTGTTGATATTTGGCTCTGTTGACTAATGAGTTTGCCTACCACTGGTTTAAGCAATCAAATGACTGTGTCTAAAGCCATAGTATTTTAATCTGTACTTTTATTGACTATGTTGCACCTTTTTTTGATTGAATGGACTTTGCCATGCCCTGTTAAGTCTTAAACTGTTAAAGTTTCTGAGCCTCAATTTCTTCACATGCACTGGGAAGGAATGATGCATATCTAGAGACTTGCTTTCAGGACAAAATGAGGAGTTCCTTGCAACGCATTAAACAGTTGGTACTTGATAAAGACATCAATTATTTCTTTTGAGGAATGATTATTGTATAAAACTAATATATGTACATTGATTTAAAGAGATATATGAGTGAGAAAGTAAATAGGCTTTGGAATGTTACGTACCCATCAAATTTCATCCACTGAGCCTTAAATATATTTGTATCACAATTTAGACTGGGAGGCGACTAGTGGCAAAACTAATCTATGGTAGTTTCTTTCAAAAATTGCAGGAGATTATTTTCCCCCTTTACTTGTATTCAGGATAGTTTTTGTGCACCTGAAACATTTCAGTAGATTCACTCTACAATCTATTGCTTGTATGAATAACTATTACAGATTTAGCTTTTTAAAAAATAACAGATTCTGACAATTCTTGTAACTGTATTTAATGATCACATGGTTCTAGTTGCAATATATATATATATATATATATATATATATATATATGTATATATATATATATATATATATATATATATATATATATATATATATATAAATGTATTATTCACATTAAAGACTGTATAAAATACTCTCTGGATGTCAGGAGACTTCTGGGCCATCATTTCTACTTGTTATTTGGGGGTTTAGAGGGGGGTTTGGGCAGTCATGAAAACGTTCTGGTTAGACCTCAACTGTGAGGAGGATAATTGATTAACATTCCCAACTCCTACCCCTCTGGACCCCCAACTGTGTTGACTTTGAGGCCAGGCTTGCATCTGGGCAAGACAATGGGCGTTGTCTTCCAGTGAGAGCTGTTGGCTGAAACTTTCCTGCAACTGTGCTGTAGTCTGAGAGCCTTTCCACCCAATCCTTTCTCTTTTATTCTCTCTTTCCATCAGTGTCAGACCTGCATTGCAGTCTGAAGGCTCTCCTCACTTTCCCCGACCCCCCTGTTAATGAATCTCTTGAAGTTCTAATCCTCTCTTGAAGTCTGCTTCTCTGTGAACCACCTCATCTCTTTTGGCTTCAGTTTCCTCATTTTTAGTTTGAACAATAATGGTACCTCACCTGCTTACCTCACCAGGTTATTGTCAGGACCAAACAGTAGAATGTGTAATAAAATGACTTGAAGTTATAAATTGTAGATTACCGTCATACTTCTTTTCTCTAGAAGAGACTTTGTTCCTCCAATCAATTTCTTTCTGGCTTTCTCATAGCCTGGGGAAATTTTTTTTGGTCCTAGCTATCATATGAAAAGTTCAATCTCAATTCATCTGTTTCCATACCTTGAAATAGGGTTGTAGTAGACCCAAGCTTGCTATATTCTGGATTCTATTCATGACAGAGAAAAATTCATCATAAGGTAGATATTTCTTGAAGCCCATCCACGGGGATTAGCTACTGAAATTTTGAAATAACCTCCTTATACATAAATGTCCCTGGAAGTTGTCCTCACAGTAGGAAGTATAGCAATAGAGCACTTTTAAACATTATAATAATTTAGGGAAATTGCATACTATGTATATTTATTTTAGGAAAATAAGACACTTAGCAATGCACAAGTTTTCACCTCTCTTCATTTTAGTGAACTTCAACAAAGGCCTTTTTGGATGCCTGCTTATTTTGAGCTCAGGTCTATGGATGTTATCTAACATTCCAAGAGCCCCTAACAGTATTTGTAGACTTGAAATACATACCTCTAAGGAGTGGAACAACCTGGTGTCAGGTAACATTTCCACTCCTTGAGATGCTGTATAGCTAGTATAACATTAATACAATGGCTGTGTCACCTGAGGCAACTTGCTTAATGTCTCTGTTTTCAATTTCTCATTAACAAAACATAGACCCTAGTAACATCTATTTTATACATGGTTTGGAGAATTAAATGGCATGTTACATAGGAAACACTTCACAAAATACAAGGTACAAAATCAAAACTTAATTCCTTTTGGTAATTATATAGTCTGGGAGAAGAAGATATAATTTCTCATTAAACTTAAAAATTAAATCTAGTCAGGTAGAGACTTATCAAATTGTATTAGAAAATTAAAATAAAACTTGATGACAGAAAGCAGCTGTTCTGAATTAAAAATAAAGAAGTATGGCATGGGAAAGTTGGTTGAAATGGAAATGAAAGGCTCCTCATTACAAAATAAATTATATGGGTTAATTAATTCAAAGGAAATCTGAGTCAAAAGGTGATTCTAAAATTTATATCTCCTAGATATCTCCTCTCAACTCTGGAATCCGACTGTTTCCTTGACAAATTTAATGGAAATCTTGAACAGTATGTCCAAACTCCGACTCCTGATTTTGTCTCCTAAACCTGTATTTGCCATGGGTTTTCCCTTCTCATCAAAAAAGCAATAATTTATAACAATAATTCTTTTCTTTCACTTGCATAGTTTGTTGATTGTCTATCTCCCTTCACTAGATTGGCTCTACATTTCAAGAGGACAGGATTGTCTCGGTCTTGTTAACCTCTGTAAAACCAAGTCTCCAGAAGTAGTCCAACTCATAGGAGCTTTCAATGAATGTTTGTTGAATTAATAGATGAAAGCAGAATGTCATTTATTTGCTTAAAAAATGTATTTTTTTAAAAATTATTGCCATAGCAATGTAAGGGCACAAAACAGAGATGTTGATTAAAATATTAACACAAGAAGCTAGGAGGAAAAGGAAACGACCTATTGTCTGTGAAACAGCATGATTAGCAGAGGTTTCTTAGCACAGGTGTTTGAACTCTGTGGTGTAAAATGTGAAGAAAGAGTTTTAAATAACAAGATGGGGCGGGGGGCGTCCTTTTAGGCACATAGAAGGGCAACATGAGGAGTCTAAACATTGGAATCACTGAAAATGTCTTTTCTCCAGTTCTAGAAGAGTTATAATTTCAGTTCTCTTGATGGGTTTTGGCAAGGTCCTGCCTGGAGGCAGGGTTTTGTACTTGAACGCCACATGAGCTCTCAAGCCTAAGGCTCCTTGCCCCGAGAGTCTGTGAATTAACACATCTCTTTGAACAAACTTGTTTGATAGTTTGTGAAAGAAAACAGAATTAAAGAGTAGTTTGGTAAAAATCTGAAGATATGGGAAAGATCTGCCTTTAATAGAGAACTCAGGAAAATCTCTAGAGCAGAACAGATATATCCACAGACAAATTGTTTCCCACATCTGATCTAAAAGAGTGGCCTGTTCTTTTCTAAATCGACCAGTTTATTGGGCATTTAAGCCTAAACATGTGCAAGTGATTTAAAGGAGCAATGACTGGAAGTGAAACATGGCTTCCAAAGGAAATGGATATTTTTGTCATAATTGAGACATTTATAGTGACACAGATTTCGGCATATATTTAACCTAGGCTGAACATGAATGTTGCCAAGATGTGAATCAGCTAAGCTCTCAGACAAATCGGCAAGCTGGAAAACTTCAAAGGACAGGATGGTTCTATAATTTCAGAAAGCATTATAATTTCTTCTAGGTTGCCTTTACTGCTTAACCTCTTGCCCAAAATGAGTTCTGCCTCTGTGTGCAGGGAAAATTCTCCTCCCAAATGATAGAGTGGCGGTGTTGTAATCGTTTTCTCCTCTGTGTTCTGGCTTAAAAGATAGTTTTTAAGAGCACCTGAATGAGTCTTGTTCATGGGAATTCATGCTCCCAAAGGCCACATGGCATCTCTAAATTGAAATGCCTTTGAGTGATCAGACCCAAGAATATTCTCAAAAAGGTCTCCATCTAAATTCTCGTTTAGTGTGCTGCTGTAGACACCAGCTTTGGGTGAGCCAGCTCAGCATGTGTCCCTACTATTTAATGTCAGCCCATGACTATTCTTAGCCTTGACACCTCCATACAGTTTACCAGAATGAACAGATTTCTCCACCCCGTCACATTTTCTACCCATTGAGTTGCAGATGGAAGAGGATAAAAAGGACACATACATGAAAGGGAACTGGTGCACGTTTCCTCCGCCCTCAGGAGCTAATCTCAGCAACTGAGCTCGTGTCAGTTGCATGTGAAAATAGGTTTTTATTTTTTCATCCCCCTCACCCCCGCCCCCACCCCCATGCTGGGTGCTGGGGAAACGAGACATAGGGATGACAATAATGTATGGCTGCCAGTTTCGGGTACTTGAGCTTTCCAAGTTGGCAGATGCTTAACATCAAGAAAATACTTTCCAGCCAAAGAGGAAGGACAACTAGAAAGAGATCAAAGTAACTGGGCACTGGCTGTGTTGGCAGGCAGGGAAATCCATTTGAAATGGGCGCTACTTGATGGTATGCAAGGTGAAGAAATGACTTGTATACTGTCTGAAGTGCATTCTGAGAAACACTGCTCTCTGGCCGCAGAATCTCAGTGAATGGAGACTAGAAAGCGGGTTGGTTGGCTTTTCCATTTTTGTCACTAATAATTCTTCAAGCTCTGACAAACTGACTCCTTCATGCAGCTGGATTTTTACTTTCTGTGGTGGGAGAGGAGGAGGAGGAGGCAATGAAGTTGCTTGCCAAGTAGATTAGCAGAAATATCAGGAAAATATCAAGATGGTACTTGAGGTAGGGATCCTCAGAGAAGGACTCAGCCTCTCTTACTCCCACTCACTCTCCGCCTCCTTTGTTACTCCAGATGGGTGGAATTGGTATGTGAGCCCCTCATCTGGCTGGAAAGGTGAGATGGGGGTGTGGGTGCGAGATCAGGCTGGAGAGAAGAACAGAGGTTTAGTAGGATGCTTTTTCCTAGGAAGAATTAGTGAGAAAAGGTTGAAGTAAAAGTGATTTTCAAAAAAAAAGAGAGAGAGAGGGAATAAAAGGAAAAATAGAAAAAAGAAACTGGGTCAAGATAAGAAAAGCCGTGGGAGTAACGGCTGGGAAAATTTTCACCTTCTTGGGACTGGAAGACGATTACCACCATCACCATCATCACCATCCTCCCCACCACGGAAAATATTGGCAAGCCTTTTCAAGAGCTGTTCACAAGTCAGAAAAATAGCCAGCTGCATCTTACTCGAGAAGGAGCTTACCCTGAAAGCATTAGAAACCATAAACTTTTCATTTTTCAGGACTTTTGGAGCAATTAATATTTGTTTCGTTTTCTTTTACTTGAGTAGTTTCTGGTCTGTCTGGCATGAGCACTTTTTCACAGAATCACAAGTCAGAGAGTGAAAGGACTATTCCAAGATCAGAGGTACCGATGGTCACTGGAGGAACCTGGGCTCCTAACACCTGTGAGAGGACATTACTACAAGGTACTGATGTTTGTTCCCCATGTGGTTAGAGCCTGTATCAGGGCTTCTCCATATCCTCTGGTGCCAGGTGCCCAGTGATTATGAATAAGAAATGATGAGGAGATGTCAGCCAGACAGCTCTGCATTTGCTACTCACACATGGCTTGGGGTTCTAATTCAGTCTTTTGGTCTTCAATTGGTAGAGTTTTCAAATCAGAGTTGATGTCTCTAAGCTATGACAGGAACTTTTAGGATGAGTTGTTTTATTATTAATAGAAAAACAAAAGTTTCAGCTAATTTGTTGGTAACACTAGAAATTAATAATAGGAGATTTGTGGGTGTTAAATTCCTAAGAAATGCCAATGCAAAGTAATTCAATTTATACAATGTTCATGTGTATGTGCATGTGAAATCATGATGGAAGGACAGAAGAGAGAAGTTTTATAAGAAACATAGGCTAAGCAAAATAAGCCACTCATAGAAAGATAAATATCACATGATCTCACCCATTTTTGGAATCTAATGAACAAAATAAACTGATGAACAAAATAGACCCAGAGACATAGAAACATGGAACAGACTGTCCAATCTCCGAGGGAAGGCAGGGGTGGTTGGGTGGGTGGGAAGAGATCAACCAAAGAACTTGTATGCGTATATGCATAACCCATGGACACAGATGATAGGGTGGTGGAGGCCTGGGGTAGGGGGCAGGGGCGGGCTAGAAGAAGTTAAAGGGGGAAGGAGGGGGACATATATAATACTTTCAACAATAAAGACTTAAAAAAGGAAATATACAGGCATGACCGGTTTGGCTCAGTGGATATAGCGTCGGCCTGCGGACTGAAGGGTCCCAGGTTCAATTCGGGTCAAGGGCATATACCTTGGTTGTGGGCACATCCCCAGTGGGGGCTGTGCAGGAGGCAGCTGATCGATGTTTCTCTCTCATCGATGTTTCTAACTCTCTATCCCTTTCCCTTCCCCTCTGTAAAAAATCAATAAAATATATTAAAAAAGGAAATATACATTTTCCTATTCAAAGTCACAAACTGCATATGATTTCTCACGTATTAGAAAACTATCTTTTTATGTGGGGAAAATGCATGTTATTTCCCTCACACCAAGTTGCATATTTTACTATCACAGCCTCACAATCAATTTTTGTAACATTTGGACCATGCTACATTTGTAAAATGTCACTCCTAGTTATATGCAGATCTCGCACGCAGATTACTGCATTCTCCTTAACTGCCCACAGGTTCAGAAGCCTTCTAGATAAGTATCTTTGATTTTCTTGCCTATACCAATTTTTCAAAGGTTAACTTTTTTTCACACATCACATCACCCAAAACTATGCAAATAGGAAAAATAAACTAAAGTTAAAACATAAGAATTATTTTTTGGTTTGGCCCTGGATAAGTGGCTAATCTGTGCAGCTTCCTGATAAAAAAATAAGCCTCTTAAAAAATAGTCACAGCAGAGCTAAAATGCAGAAGAAGAAAAAAAGAGCCATGTAATAGAAAACCTTAATTACATCTGTTGTTGATTATTTTAATCCCTATGTCATACTTTCAGCATATCCTTGTAGGCATTTCCTATACAAAAGTATTACACTTTGGGGGCCAAATATTTTTTTGTATGATGTTGTAATATGGACTTTTCCTGATTTAGAATTGGTGATTAATAGGGCTGGTGCTAGCTTAGTAAATCCTTTTTATCTTAGAGGAAACTATCAATAAGATTGTAAAGTGGATGATTAAAATTCTGAAATCCACGCAGATACAAAGGACAAAGCTATTGGAAGGGGAGAAGTGCAATGTCTGACATTGGTTGTGTTTATGTGGTGGAATTACTTGTACTTTCCTCTTATTTTCCCTATTTTTTTTTAATATTTTTTTTTTATTGATTTCAGAGAGGAAGGAAGAGGGAGAGAGAGATAGAAACATCAATGATGAGAGAGAATCATTGATTGGCTGCCTCCTGCACACCCCCTACTGGGGATTGAGTCTGCAACCCGGGCATGTGCCCTTGACTGGAATCGAACCTGGGACCCTTAAGTCCGCATGCTGATGCTCTATCCACCGAGCCAAACCAGCTAGGGCTTCCCTATTTTTATAGAATGAGCTTATATTACTTTATGATGAAAACACACCTTTAGGAAAACAAAATACTCAGAATTTTCTGGGCACCTTTATGCATCTTAGAACTGTCCAGTTATTTGCAAACAACTGAAATAAGCACTGAGAATTATTCTGATTACAGCATTTTTTTCTTACTCTACTTCATATGGTTGAAAATATTATTTTTTTTTCTAAAAAAAAAAAGATAAACACAATCTTTTCTCCCAATGGATATTAGTTTTAGAGGAACTTGGTACAGCTCCAAATCCACATGAAACATGTTTTAAAAGGGTGCTACCACCTTAGCCAAAATTTAGCTCATTGTAAAGATGTAGACGTTAAGTGTTTTAAGTATGTGTCATCTTGGATCTCTTAAAAGTGTGAGTTATAAGTCATAGATTTGGGAAGTTTCAAAATGTGAAATTCAATACAGGAGTGGATGTTGTTTAAGTAATGGAGAGCTTATGTGTGGTTTTGTGACTTTATTAAGTAACCACGTTTTCAACTCTCGTTTTAAAATTTCTATATATTTTTGTATGTTTTTTGTTTCTAATTCTCACCAGAGGACGTTTTTCATTTATTTCAGAGAGAGAAGAAGATGGAGAGAGGGGGGAGAGAGAGAGAGAGAGAGAGAGAGAGAGAGAGAGAGAGAAACAGTGATGTGTGAGAGAGACATCAATTGTTTGTCACTGTATGCACACAACCTAAGTATGTGCCCTCACCAGGAATCGAACCTGAAACTTGACAGTGCAGAGGACAATGCTCCAACACACGGAGCCACAGTGCCCAGGGCTGTATTTTTTTTTTAACACAGTAAAATATTAATATTAATAGATGTATACATATTTTTTAGTCACCTCTTTGGATATTTGGTACAAAGACATTTCTAACTGAGAGTTACCTAGCTAACTTACTAACTAGATTGATTTATTTATGAAGGGAATTTTGTCCTACAGAATATTATAATTTTTGTATAGTCAAACCTATCAATCTTCTATCATTAAATGTTTGTTGTCATTATTAGATAGGCCTCCTTCACTTCAAAATACATTTTGTTTTAACACTTATGTGTTTCACAATTAAGTTTTTTATCCATCTGGAATTCATTTTTTTTACATTTTGTAATGCAGGAATTCAAGTTTATTTTATTCCAAATAGTTATCCAACTGTCTCTTCCTCATTGTTTAGGTAATATGTGATTTCCAAACTGATTCATGCCATTTGTATTTTATACATGTCCGTATTTTAATTATCACCCACTGATGTGTCTGTTTATCCTAGACTACGGGGTCCTTTCTAAGCTGGGCTTGGACCTAGCACTATGGTTATGATAGGTCACTGAATGAAACGGCCATCTGGAAAACGCCGGCTGAAGGAAACGCAGGCCTAAACTGAACAAATTACCCCCAAATAGCTTTTTGCTGAGCTTATTTGGATGGTTGTTCATTTCTTACTTTTAAAAAATATTAAACAGATCCTTGTTTTCTTAAAACTAGTGTGTGAGAAAAGCATGTTTCGGCATGTCCAGACTGGCATGCATAAGCTTTGGGACATGTGACAATGACGCTTCTTTCCATTGGCTACGTTCTGGGGGACGGATGGGCGTGTCACAGAGTGTCACTGGTGGCTCTATTTGTCTACCATTTTGAAGTGCGGATTCTGCAGATTTAGAAGTGGGAGAACTGTCAGGCCAGGTGCAGAGGCTATGAGAGGACTAAAGCTATGGTGTCAATTTTGGGTAATGTGGGTATTTCTAAGATTTATTTCAAGAAAGGAGTAAATAAACGTGACAATAAATTACCTTCGGATGTGGCTTTACTTCCAAGAGACAGAATATGTACCTTGGCATCTACTATAGAGCTTGAATTTTTAAGGGGAAATGATTGTATGATTATTTTACATTTCGATGTTTTAACTACAATATGTTAATTCCTTGACTAGTGTTCTGATTCCTCCATAGAATGAAAAGATTGATACTTTCTTTTGAACAGGATTTCTTCTTATGACCCTGTACTTGCCTCTCACTCTCTAATGAGCTGGGAATGTAATCCAATCTCCCGCACATCTCAGCTCTGCCTGCTATAGTTCTGATAAATGGGCTCCCTTACATAGGCATCATTCCTAGTGCCACGAGGAAAAGGGCTTTGCGGTAAACATTTGGTTTCTGTTAGAATACTTAAGACAATGAAATAGACAAGAATATATAAATAGACCACAAGAACAATGTAGGGTCCAGAAGCAGACTGAGATCCCTGACACTTGGTATATGACAACCTTCCCCGACCCTCCACTGTCAGTCACCAAAGCAGCCACCGTGAAAGGCATAACAATCTTTCAAAGAAAAGACTGAAAGGCTCCGGAGCTATTCCTGGACAGAGAAAAAACAGAAATCTCCCGTCATTCTGCGCGAGCGTTACCATCTTAATCACAAACTGCTGAAAGGAAGTTTACAGTAAATACCAGAATATGCACAAGGGAAAACAATATTGGAGGCTACTCTCATTTATGAGAAATTTTAAATAAAACAAATCAGATATAATGTTACATTAAAAATGATTACATCCTGAACATTTCATGTTTATCAAGGGAATACAAGTAATGGTCAGCATTAAGCAACCTGTTAACATCGTCAATAGATTAATGGTGAAAAAAATATTATGTATATAAAAGGTAAGGCAAAAGTAGGCTTGCAGTTGTGAGTACATGAAACCGGAGTTCATACTTATATTATTGTTTATTAATTATTGTATTTTCCATATGAACAATTATAAACCTATTTTTGCTGACTCCTGTTGGTACTATTAAATAATGCTGCCATTAAAAATCTCTTAGCAAACTAATCAAATCAAACTTAAGTTGATAAGTGATATTTTTCAGAAACTAAAATATGTATACATTTATAAACACCTAAAGCTTTATATTATAGAAAACTCATATTTCTTGGTCTTCTTTCCCATTTATTGTACTGATGATTCTATATTTAATTTGAGACTTTTATGACTATATTTTATTTCCTTTGGTCTTAACTAGTTAAGTTTTATTTCTTTTTCAATTACTAGTGACATTCAATTATCTCAGCTATTTTTATGTTTATTTATTTACTATTTATTTTTATTGAATTTATTGGGGGGGGCATCTATATATATAAAAGACTAACATGCTAACTGTCCCTCCACCCGTCTGACCAGTTGCTATGACGTGCACTGACCATCAGGGGGCAGACGCCCCATGCAGGAGCTGCTGTGACACGCACTGGCCATTTACAGAGAAATGGCCGCACAGACCGGGCGCCGACAAAGCAAACTCGGCTTCCCCCAAGTGGAACACAGGCCCCGCCACCATCCTGGAGCGACAGCCCACCAAATCAGTCAACACTGCGGAGACCCCGTGGCCAGCCTGGTAACAGTCAGGTCGCTGTGGGCACCAGGTAATGATGTCACATAGCAACACCCGGCTTCTTCTCCCTAGCAACTAGCCTCCTTGCAGTATCTTAAGCCCAGAAACACAACTTGCTTTATAGCCAGGTGGAAACATTTCACACTTTAACCAAATGTCTGTGAAGTGTTTTCCCGTGCCTCATCTCATTTGATCCTCATAGAAGACCTGGAGTAGGTAGGTAGGAGACTTGGTGGAATCCTATTTTCCTTTCATTAGCTGGAAAATAGAGATTTAGAAAACTTAGAAACTTGACCGGACTGAAAAGAAGTAGGAAATGGTGGACCTTGAAAATGACTTCAGGCTTTCTCACTGCGCAGAATATAGTCAAATACTGCTGCAGTTAAATATTTTACCCTTTGTTCTCCCTGCCTGATCTACAATAATAATCTGCTTCATGTTGATATTTACTGCTGTGTTGCTGACAATTACCTAAAAGAGAAGTTGGGGTGCTTCACTGGGCTGAAAAAAATTTAGCTAAATCAGAAGGCAGTTCTAATTAGGCAAGTTTATTCCATATCTATAAAATGCTAAGTTGACTCACGTATGCATGGTATATATAAAGCTCTTGCTGGAGCCAATTGCAGGCGTATGTTTCCACCTGTCATTGTCGATCATGAATTTGGTTGACACTTCTATTGTAGAGAAAGGGTGAACAGTGATATTAAAATATTTATTCTAATTAATTTCCTTTCAATGTGCACGAATTTGTGCACTGGGCCACTAGTTGATTAATAAAACCATACAGGTTTCAAGTGTACAACTCAATAAAACATCATCTGTCTACCACCTCATGGGCTCACCACCCAAAGTCAAGTCTCTTTCTGTCCCCATTTATCCACCCTTTGCCCACTTCCACCTCCTCCCATCCTCTTTCCCTCTGGCTATCACCACACTGTTGCCTGTGTCTATGTATCATCCCTTCACCTTTTTTCACCCAGTCTCCCAATGCCCCCCCGCCCCACCCCTGCCATCGGACAACTGTCAGTCTGTTCTATGCATCTATGCTTCTGTTTCTATTTTGTTTGTTAAATAATGTTGTTGATTAGACTCCACATGTGAAATAATATGGTATGTGTCTTCTTCTGACTGGCTTATTTCACTTAGCTTAACAATTTCCGGTCCATTCCTGGTGTCACAAAAGGTAAGATTTTTCTTCCTTTTTATGCTACCTTTAAAAGCCCACAACAGATATTACCTGGATGTTGATTCATTTTAGCTTCATATAACTCCTGCAGCATTAGTATTTTCCCTCTTTCTTAAATACTTTATTCAAGACTATTTTACAAGTGGGTATTTATGTGGTAGAATTTGAAGGCTTGTTTGGCTGAGAATATTTTTTATCATTCCCTCTAGTTGAATGACAGTTTGGCCATTTATAAAATTCTTGCTTCAAATTTTTTATTTTCAATATTTTGAAATCATTACCCTTTCATCTTCTTACATCTAGTCTTCTGATTCCTTTGTGTGTGCTTGCTCTTTCATTCTTGAAATTAAGATAATCCTAAATTTTGTCATTAATAGCCTTAAAGTTTCTATACTTTACATGTGAGTTTTTTTTTAAAAAGTTATTTATGCTCTGGCACTCTGTGGGCCTATTAAATCTGGTTTTCATCTTTTACTTACTATAAAATTTTTTCTCTATCATTTTTTTCAAATATTTCTTTCTCTCTACTTTTATATTCTTTCTTTCTGTAACTCTAATTTCTGGACACTAGCACTTTTGTTCTTTCTTCCTCATATCTTAACCTTTTTTTTTCCTTAAATATGCTCTTTTTCTCTTTCCTTCATGTTTTCTTTTTGAAGACTTCTACAGTTCTATCTTCCAATTGCTAATTTGCTCCTCATTTGTAACATTTTACTATTTATCCTCTGTGTTATTTCAATAGCATTGTTTTCATACCCAATATTTCTACCTGATTCCGTTAAAATACAGGGGTGGACAAAAGTAGGTTAAAGTACCAGCCTTCATTACCTAAAAGACAAAGCATAAGTAAGCATATGAAATAATAATAAGACAAATAATAAAAATAAATAATACAATAATAAATAACAATACAATAAACTCTGCTGCATGTACTCACAACTGTAAACCTACTTTTGTCCACTTCTATATATTATTGTTGTTCATAACTTTAATATCCATTTTTATCATTTTTAGCATGCTTATTAAACTTGTTTTATATTCTGGTACACCTGTTCTAATTTTAGACTTTCATGAATCTCTAATCCAGTTTATGTTTTTTATTTCAAAATAATTGTTCCTTCAAAAGTCTAAGCCTTTAGGTTTGTAAGCCTATTTTCTCCTGTCTTAGTTTCCAAAATGTGATCTTTGTATTAATCAGTTCCATATGTGCTAGGATCCTGCTGCTCCTCTTTAGTTCTAGTTCTCATTTCTTATTTGTTTCTTTTCCTCCTGTACCAAAATTCTTTGGTTCCCATTTCATTCTTTGCTCTTTCTTCTTGGCTTTCATCCAGTAGTTATTGACCCCTAATCTCTAACCTACCTTTTTTCTTTTTTTTTTACAATATTAATCAATGTTTTGCATCAACATTTTACTTGGCTGAGGAGTCCCTTTAGAGGTAAAATCAAAATTTAGTTTATCATTTCATCTCTACTTCTTTAATGCCTATCAAAATGCTTTAGATTTAGTATATGACTCATACAGACTTCCTGGAAAACAAAAGAATCAATTAATGCAAAAAAAAAGAAATGAAGACCTTTCGAATAAACTTCATATACGTGATCATTTTCCTTGTTTCATCTAGTTTCTAAGTATTTTTCTCCCATCCATAACACCACTGTTGAATCATTCTGTCACATATCCATAAATTGATGAAAATGATCTGCACTTTCAGGCCTTCTGGTTATCTCTCACTACTTATACTATTCTATGTGACTTTTTTCAATTTTGGTAATAGCTCTGTATTCTATTCTAAGAGAGACACACAGAATGTGTGCTGTGGTAGATACAATGAAATAAGATCTTTGGATGTGGTTAAAAAATTCCTACCGTCAGAGATAACACAACACATCAGTCCCCAGGGAGAACAGATTCTTTTGCCTCCTAACTCTGATATGCATTGGCTGTCAGGTTTTTTTAGTGCTTATTTTAGTTAATGTATGATGTTCTGCAGACTGCCAGCTTGTTCTGTACTCTGTGGAACAGTTGATCTTGAAAGATGTCATTTTTTTCCTCATTTTCTGACTTGTTTTGTTACATCAGCGTTGATTTATTTTGCACTTTTGACAATCTGAATTTTTAAAAAAACTGATCACATCTCAGAAACTTTGAATTAATGAATCAGATGCTGTAAGCAGAAGAAAACAATAATAGATGAGTCTCCCCATTTTCTTTTCTTTTCTGACCTAGTCTTTTTTCTTCCTCCCTTCCTCACAAAGCATAAACAGCTGTGTCTATATTCCAACCACCTTAAATGCAAATGCTCACAAAAGTAAATGATTTAAAATAGCTAATTCTATGTCTTCAATTAATATCCACTGTGGCAAGAGTTCCATTTCCAGGACAGGATCGTGTGCTTTCTTTGAGCCTAGTTATGATGGATAGGACCAGCAAAATTAGGTCTGTGATCACTGTGACCTCCTCAAGTGTAGCTGTAGTTTTAGGCCTGTTTACTGTAATTTGAGTGTACATCCAATCACATCTTCTGTGTAATATCATCTTCCCACCAATGGAAAATGGTTAAGTAAACTTAAAGGACATTGCGGAGCATTAGTGACTGAGCAGGTCTCTGTTTTCAAAGAGCTAGCCAGAAATGAGATGTAAAATCAGTGTTTAGTACACAAATTCTGAGTTTGATAGGCCTGTGCTTGATTTAGGTTCCACTGCTGGGTTGCTGGTTGAACTTTGGTTAATTGGTATGAGTCTGAGCTTCGGGTTTTTATTTATTTCTTTAAATCTTTACTATAGAGATAAAAATACCTCAGAAGTTTTATGAATACTGTGCTATAGGTATATAGACATCTATATGTTTATATACCTATACATACACATATACATATATAGATACATATATACATGTAGGTAAAGTTTCAATATGGGGCAGCTTTGATTATTTTTGTTGTTTTAATGGTTTATCATTATTATATATAGTTGGCTTTTAGTGTCCACTAAATACTAAATAAGCATGAGCACCTAACTGAAATCCAGACCCAAGTTTATTGAAGGGAAAAAAATTAGAGAAATTAGTATCAGATAATACTCGCCTTCCACTATATCAATAATTTTTAGTTATTATAGTGTGAACAATGGTCTTCATGGAAAAGCATAGTAGATGAAAATTCATCTTGGCTAGAAGAATATGATATGAAAGTAGAAACGTTAGGAGCCATAAATAATTTACCTTTACATGTTGTATTTCATGTAATTTTGAAATAATTTCATTAAAACATCCACAGAGAAGCAGAATTATGGAAACTGGGTTGTAGGGGGATTAATTTTTTATTGATTTTCATTTGCTTCCAACTTTCCCTTTTTCCCACTGCTCCCAATTACATGAAGCTCTATATTTTTAGTTGTTTATTTTAACAATTTTATTGATAGAGATAAATAAGATTTTGACTAGGTTAGGTATGTTATAATTTTACTATTTAAGGCTAATAAGATCAGTAAGGAATTTTTATTGAATAATTAGAAGATAGCTCCACTAGAAAATGTCCAATGATAGCTTATTTGTTACAAGGGTTGTTTTTTCTTTAGGTTATTTTTCAAGGATCTTTAAACTCTCTGATTTTGGAAAAATATAGGCAATCTTACTGTCAGTCATCTGCTTGTCATTTGTTACTTCTCAGTTTCATAAGCAAAAAGAAGAAAATTCTACCACACAATTAAAAAACATTAAAAATTTTGTGTGAATATCCCTTCTTTCAATCTTTTTTTTTCAAAATGTAAACTAGAGTGTCAAGTTAGAATAAAATTTATTTATTTATTTATTTATTTATTTATTTATTTATTGGCTATTGGATGCAGATAAGACTAGAAGTGAAATAATACTATTTTGTAGTTTCAGAATTGTGAATAAACTGTAGGTGTTGTTTTGTAGTCTGCGTTATTCAGCCAATGATATATCATGAACATCTTGAAAGTCATTATACTTATATTCTCCTCAGACACCATTATTAATGGCCTTGATAGTAGCCTATTGCATGACTATGTCATAATTCATTTAACCAATACAGTTGGTACATTCTTTTTTTTTTTTTTTAATATATTTTATTGATTTTTCACAGAGAGGAAGGGAGAGGGATAGAGAGCCAGAAACATCGATGAGAGAGAGACATCGACCAGCTGCCTCCTGCACACCCCCCACCGGGGGATGTGCCCGCAACCAATGTACATGCCCTTGACCGGAATCGAACCCGGGACCCTCCAGTCCGCAGACCGACGCTCTATCCACTGAGCCAAACCGGTTTCGGCACAGTTGGTACATTCTTGATGCAATAATATTGAGGATATAGTAAATGGAGTCATTTGGGATAATTCATTCATATCTGAATTTCCTCTATGTTTCTCAATTTGATTTATTTGCAGTCCTGAGAAATGGAACACATTATGCCTTGCTCTGAGTGTGTCGAGCTTAAACTTATACTCCAACCTGAAATAATGTGTGTGTGTGTATATGTGTGTGCACTCTAATATGTACACAAGTATAGGGTATGGTAGAGTAAAGGTTGGGAGCTTCGTCTGACCATAATCAGAGCTGATAAGAATAAGCTCAGGATTATTTTAATTTTAATCCTTTCCAATATTCTAATTGGATCACAGTTTCAGGTTGAAATCTTGCTGTGAAATATCAAAACTGCTTGGCTATGGCTTTTTGTCATGCAGACTTTTTAGAAAGGCAAGAGGGAAAAAGCAGAGAAACTCTGAATTATAGAGTAACTACTGGTAAAGTCTTTATTGTTGTGGAAAAGGAAATGCTAGTCAGCCCCTGAATCATTCTGCCCTAGAAAACGTGGGGACTGTGCTTGGTCTCCTCTATGTGAAATGCACGGGCATAGCGCGAGCTTACCTTCTGGAGCCTGTTAACAACCAGAAGCATAATCTCTCTATAAACACAGCAAATGCTATAGATGCCACAGCTCTTTTCTTTGGCATTTTCATCACATTTTCTCTTTGGCATCGAAACATTATCACAAATGAAAGAAAAAAAAAAGTGCATGTTTCCCCTTTCTTTTCTTCTTCTTTTTTTAGATCTGCTTCAAAAAATAAATCAGAGAGAAAAAAGTTGGATGTTCTTAGATACAATGGCATCCAAGAGTGCACAACTTTTCTCCTCTAATCACCCTTTTCTTTCTCTGAATGTTCATGGCTAACATTCCCAGCAAAGAGCCTCTGCTTGCTCATCATTCTCTAAGCCCCGAGCAACAATCAGTGTGTACTCATGTGGCAAAGCCCTGGCCTTTCCTATCAATTCTCTTGACAAGAATGTTGTCCAGTCTCCTTTATTCTTTTCTGAGCTGATGAACTTATTTCAGGAGGCTGGTAGTTAAATTTAACATCTGTCTGTGATGTGACGGTGAGCCTTGAGGCTCTGTATCTTCTTTGGTTTAAGAAGAGCCTTTGCAGAGATCATGTGAGATATGCTTTGATGATGGCAGGCACAGGGTACCCATTCTCCACTGTCCAAGTAGTGCAGAAAGACCCTTCTGTGTGTGGTGAAGGGGCCTTAGTATGCATGCATGACGATTTCTGTTCCCTAGTTTCTCTTGCCTTCTTCTTTGCAGGGAGCGGGTGTTAGTGGTGGTGAGAGGATGACCATGGAAAAGAGAGAAGGAGCTGATTTTTTTTTTTTAGTGTGTCAATGGGTAGATGGCCACTGCTGCCACTGGATAAATGGTCACCATGCTGCTAGATGACATATGACAAGTTCTCCAGCTTGTCTTGGACTAACACTGTTAAAACTTCCTAAAATGCTGGCTAAATTGCAGATCCCAATGGTGGTAATTCAACTAGTTCAGTCAACAAGCATTTATGCCGTGATGTCCATATGCTAGAAACCATTTTAGGTGAGTAAGAGTCTACAGTCAGGGGTTTCTAGCTTTCTCCAGTTTGGTAAGTGAGAAAGACAAAATACCAGGTAATCTTGGTGTACAGGGGTGAGTACTATGATGAAGGAATAATGGAGGAGGGGTGCTCAATCCAACTTGGCGATTACAGAAAGACATTCTAAAGGTTATGATTGTCTTCCATTTTGTTTCTGTGACTTTTTAATTTTGGTGTAAGAATCTACCTTCTAAATTTGGTATGGCTATACTGAATTTAAATGTTTATATGGGAATACAGCATATGTGGTCCAAAGAAACCTGTGCGTGGGCAACAGATGTGGTTGGTTGAAAAGCAGTTGGTGTTATGGAGAGCACATACTTTAATTTCAGGAATCCTCACTATCTTATTAGCTCTGTGACCTTGGCAACTTAACTAACCTCTCTCACCCTCATTTTCCTCACATGTTAACTGGGAATAAGGTCACCTTCTACAAAGAGCTACGTGGTACAGATGACTCTCCTAGCAGAGTGTTTTCATATTCGGGGACATTCTTAACATAGCTTTACTTTCTAGGTGTGAAGGGAAGAGTTATCCTTTGAATTTCAGGTGAGTGATACCTACATTGTTCATGTTCTATGTTCAGGTTTAGTTCTTCTTCTCTTATTGTTCTCATCATTTAACACACCCATTTTAGAATCTTTTCTGTGTCTCAGGTTCCATTCTGTTTTCTCATCTTACATTCAAGAAGTATAGTGCTGACTATACTCCTCCTTTATAACTAGCATAAGGGTAGCAATTATAGGAAAAAACACACCAGGCAGCCTGCAGCAATAGTTTAACCAGCCATGACCCTACATACTGAGGTCTAAATTCCACCTTATGCAATATTCACAATAGCATCTGGATAAAGGAATTTAGACTTCAACCATCACTTCTGCAGAAAGTATCCACTGATGCCGAGTTCCTAATACATTGAAGATGAGAATGAAGTTGCAAAAGAATGAGGATGTTGAAGGGGCATGGAGGTCAGTCAGACAGACCCAACAGGAACCCCATCTCCGCTGCATCCTCACCCTCACTGTCTCTTTGGAAAAACACAAACTTTGTTGCTTAGTGATATGTGTCGATGAGAGTTGTATTTACAATTAAGTGACACATGGGAAAGCATGTGCTTATTTGCTGCTTCTGAGATTACTTCTTAGTCTTCACAGTGTCTAATGAGGACGCTACGCAGCAAAGGGCCTTTGTCTCATCACCACTGCTCGGCCACCGGGCTTCCCATCTGGATCCTTTCCTCCTCGCATTTGATGTGCGGGTTCCCGATTTTATGTATGGGCTAAGGCATTTGTAATGCCATTGATTACATGTTAATTAATCCTATTTCAAATCCAATGTGTATATTTGCACAAATCAAATGCTTACCAGGGCAGCCCTGATTCAAGTAAACACAAACAAAACCATAGTCAGTGCCAATCTTGCTCTTTATTCCACTTTAATGCCATTCCTGGCCCTAGGTTTTTGATCTTACTATTTGCAATTCCGAAGCAATAGTGGCTAAAGATCACAGTTCACTTTTAAATGCCTTTTTAATGTGTCGATAAGACATATTCATTGACTTGCACTGTCCTTTCTGTGAACTTTAACAATTCATTGCAGAGATAATTATTTGGTGTTTATTCTAGCCTACCTACATCATCTCATTTTCTCTTTACCTTTACTAGGGGTTGGTAGAAAGAAAAAAATTCAGCATTTATTTAAAACCTCATGAATATTGTTAAAATGCTGTCTGACTAATAAAGAAACTTAAAAAAATCAAATGATTGCTCTTCCTCTCTTAAAAAGGAAAAATAGAAACAGAATGAAGGACAAGGATAAAGAATGAGAGAAAAAGAAAAGGAAGTTTTTCTTTTGGCCCCTGGGAACTTTAGGAATTGGGATATAAATAAGAGTCATGATCCATTTGATTTCTTTTCCGATTTAAAATAAAATCATATACTCCAGATTCATTTCATTCCTTTATGCCTTCCCTTATTTTCCTAATAAACATAACTAAAGCTTTAAAAATAAATATATAGTCCTGTACCCGGATAGCTCAGTTGGTTAGAGCATCGTCCCTATACTCCAAGGGGGTGGGTTCAGTCTCTAGTCAGGGTACATACAAGAATCAACCAATGAATGCATAAATAATAATAATAATAATCTTTTAAAATTTTATAAAAAAGCATGTGACCTGAAATCCTGAGATAGCGTCTAAAGTATATGTAGTTTAATATGCAGTTTTCAGAGTGTCTGAATACTTTTGTATACTTGTCAAAAGTATTGACAATACAGTACAATGCTCTTGCATTGTCAGTGTAATTTCCTTTCTAGTGTGCCTCACTTCAAAACGGGGCATGGAAGCAGTTATCACTTCGTTGGAGTATCAACAACTACATGTGAGCTTAGCAGGGTTGTCGGGCAGGAAGTACACTGGAAACTTCAGTATGACCTGAAGTTATTTTAAATAAGTAATGGTGCTTTAAAATGCAAAATATAGACAGGTATTATAAAGAAAATTCATACACTTTAAAATCATACTAATCCATGTATAAGTTCTGGCTCTGGTAACTCCTTGTGTAGGTTTGAACATGTCACAAATTCTCTAAGCCTCAGTTCCCTTTTCTGTAAAGGACAAAAGATATTTCCTCAATGGGTTACTTTAAGGATTAAAAGTAACATATGTGAATAACCTAGAACTTTGCTAAGCACACTATAAACAGTTTAAATTTAGTTAGTAGTAGTATTAATTATCTGGTGATCATTACTGCTATTAAGCAATTGGATTCTTTTTTTTTTTTTTTTAATTCTCACTATAGGACATATTTTTGTTGGTTTTTAGAGAGAGAGGGAGCGAAAGAGAGACAGAGAGAAACAGATCGGTTGCCTCGGCCAGGGATGGAACCCACAACCTAGGTGTACTCTCCGATTGGGAAACAAGCCCACAACTTTTGGTGAACGGGACAATGCTCCAACCAACTGAGCTGCCAGGTGAGGACAAGTAATTGCACTCTCTGAGGTAAAAAAAAAAAAAAAAAAAAAAAAGAGCCCTACAGAGAACTGACCATCGTTAGTAATAAAATCTGCTCATATGGAATCAACTGAAGCTTGGAGGAGCCTTAAGCAGGTTTAATTTTAAGAAGCTTACTCAAATAGACTGGTGAAGATATCCACATTTTTTAGTCCTAAATGTCCTAGTCTCTTAACAAATCTTGACCTTTGAATACAACAAACTGAATTATATTAGTGGCCTTTAAAATACATGTAATCTCTTATCACTGCCTTTCTTTGCCATACAACATATCCCATAACATTGGAAATGACTATCCATCAATATTACTCCTTCCAAGACCTGGAAAAGACTTGCAGAGTGAAGAAGTATTTTATTCCACGTTTCCATGAAGGAATTAAGGGCAAAAAAATTAAGTGTATGTTCTGTTCATCTTTGATCATTTCAGTTATTATTAAGCACTTGTTTTCAGCCCTGATCAGTCTGGCTCAGTTGGTTGAGCACAGTCCCATGCACCAAAAAAGTCACCTTTTGATTCCAGGTCGGGGCACATGCCTGGGTTGTGGGCTGGATAGCCAGTTGGTTAGAGCATCGTCCCTATACTCCAAGGTGCAGAAGGCAGCTGATTGATGTTCCAGGCTCACATCTATGCTTCTCTCTCTCCCTTCCTCTCTCTAAAATCAATGAAAACATATTTATTTAAAAAAGAACTTATTTTCAGATATTCTTAAGGAAGTAAAAACAACAATAAAAAGTGGTACCAGATCTAAAAAAGTTGGCAAATAGAATCTAGAGTAGTTGTTTATAGTAATTCTATCTGGTACTGGAGATAGTCTAGCTTCCTCCCTCCATGACTATCTCTCTGCCAACTGTCTATGTGGAAATGTTAGTGTCTACACGTCAGACTTTATTCAAGGTTCAGGAGGTACTGTGATGCTGAATAGTCAGGGTACTTGCCCTAAAGAAGATCATCCTGTTTTTGGGGAAAACAGCAGGTTATAAGATCCTTGTACTACATTGTGAATAGTTGGTTGATACAATCAGTGAATTAAGGAAATCATGTATAGGTCAGAAAGAGACTGTAGAAATGAAGACAAGATTGGGAGTTTACATGCATATTACCAAGGGAGTTTGATAGACCAAGAATCCAGTTAGAGTTTGATCAAATTGTGCTTATAATACAATTTAAACTGAGTTCACAAACTGTGCGGTGATAGGACCCCTTTATAGTTTTTTTTAAAAAAAATAATGACCTAAATAATATATTTACAAAGAAAACAGTAATCAGAGAGGAGAAGCACATGATCTGACAAGCTCTGCCTTCAGGTAAAGTCTGAGGGACTTCAGGAGAGGATTCTGCATTAGGCAAAGGATGCACGCACAGGAGAAGGGTTGTAGTGTGTCTATAAGTCCATGAGTTTGGAGATTTTATGTAGACCTTATAGCGTCTCCCACTGCTAGAGTATCCATACAGAACTGCTGTACTGATATTGCCTCATCTCTTTACTTACTGCCAATTGGTGCATGGAAAGAGGCCCCAAGATTGAGCAATAGTATAACAGAATCTCCTGGTATAAAGATTTTTTAACTGGTTTGCGTTGCAAACTATTGTAGATATTTTCTATTTCCTTAGCCCCTTTCTTCCATCAAAAAGGCTATGGCACAACCAAAAATGTTAGGGGAAGTAGAAAGCGTTGTCAAAGCACTACACATTGAATTTTCATTCCCTTTCTAATTGTTCAAAATAAGTTTCAAATGTCAACTTTACATGCAGAGTTTTATAATCCTTTTGCACTCAAAAGTAATCTTGCTTTTCTATGAAATCCCCTCCCATTTTACCCAGGACGCCTCTATATCATTTCTCCCTTTCTATATTGTATCCTGCTTTTCTTACACTCACAGATTGCTGATTCACGGACAGCAGAGACCATGCCTTATCTCCTGGCTATCATCCAGCACAGTGTTTGTATGAATGCAGTTAACACTGATATTTAATGTAGTTCACCTGCCCCTCTATCGAACCTCCAGTGGACCCATCTGCCACAAAGCCCAAACTACATTTTACTTTCTGGCTAAGTCAGAAACATTGTCTCCCACCATTTGTGGAACTTGTTATGGGGAAGTGAGATAACTAAATCAAAGTAAAATTTCAGTTCTGATTCAATTTGGGCTTCCTCTCTGCTTATAGACTCAGTTAAAATTCATTCTGTATACCATTTCCTAAAAAAAAATTGGACTTGATTTAACACATTCTAAAGTAAGAGAGGAAAAAACTGCAATTTCTCATCACAGAGGAAAACACAAACCAGTGAAGACTTGATAATTTGCCCTGCGCAAAGAAGATGCCTGTTATGGAAACCAAACCAAAGTGTGAAAAATCTAACATTTAATTTCTTAAAGGAAGGCTATACTTGCCATTGCTGGCAAAATTATCCAGACATGAGGAGTTGTGACATGTTGCATCAAAATGTATATTAACGCCCTTTTATATTCATACACAAAAGCATTTAAATGAAGTCATTCATTGAAAAGGAAGATTCATGGCAGAAGTCATATATTTCTATTATTTTTGCATTAAAAATTAGGAAATTTTTGGCTTAATTGAAACACTTTTTTTTAATTTGCATTTTGATGCTTCTAGCAACATAATTCTACTGTAAAATCTGAATCAGGGGTTCTGAAAATTTCAGGAACAAAAACTTCAAGTGGAATGCTTATTAAAAATGCAAGTTTCCAGATTACACTTGAAATATTCCACATCTGCCCAGGAAATGACACTCTTTAAATAATCACTGCAGGTGATTCAGCTGCAGGTTGTCCAGGAACCAAGAGGCAGGCTAACTCTATAATACCTGCGTGTAAATTTAAGGCCACTGGATTTAATGAAAAGTAATAATCCTTTATTAAATATCTGATCTCTCCTCAGTTATTGTAGTGGCTTCTAGTTAAAGTGACCTCCTGAAAATGGAATAGAAATGTAGTTTTCTAGAAACCTTTATTTTATTTTATTTTATATTTTATTGACTTTTTTACAGAGAGGAAGAGAGAGGGATAGAGAGTTAGAAACATCGATGATAGAGAAACGTCGATCAGCTGCCTCTTGCACAACCCCTACCGGGGATATGCCCGCAACCAAGGTACATGCCCTTGACCGGAATCGAACCCGGGACCTTTCAGTCCGAAGGCCGACGCTCTATCCACTGAGCCAAACCGGTTTCGGCTAGAAACCTTTTTAACTTCCATTAGAAAAGAATCCAAATGGGCAAGTAGGTTCCTATTATTGATCTTTGCACCAAACATTTAATGTAGCTTTGATCAGATTCATTTTTTCTTAATTTATTTTAAATAAACTCTCCTATATAAAAAATGTTATTAGCCACAATTTGTTTGAAAAAGATGTAATAGCATGGTCACCAACTAATTTTTATTTTATTTTGTTCAAAACTATAAATTATTTGGCTACTTCATAATTTGATTTATTTCCAATTTTTGCAGCTTTTCTTCATCTGTCCCTTATCCTTTGAGACAACATGGATGGATCTGGAGTATTATGCTAAGCAAAATAAGCCTGTCAGAGAAAGATAATTATCACATGACCTCACTTATAAGTGGAATCTAATGAACAAAATAGAGCCAGAGACATAGAGGCATGGAACAGACTGATGGATTTCAGAGGGAAGGGGGGGTAGAGAGTGATTAACCAGGGGACTTATGTGCATATATGTGTAGGCCGTGGACACAGACAATAGAGTGGCGAAGGCCTGGGAGGGGCTAGTGTGGGGTGGGAGTTTAGGGTGGAGGGGGGCAATGGGAAAAAGCAAACAAAGAAACAAACAAAAGGGACATCTGTAATAGTTTCAAGATTAAAGATAAGTGTAAAAAAAATAAGAAGGAAAGTAAGTAAGTAAATAAATAAATCATGGCATTTGATTTTCTGCTTTCATTTATATAGACATATAAGTTATGTTGCTAAAAGTGTGTGTCAAAAGTACTATTATATTACCATAGTGCCATCAGTTCTTATTTCTTGATGTTATGATTAAGTTCCTCGCCATATTATCTTTTTTTGTGTGGTAAATTGGCTTCAACGCTAAAACATAAAATGGAACATGAGATCCTAGATTAAGTTATTTTTTTTCTAAAAGTAAATGTGTACAAACAAAATTAATAATGGTTTGCCAATAAAGTGAGAAGAAAAAATATTTCACTTAAAACCTAAATTTAAGATATCTAAAAAGTGAAACAAAATGGAAATATTTATTTTAAGTGACAGGTGCTATGGTGAATAGAAATAACCAGGTTAAATGCCTCATTGTATTTGGAAGTTAGAAGAGAGACTAGTTGAGCCCAGCCGGCTGGGGCTCAGTGGTTGAGCATTGACCTATGAACCAGGAGGTCATGGTTCAATTCCCTGTCAGGGCATATGCCCAGGATACATGCTCAATCCTCAATAGGGGGAGTGCAGGAGGCAGCCAATCAATAATTCTCTCTCATGATTGATGTTTTTATCTTTCCCTCTCCTTTCCTCTTTGAAATCAATAAAATATATTAAAAAATAAGAGAGACTCATTGAGACTATCCTAGTAATTCTGCACCATGCTTGGCATTACTAAACCCATGTCATTTAATCCTCACAATCATATCATGTATAACATGAATAAAAGATATGTATGTTTAAGCATACCTTATTAATGTATTTCCTACATATGATTATATATACATATATGTGTGTGTGTGTGTATATATATATATATATATATATATATATATATATATATACATATATATATATATATATTAGCAGTTATATTAGGGTCTGAAGTTCTCTGAGATTGGAGCTATTCTACTTTGGTCTGAGTCTTGATTTCATTGGTTATTTGCTTCATGTCTTTGGACAAGTTTATTTAATCTCTCCATGTCTAACTTTCTTCACTGGCAAAATGGAGATCTTAATAGTCTATATTTCACAGAGGAGTTATGAGAGCCAATGAGCTAGTCCAAGTAAAACACACAGCCAGGCACTCTGCATGAAGCAAACACTCCCTGTCACTGTCTTATTATTATCTTGTGACTACATAGGAACCTACTGTGAGATGATTCACATAAACTATTAGCTGTAGTTTGCCCTGGGAAGAGGCATATAAAAGTAGAAAAGGATGAGGAATTTTAAGAACACTTTTATTTATCATTCTGTAATGTCTCTGTTTAGTAACATGAGTGTTTTGTTTTTGGCAGCTTAAACAATAAATGTAAAACATTTATTTTCAAATTTAAGAACATTATGGTTAATAATGATCTAAACATATAATAAATTAAGTTTCATAAGATTATATTTGTGTTAAAACACACTGAAGCTTTTCTGTAGGTCTCTAAATTCTAATTAGTGAGCTTAATGTTGGATTTACCTTTTGGTGTTCATTTCTAAGAGTAGATTATAAATTCCTTTTGGGCATAGGTAATATATGCATATCTATACATAATAGATACTTTGTTAAAACTGTGGACCAATACTAGCTCACTGGTTCTAAGGATTTATCTTTTAACATCTCTGCTATTTTATTTGAAGTTCCTCAAATAATGATCTCACTTATATGTGGAATCTTATAAACAAAATAAAATGATGAACAAAACAGACCCAGAAACGTGGAAGCATGGAACAGATGGAAAAATGGCAGAGGGAAAGAGGAAAGGTGGGGGGAGATTAACCAAATAACTTATGTACATAACCCAGGGACACAGACTATAGTGTAGTGACAGTCTGGGGGCAGGGAGCTTGGTGGGAGTGGAGTGGAAGGGGGCCAAAGGGGAGAAAAGGGAACATCTGTAATACTTTCAACAATAAAGATAATTTTTTAAAAATTATGTATTTTAAAATTTTAACATGGTTCCAAAATTTGCTTCTAAAGTTTCCTTTCCTTTTCTTTCTTCCTGCTTATGTGTGTGTTTATGTGTGTGTTGTGTGTGTGTGTGAGTGTGTGTGTGTGTGTGTGTGTGTGTGTGTGTTGAGATGATGGAAATCATGGGAAGGGTAAAGTATCAACTTAATTTATACTAAAGAGACAATAACTCCATCATCTATGCTAATGCATTCAAAACACTTGGCTATATAATGAGACTAGAGAAAAACATGGGAATATATTAATAACAATGATATGCATCAATAAAATTTCAGTGATGTAATACAAGTAACAAAAACAGTGCATAGTTGCCATATGAGTGGAAAGAAAAGAAAGCAGGATAGGTATTCAGAGGAGTGAAATTCCAGTGGACACAGGTTATGGCTTCTAGTTGGAGTCTGATGTATGGGTAACTGATGAATTAATATGGAGAAACAGGGAAGGCCTTCGCTAAAGAGAATGATGAAGACATAGATGCTAATACAAGAGAGACACAAAGTATGACTGCTAGTTCTTTCCCTTTTATCCTACGCTCCACTATCCCCATCAGAGTCAACTAGGGGTATTTGTTCAAAATGCACAGTCCTAGGTACCACTGCCAATCTACTGAATCAGTCTTTTGGGAGCTTGTATTGAACTTCATAATTCCTTCCTTCAGAAATCGTATGCAGACTTAATTTTGCGAACTTCCAATTCCCCAATGATTTTTTAATGAATATAAAGTGTGATGACCATTAAGTTAAACATTTCAGAGGGAGTATATACTGAAAAATGTCTACACCATTCATGGATGCCATTTCTCAACGAATGGTATGACTCTGTTTTAAAAATATCCATACTCCCTCTTTCTCACTATCTCCCAACATTGCCACATATCTTTGGAGAAGAGTTCTCTGGTTTCTACTCAAAGGCAAATGCCATCAGGCTAGCATCTGGGTGTATGCAGGGTGGTGTTTGGGCAGGAGTCTCCCAGCTTTTCTGTGGACAGCCTCATTACTACCGATATGGATTTTGGCTCCATAGTTGTTCATGGCCTCTCTATAAGTCCAGGGCACTGATAGAAATGGTGACTTTCACCTTTACTGAAATTTTTTTCATGTGCATATTCTGAGCTTTTGTTTTTTCTATTGTGGCATATCTTTAAAATGATGCAATCACACAATTTATCTTCTAGACGTTGGTTAATCTCTTATCTGCTATGGTACTCATCTCCATTGCTATTATCATTATACTAGAGGCCCGGTGCACAAAATTCATGCACTGGGGGAGGGGGGTGTCCCTCAGCCCGGCCTGTGCCCTCTTGCAGTCCAGGACCCCTCGGGGGATGTAGCAGTGTGCCAAGCGGCAGGCGGCCAGGGAGGAACCCAAATCGGGACCGGGCGCCACTTGTGCTCACCCTGGCCCGCTACGCCTGCTGCCACAGAGTCAGGAGAGGCTCATGCCATGAGCCTCTTCTGGCTGAGCGGCGCTCCCCCTGTGGGAGTGCACTGACCACCAGGGGGCAGATCCTACATTTAGTGTCTGCCCCCTGGTGGTCAGTGCATATCATAGTGACCTGTCGTGCTGGTTGTTCTGCTGTAACAGTCGCTTAGGCTTTTATTATATAGGCTAGAGGCCTGGTGCACGAATTCGTGTACCAGTGGGGTTCCTCGGCTGGGCCTGCGGGATTGGGCTGAAACTAGCTCTCTGACATCCCCCGAGGGGTCCCGGATTGTGAGAGAGCACAAGCCAGGCCAAAGGACCCCACCGCTGCACAATTGGGGCCGGGAAGGGACACAGGAGGTTGGCCAGCTGGGGAGGGACCGCGGGAGGGCTCTAGGGCATGTCCGGCCCATCTCATTCAGTCTGGATTGGCCAGACCCCAGCAGCAAGCTAACCTACCAGTCGGAGCATCTGCCCCTTAGTGGTCAGTGCGCATCATAGCGACTGGTCAACTGGTTGACTGTCGCCCCCTAGTGGTCAATGCACATCATAGCGAGTGGTTGAGTGGCCTTAGTATATTATGCTTTGATTGGTTGAACAGCTGACGGTCAACCGGACACTTAGCATGTTAGGCTTTTATTATATAGGATATCTGTATCTGTACATCTCAACTCTAATTTCAATGGGATTTTGGCTGATAGGCAATTGTATGCACTCAATCGTGAACTTGAATCTTAAACAATTCTAACTTTTACTAATTTGATGAATGTCAAGTAGAATCTCATTATGGATTAAATTCATGAGGCTTTGATTACTAGGAAGGCTGAACATTTTTTATTAACTTAGTCTTTCCATATATGTATCCGACTTTGGGAGAGACAGATTAGCTTCATGGCTGATTCAGGCAAAGCAGCTGTTCACAGCTACACAAAAATGTGTGTTGCCAAGCTCAGGTTTCGCAGAGGCTTTCTTTAAGGATTTCTATTCAGACAAAAACCTTCCTGTACGAAAGGTTACTTCTAAAAACAAAAAAAAAAGAGCCTCTTTTCCAAGTTAATTTAATGTTCCCCTCTACCCTTCCTAAAATTTTGTAAGCAGTGTCAGTATTCTTTGTAAATCTTTATAGAGGATGCAAAAGAAATCTCTGGCCAGTCAAATCATCGTGGTTTATCATAAATTCTGAATTTGTTGAGCCTGGATCAATAGATTTTTAATGAATAGCCCCAGAGAAGTACATACTATTCTCCTAGTATTATGCTTGTTTTTGTCAGGTAGATACTGAAAGCAAATCTTCCAGAATAAAGTAAATAGCAGCCACATCCTTCCAAGGTGCAAGGACAAAAGCCTTGATATCATTCTTAAATCCTCATTCCCCAACATCTTCCATCCAATCTATCAGAAAGTTCTACCATCCAAATATATCCACCAACTCATCCTTATCACCTCCCCACTGATTCTACCTTCTTCTAAGCTTCCATTTATCCAGATTAGAGTAATTGGAGTAATTCTCTCCTAATTAGCCTTTTTACTTCTACACAACTCTCCAAATAGCAGCCAGAGTGAAACTTAAAATATAAGTCAAATCCTCTTCTAACACAGTGCCCTGTTCCTCATTACATGAAGAACACAATGGTCTAAATAATTCTATAGGATCTGGTACCCTATTCCCTCTTCTTCCCTCATTCTCCTTTAGCCACTCTTTACTCTCCCTTGAATAAGCCAGGAATGTTCCTTATACAGGAATTTTTGCATTGGTTGTTTAACATCAAGGTGGTAAGACATAACCATTCTTTAAAACAAAATAAAACAAAGCAAAACAAAACAAAACAACCATATCATAAGCCCCTCCCTGAGACCACCCAAGTCCCTAACTCTTCTATTCTCTGTGTCCACCTTGTCACTTTTTCATTTTCAAATGAGTGTAGGAATTTGAGGTTATTTTGTTCCCAAATGTATCCCCATTGCTTGGAAGAGGGTCTGGCAGATAAGTATTCCATAAATACTTGTATAAATCTGGAACCAGATCATTTGATGTATAGCCCACAATAACCAAATACCTTTGCTAGATAAGATGCATATTAAAATATTTATTTCTTGTAAAGAAGAGATGTACTGTTATTTTATGGATCTCAACTGAACTTCTATTTTTCAGAAAATCAAAGTATTTATCTGACCAATGTTGCTTTATAGCATTGAAGTGCCTTTCAGTTGAAAAATGCTAAAAATATAGTGGGTGGATTTTTGATACATTTTATCAAAATTATGAAATTTCATGTAAAAATAGTATTTTTGAGTGAATACAAAATTGAATTAACTTTATTCTAATACATGCAGAATGTATATTGTAAAGTCTTGGGCAAATAGCTTCTATTAACCTATATGAAATATTACTCAAAGTATAGTAATACATGGAAAGCAAGATTGTTCCTTTTGATGAAAACAGAGGAATCATTTATTTCCAGCTTTCTACTCATATTATTTAATTCAAACAAAAAGTAAAAAATATAAAGAAGTAAGTATATGTTTAACATTTGGATAGACAGATGCTTGAAGCTAGAATTATATTTAGTAGTTGCATGCCCTTGATTTGTATTCAAGTAGACTAAATGGCAATTAAGCACTTGGATTTCAAGATTCGATTTGCAGTTTTGTTGAAAAACTTCCACATGTGTGTTCACGTGTCTGTGTGTTCCTTCCCTGCTTTTGTAAATTCTCATTCTACTACTCCATCAAAAGTTTTTCAATTAATAAACAGAACCAGACTCCTAAAATATGTAAATGACAATGATGACACTTATAACTCTCTAAGGTCTCATGTCAGAATAGATTATTGCTTTCTGCCAACTTTCAGTTCTCTTTCTCCATATGTATACCACCAGAACAACCCTACCTGACAATATCATGCTTTTATGTAAAATACAATGAACATTTTTTATTTTAAGGAATGCCACCTAGTTTGAAGAAAAATGTGGGATAAATCAGAATAAATGATATGTCCATTTAAAGATATCTTTACTAAAATGTAATATTTACCAGACTCAAGTGAAAATTTCTCTTTTAGGTCTTCACCTTCAAAAACAGTATTTAGAGCACACAGCTGCTAGGAAATTACAGTCTACCAAAAATATTCTTGTGACACGCAGTCTCAGGACATCACAGAAGTGTGGCTGGGCTGAGAAAACACATCTTTGTTCAGTGTGAAAAGGTCTTTTATGACCATAATACTGTCTGGGTGTCATGCTCACAAGATGCCATAGAGATTAGCTTTTTATTCCATGATTTCATTGAAAACTTCCATTTTCAGTTTAAAAATCTTGCCAGAGGAAAGTGAATATGGCTGAATTGAGGGATTGGTTCTGCCATTCATTCACTGTGGGCTTGCATTCAGAACTTAAAAAGAGAGGGGGGAGGGGGGGAAGGAAATGGATGGTTGAGTATGATTCCCTTTGATGGAGCTGGGAGGCACCTTTATCGGAAAGCAACCATTTAACTCTAGACTGAGGCTTGTGGTGCTTTAGCAAGAGGGGCAAAAAATGCTAGTAGATCCTGAATAGTTTTATTTTCATTCTATTTCTGTGTCCATACTATGTCCACCACCTATCATATTTTCAATCACATATTGTATTTTGCTTTTATCTTCCTTTTTCTTGTCTCCAATCTGTCTCTTAACCTTTCTAAACTTCTCTTTCATCATCTGTACCATCACCTTCTCTAACTTATTTCTGTACTGTCCATCTTTTTCTAGTCTTAACTCTCTACATTCTTTCTCCAGCTCTCAGGACAACCTTCATTTTCTATTATTCACCACAATTGCTTGGGATGATCTTTGGTGTCTCCCTATCCCACTTCCCACATCCAAGTATCTGCCAAGTCTAGTACAATCTATCTCTAATGTCTCCCACTCTATTCTCTCCCTGACGTCCCTTTGGTGGTTCTAATTTATATTATCATTACCATTAGCTGAGAATGACCCAATAGCTTCTCAGAATGCCTTTCTATCTCTTATTGTTTTTGCCCAAACAAAGTAAAATCAATAAAATAAAATCTTTCACTTGATTAATGAATACCTATTGAACTGGGTACATAACCCTTCAGTACATTCAGCCACTTTACAAGAGACAAACAATGTATCTTTCAGTTTTTCTACTCCTTTTCTCTCTAATTGAACTTCTTGTTTCCCCCAAATAAGTATATTTGAACTCACACATCATGACAGTCTGTTTTTTTCTGAGTCAAATTTATACTCTTCCTTCGAAGGCCTGCCCTAAGTAATACATTTTAATTATCTGCCATAAATATGGATTCTTCCTTCTTTCATTTCTCATGATACTTGTGGTGCCTCTCGGAAGGCATAGGTGAGGTTTTACTTTGCCTTATAATTCTTTCATCTCTTGCCCAAACCCTCTATTGGAGTAAACAGTTTGCAGTCAGACCCTGCCAACTGGGATTTTTACCTCCTTTCACTTAGCACGAGGAGAGAGTTCCTAAAGGCTCACAAGCACAGAACTGCTAAATCATGTTCCACTCAGGTGCTCCTTGGGCTAGGTGTCGCTGCGGGGCAGCTTTAAGCCCTAACAGGGCACTGAGTTCCACTGTGTGTTAGATCCATCCTGCTAAGTCCAGGAATATTGCATATCCTGGGAGATATAGAGAGTTCAATGAGTTCTGTGGTACACAGGATTGCTATAGGTTTCAGTAGCAAATGTCAAAAGTTTAAAGGTGTGCTCTTCTCGGGTTCAATTTTTGTTGTTATTCTTCCAGATACTTTGTAAAGCACTATCTCATTTAACAAAAAAACAAAAACAAAACTCTTACATAACTGTATACCCACTGATATTTGACCTTTTAACTGGGACTACATAATCATCAATGTATGCAGATCACATATATCTACATGGCAATAAAAGTAAAAAAAAAAAATGGCACAAAAATTAAATGGAAATCTGAAACAGGCATCGCAGTAAAAGTCAAATGTTACAAATTGAAGTAGCAATGAATACATGAAAAATTAAGAACTGTGTCACTTAAAAAATAAAAGAAAAGCAAAGGACAATTTATTTTTCTCACATTTGACTAATTACTTGTCAATCATACACCTTATTATACTTTAATCTGATGTTAGACCTGTGTATAACAAGACATTTGATTGACAGGGCAGTTTTTTTCACACATGGATATGATGTTATACTCATGTTTAATTAGGTATTTGATTGACATAAAAAAGACCAATATATCCTATATTTCCATCTAAAAGTTGATATTATCCAAAAACAAAATGAAGATGGTTAGCAGGCATTTGATTATGCATTAATATCTTAGTTTTCTGGTTTATATATAATGGCCATGAAATTAATTTTACTTTAGGATTTATGTTAGAGTATCATCTTACAACATCATATATGAGAACTATTCTTAACCACTGAAGTATATATGCTACAAACCTTGATCCTGATCTCATTCTTAGATATACTATAAAATCCCATTATAATACAACTTTGCTACTATATAGATTCAGATGCAGTAAAAATAAAACTCTTGTGCTGAAGAATAGCAGTCCTAAAATTGAAAACAATAATATCAGACTGAGACAGTCCAATAATAGTGTTATTCAAGGTGACCCTATTTCCTTATGGTTTTAATTATTTTAAATTATATTTCAAATGCTAATCAGTAAATAAATCATGTAAATTATGCTTGTTTTGAGTAAAATTCTGGGTGTTTTCACTTAAATGTGGGCATTTTTCAAATTATTTTCTAAAACAGCAATGGATGTCCTGAAGCATGTCAGTAAGTATTATATCAAAGAGTGTGTTCTGGCTACTATATGTTGACTTAAACAAAACTGAACAAGTGTCTTTAGTGCTGGACTTCTCAGAGTCTTTGAATTGCTAATCTGAGCTGTGAATATCAAAGTGTGGGAAATGTCATTCCCCAAACTTCTTTGAACCAAACTTCTTTGAACCAAACTCTTCTCTTGGGCAGCATAGATTGAGGGCAGAGGAATCTGTCCATCGTCTTCAGAAAATACTGCTCTGAGCAATTGTTCCTCGTTATGATAGGTATATCTGGATTGGATAACTCAATAAATATTACTAGAAAAATAGTGAAGTTTGGGGAAATGTATTAAAAGCCCTGAAAACATGATTCATAAAAAAAACAAAAAACAGGATTTCACTTTTATTAAAAAGTGGAACTAACAAAGAATGCTTGTTTATGGCCATATTGACCATAGCTCTATTTAGCCCTAGCTGGTGTGGCTCAGTGGATAGAGCGTCGGCCTGTGGACTGAAAGGTCCCAGGTTCGATTCGGGTCAAGGGCATGTACCTTGGTTGCGGGCACATCCCTGGTGGGGGGTGTGCAGGAGGCAGCTAATCGATGTTTCTCTCTCATCAATGTTTCTAACTCTCTATCCCTCTCCCTTCCTCTCTGTAAAAAATCAATAAAATATATTTTAAAAATAAAAAAATAAAAAAAAATAAAAAGAAATACAGAACAGTTCATAAACTAAGGCTCATGATAATATGCAGCATAGAATAGCATGCAGAGGCTAAAATCAATATGGTAGAATTATATTTATTGACATGAAAAAATATTCCTAAAATATTAATGACACAAGCAGGTTAAAAACAGTGTCTACAAAACTATTTTTTTTTGTAAAAAATATACCTAAATATGCATAGAAAAAAGAGAAAGACATATCAAATTGATCATGGAGGTATTTTAAAAGTGACATTAAATTTATCTTTTATGTTTGTATTTTATAATTCATTTGAAATAACTTGTATGGCATTAAATAAAGAAGGAATAAAAGTTTTTAAAAAATAACATTATCCCAAACTTTAAGCTTCCAGAGCACAGGACACTTCCAAGTCTTATAATCATCACCTGGGAGAGAGCTCAAAACCCTCATGTGGAACTGGACTAAACTGTATGTTCTTGGACCACAGCCTTCCTGGTCTAAAATAAATTTTAAAAGATAAATGATTCTTTTTTCAGATTATGATATTTATCCAAACATTTAAAAAGACCATGAAACACTAATCATGTTAGGCAGGCCATGGTTTTCTCACTTCTCTAGTCCTATATAATAAAAGGCTAATATGCAAATGGTTGTCATGCCCTCACACACAACGACTGACCAGCAGGAGACTGCGTGCACAGCCAGCGCACATGGATGGGCGGGGCTGTGTGCATGGTGAGGCGTATGCGGGTGGGCGGGGCTGCGTGCACCAGTGGTCACCAGGAGACACATGGAGCACTTCTCAGTCCCTCCCCCCAAGCTCCCGTGGGTGGTGGCAGCTCCCTCCAGGCTCCTGCGGGTGGTGGCGTCTCCCTCCCTCCTCCCTCCCATAGAAGCGGCGCAGCTCCCTCCCGCCTCCCTCCTGAGGAACTGGCAGGGATCTTGCCGGCTCCTGTGGGTGCACTACAGCTCCCGCCGGCTCCTGCTGGTGCTCCGGGCTCCCGCCGGCTCCCACGGAAGTGGCGGGTGGCCTACTGCATGCGATTTCGCGCACTGGGCCACTGGTCTATAATAATAAAAGCATAATATGCTAATTAGACCAGACGTCCTTCCGGACAGACAAAGCCGGGGCTGCGAGAGAAGCCCAGGTCCCGGGTGCCAGAGGGAAGCCAGTGCTGGCAGCCGGGGGAAGGAAGGCCTACTCTTGCATAATTTTGTACATCAGGCCTCTAGTATCTGATAAGTCTTTAACATTGGAAAGGAAGAAGAAGGAAATGCCTTAAGAATAGAGGAGCCCTGGTCTGGGTGGCTCCATGGTTAGAATGTCAGCTCCTGCAGGGAAGAGTCTAGGGTTCGATTCCCGGGCAAGGGCATGTACCTGGGTTGCAGGTTTGAACCTTGGCTCTGGTCGGGCCACACGTGGGGGAGGCAACCAATGGATGTGTCTCTTTCACATCAATGTTTCTTTCCTCTCTCTTCCCCCCTCTCCTCTCTCCCTCCCTTCCATTCTCTCTAAAAATGAATGGGAAAAATATCCTAGGGTGAAATTAACAACAAAAATAAAGGAAAATTTTATGAGCAAGTAGTTTGTGTGGGTCCAATAGAAATTTTTAAGCAGATTTATTGAGGTATAATTGAGGTTTTTGCATATCAATTATATGCAAAAATTTTACATGTTTAACATGTACAATTTGCTGAGTTTGGGCATATATATATATATACACACACACACACACACACATACACACTAGAGGCCTGGTGCATGAAATTCATACATGGGGGTGGGGGCGTGTGTCGCTCAGCCCAGCCTGCACCCTCTCCAATATGGAACTTCTCAAGGGATGTCTGACTGTCCGTTTAGGCCCGATCCCTGTAGAATTGGGCCTAAACGGGCAGTTGGACATCCCTCTCACAATCTAGGACTGCTGGCTCCCAACTGCTCGCCTGCCTGCCTTCCTGATTGCCCCTAACCACTTCTGCCTGCCAGCCTGATCACCTCCTAACCACTCCCCTGTCAGCCTGATTGATGCCTAACTGCTCTCCTGCCAGTCTGATTGCCCCTAACTGCCCTCCACTGCAGGCCTGGTCATCCCTAACTGCCCTCCCCTGCAGGCCTGGTCACCCCTAACTGCCCTCCCCTGCAAGCCTGGTCCCCGCCAACTGCCCTCCTCTGCAGGCCTGGTTCCCCCAACAGCTCTCCCCTGCAGGCCTGGTCACCCCCAACTTCCCTCCTCTGCCGGCCTGGTCACCCCTAACTGCTCTCCCCTGCAGGCTTGATCGTCCCCAACTGTCCTCCCTTGCAGGCCTGGTCCCTCTCAACTGCCCTCCCCTGCTGGCAATCTTGTGGTGGCCATCTTGTGTCCACATGGAGGCAGCCATCTTTGACCACATGGGGGCAGCCATCTTGTGTGTTGGAGTGATGGTCAATTTGCATATTACTCTTTTATTAGATAGGACAGAGGCCTGGTGCATGGGTGGGGGCCAGCTGGTTTCCTTGAAGGGTGTCCCGGATCAGGGTTGAGGTTTCCTTGGGTCATGGGGTGGCCTGGGCGAGGGGCCTGAGGTGGTTTGCAGGCTGGCCATGCCCCCCAACGACCCAAGTGGAGGCCCTGGTATCTGGCATTTATTTATCTTCTATAATTGAAACTTTGTAGCCTTGAGCAGTGGCCAGGGAAGGACAGGAAGCTTGGCTTCCTCCATCACCAGGGAAACCCAAGCCTCCTGCTTGCTCTGTGGCCACAGCCATTTTTGTTGGGAATTATTTATCTTCTACAATTGAAACTTTGTAGCCTTGAGTGGAGGCCAGGGCAGGCCAGGGCGGGCAGGAAGCTTGGCTTCTTCCATCGCCAGGGAAATCCAAGCCTCCTGCTCGCTCTGTGGCTGCAGCCATCTTGGTTGGGTTAATTTGCATACTCACTCCTGATTGGCTTGTGGGCGTAGCAGAGGTATGGTCAATTTGCATGTTTCTCTTTTATTTGTGTATATACACACACACACACACACACACACACACACATATATACTGTACATATATACATATATATGTGTGTATATACTAGTATTCATGATACCATTGATACTGTTAAGGTTCAAAGTGGTCTCAATTGTGCTAAAGCTTATGATACTAAACCTAGGTTAAATACCTGACCTAACTGCTGCATCAGTGAAATTTTCTGGTCAAGCACCAGTAAGATAATCTGTCACATGGGCCCTCTTCATCCCCTACCCTCTTAGAAAGAAAAGTCAATCTACATGATAAAACCCTTGCTGTTCCCTTTTCCCCAAGAAAGATGTCCTGGTCTAAAAATAATTCAGTATTTTCTTTTGCTAAAATAGCTCTTTATCCCCACCCTTTTTCCTATAAAAAACTTCCATTTTTTAAAAAATATATTTTTACTAATTTCAGAGAGGGAAGGAGAGGGAGAGAGAGATAGAAAAATCAATTATAAGAGAGAATCATTGATCAGCTGCCTCCTGCATGCCCCCTACTGGGGATCGAACTCAGTACCCTTCAGTTCACAGGCTGACACTGTATCCTCTGAGTCAAACCAGCTAGGGCTAAAAGCTTCCAGTTTGTACAACCCTTCAGAGTGCCCCTCTAGTTGCCTGATTCATGAATCCTTAATAAAGCCAATTAGATCTACAAATGTATTAGGTTAAATTTTGCTTTTTTTTTTTTTTAACACCACAACAAAGGTAATAAACATATCCTTCACCTTCAAAAGTTTCTTTGTATCCCATAGGAAAATTTAACCTACAAGTCAGGTTGTATTACAAAAGTAATTTGCAAAGATTTGAGTATTTAGATATTCACAACTCCTATTAAGACTATATTCTTAAACAGTTGTGCATTTGAAATTGGTTGGTAAAATTTCATATCAATCCGAATGTATAGTCTTTCAAGTCATACACCAAACTTTTTTCCTATTCCTTTTAGATTTTAGTATCAAAGAACTAGAAGAGATACATAGAGTTCCTGCCTCTAGATAGGATTATATAAAATTAATCCTGACAGAAATAAACCCAACACTGATTCCCAATTGATTTATTCCCCCAAGTGAAGTTTCTGTCCTCATGCTCATCCCTGATGAGTTCCATTCTGTGCATTTCTGATCACCTTCTCTAAACCTCATGACTAGATTATGGTATCAAGGTCACTGATGACAACTTTAAACATCTTGAGCCCAAGCCTAACCCTGTAACACACTATATCTGCAATTCTCTCCTTTCCCCTATGACCAGGATTGGCTTTGCTCTGTTCATAAACACATTTGACTAAGGGTAGGAATAGGTGAATCCACAAATCAAAATGAACCAATTCTCATTATACTGCTATGCAAGGCAGGGTCCACTCTTGCCCTTTGTATTCAATATAGTACTGAAAGTCCTACCCAGAACAGTGAGGCAAGAAAAAGAAATAAAAGACATGTACTAGTAAATAGGAAAGGAAGAACTAAAATTGACTGCTTGCAAATGACATGATCTTATATATATGAAATCCTAAAGACTTCACCAAAAAACTGTTGGAGCTAATAAACAAATTGAGCAAGGTTGCAGTATATAAAATCAACATGCAAAAATCAGCTGTGTTTCTATGCACTAAGTAAATTATTTGAAAGGGAAATTAAATATATATATATATATTGATTGATTTCAGAGAGGAAGGGAGAGGAAGAGAGAAGATAGACACATCAATGATGAGAGGGAATCATTGATTGGCTGCCTCCTGCATGCCCCACACTGGGGATCAAACCCGCAACCTGGGCATGTGCCCTTGATCAGAATCGGACCTTGGACCCTTCAGTCCACAGGCCGATGCTCTGTCTACTGAACTAAACCATCTAGGGTGAAAGGGAAATTTTAAAAAAATTCTACGTGTAATAGCATCAAAAGGAATAAAATACTTAAAAATAAACGTATACGCTTTTGTGTCCCTATCTTTGGCCACATGCACTTTGCCTTCAACCTCATTGGCCTCTTGGTCCTCTGCAGGCAGCCTGTGCCCCACAAGACAAAATCCTGTGACCTTGCCCCTGGGCACAGACTGGCAGTAAAGTCCCTTAGGACCAAAAGAAAAAAACAAACTTATATGAGGTATCCCCAGTCTTAATTATTCTACATTCTCCTTACTTCAGCCAGCACAGTTGTTTGCCTAATAGCAGACCTTCATCCAAGAGAGAAATACCTTAGTTATTGTGTTATTTGGGGCAACTATTTTTTGAAAATGCCTCTTTAAAGTTATGCCAAGGCATGGAAGCACCGTGAGTCACCATAATACGTTTCCTGAGTTTGAGACATATTCCCCGCACCTCAAGGCTTCAAACTGCAGTCAGTCCTCAAGCAAAGGGAAGTAGATGATGGCAGTTACAACTTGGATGGCATGGAGTGAAATATAAGATCCAGAGAATATGGGCAGGTTACTGGTGTTATTTGCTACTAGAGACCCAGTACACGAGATTTGTGCACTGGTGGGGGATCCCTCAGCCTGGCCTGTGCCTTCTCACAGTCCAGGACCCCTCAGGGGATGTCTGCCTGCCGGCTTAGGCCCAACGCCTCCCCAGGGATCGGGCCTAAGCCAGCAGTCAGACATCCCTCTTGCAGTGCGGAGCTCTCACAGTCCAGGACCTCTTGCTCCTTAGGGCAGCCTGCAGCAGAGGTGGGAGAGGCTCCTGCCATCATGCTGGGCTCGCCAGCCATAAGCCCAGCTTCTGGCTGAGCAGCACTCCCACTCCCCCTGTGGGAGTGCACTGACCACCAGGGGGTAGCTCCTGCGTTGAGCATCTGCCCCCTGGTGGTCAGTGCTTGTCATAGAGAACTATTGTTCTGCAGTTTGGTCAATTTTATTATATAGGATAACCTTTAACATTAGCATGGCTCTTTAAGACATCATCTATTAGTGAATTCTTGCAATCGCTTCTTATATGGTGTTCCAACTTCCACTACTATCTCTCTTCAAAATATCCTCAGCACAACAGTGAGAGGGATGGTGGTAAAACTCAAGGCATATGAGTCTTTCCCCTGCTCAAAACTCTCTGCTGGCTTCCTGTTTTACACAAGGTAAAAGAAGAGTCCTTGGCACGAGACTGGAGGTCTCACAAGATCTGTCCCAAACTCCCTGACATCCTCACTAACACCTCCTCCCCTTACCATTTTGATCCAGAAAAAACCTGGCCTCCTCACTCTCCAGATGCCTTAGGCCTTTGTAATTGCCTCCCTCTCGGACTGGAAACCCTTCCTGGGAACCCCTCCACCAGGAGTGGCATGCCTCCTTCCCTCACCTCTCCCTGATCTTGACTCCAGCATCCCCTCAGCAGGTCCTTTAAACTCATAGGCACCACCTCGATCTCCATTTCCCCCTCTTTATTATTACTCTTCATCCTTATCACATGCTAACATTCTGCACATTTTATTAAATCTGTCTATTCTCTGTTCTCCCTCTAGAATGCAAGCTTCACCGAGACAGTGGCTGGTCTGCTTTATTCACTTCTGTATCTCTGGCACACGAAAGCCTCTCAGTAAGTGTTTGCAGAGTGATGGGAAGATGCAGCTTTAGAAACTCGTTACTGAACATGGCTCAGTTTAAAAGCTGGCCTTTTAATTTCTTAAGAGACAAGTTAACATTTTTTTAAGGAAATGGAAAGCCTGATTTAGTAGAAAGATGTTTTACTTTTAATATTCTTATATTGTAGTATCTTCAAAAATCACAATTTGTAGAATTTGTTGCATTAATCCCTATATAGTTTGGTTAGGCTGTTAGAGTACATATGCGATATTTGTTATTAATTAATTTTGAAAACCAGGACTATTCCCCCCCCCCCCCGTGGGTCCTTCTATACATTATAGGTGTAAATATATTCTAAATTAAATAGAAGAATTTGAGAGTGATCTCTTTGGCTCCATTTTTACAGAAGCTTGATTATACTAAATAATTTTTTTTCATTTAACATATCATCTATTTTGTAATAATTTTTGAAATTGCATTAAGCTTCTGAATCAAAATCAAGAGAGTGAATTTACTCTAATGTTTACTAATTATATTTTAGTGCATTTATTTTATTCTACATATTTCTCATTCTTTTTCTTTTAACTTATTTTTCCTCCTGTTTTCAAAACAACTCAAGCCTGTTGTGAAAGGCAAACAATATAGAAATGCATAACATAAAAAGTAATAGCTTCCCTTTTTCCTACCCAATAAAGAAAATGGTTAATCACTTAGTATGTATATTTTGTTCACATATTTAGTTTACATAATTTTCTTCTAGACACATACAAATATATACTGTCAATGATATTTTATATTTTATCATAAATATATGTACCCTGACATGTAGAGTGCTATTTATTTATTATGAACATTTAACGTGAGATTTGCCCTCTGAGAACATTGTGAAGTGCACAATGCAGTAGCATTAACTCCAGGCTCAGTGTTGTACAGCAGATCTCTGGAACTTGTTCATCTTGTAAAACTGAAACTTTAGTAATATATAATTTAAAAAATAACAAATATCACATTGAAGAGACTGAAGAATCCTTTTACATAGATTATTATCAGAACTGGATAATTTTCTAAAATGTGTAGACACTGATTTTCATGTATATATAATTTTGTATATGAAATATGAAACTACAGTTATACTTCTAGAAGTGAGGGATAAATCTTAAACAGTAGCAGATATGTTGAAGGGCACTGTGATAACTGTGAAAAAAATAAGTTGTCCTACAGTATTTGAAACTTGACAGCTGTGAAAACCGTGAAGACAGAAGAGAGATAGCTGGTCTAAAATATAAAGAATTTCTAACATCTCTTATAACAAGTGTCTTCATAAGATGAGTGAGAAGAAATAACCTACAAAAAAATATAGCCATGAGCAAGTCGTCCCATCTTTTCTTTCATAAAGATAAATGTCATAATAGATCAGTGCTCTGCCTCTATTTTATATATTCAAACTATATTTCCCCTCTCGATTCTTTGGGACTGAAATTACTTTAGAGAGTAGTTAGAGAAAATTGAAAGTGTTTTGGAACGTGTAGGAATAAAAAGTTCAGACTGCAGTGAAACCTTTAATAACTTGTGAATTATGTCATCTGTGAAGTAACAATAGATGACAAACTCAGCTGTGAGCAGAATAAAAGCATCCTTTTCTTTTTTAAAAAAGCCAGTTTCCCTCTAGAATTATGATCAGCTTTAGATTTTCAATGTTCTTTGTGCAAAGATTTTTAACTTTTTTTTTGACAGTTACAGATACTCCCCATCCCCCCCCTCACCCTTGCCCACCTTCTCAGCTCCACCCTTCCTCCCCTCCAGCCATCACCACACTGCTGTCCATGTCCAGGGGCTATGCATATATGTTCTTTGTGCAAAGTATTCATGCACCATAAAGTATATCTTAGCTACCATTAAGAGATTATCTTTATTAGAATATGGGGTTCAAGTGTCAGTTTCTAAAGTCTTAAACCTCCTTGGACTGTCTCATGTTGGGAAATAATCCAGCCTGTATGTACATACATTGTTTTACTAAGAGACTGATTACCTCTGCCTTATGTAGACTAGATTTTCCTGATAAACAAAGAGGTTTCTTATCAGAAATTCACCATCTATAATTGGTAATACCGCCCACTTGATATTTAATGATTTCTTCTTGCATGTCTAATAGACATCTCATACTTGAATTCTCCCAACACAGATTTCTTTATACCACAAATTACATTAGCAGCAGAATTCAGTGTACCTTTAATATTTTGTTTTCAGAAATGTTTCCCTTTGTGTTTGAATAGGCAGTTTAAAATTTAAAAGTCATATACAGGGTACAGTCATTGCTAAGAGATTCTCGTCTTTTTTTTTAGATGTTAATTATCATAAATTCTAACTGCTTAAAATATGTTTCATTGGTTTATAGGTCTGTGCTCAATCTGGCAGCGAGGTTGCACATATCTGTTAGTAATACCCAGAGAATAAAACGTCTTAGTGAAATACCTGGTTAGAAGCCATTCAATTGCATCATGTAATGTAGTAAAATATTAAACCGATATGGAGCAGAATTCAACATTCCGTTTGTTAAACATTTATCACAAACTTGTGTGAGCTTAAATTTTTTAAAAATCTCAACCCAAATGATCTGTTCTCCATTTTAAACTCCATTTATTTTCTCCTTGGGAAAATCGACCCCCTTTCTTCTTCTTCCATGAAACATAAGAGTTTAATAGTATCTGATTGCATTTACGGCTTCTGCTTGATGATCTTATGATTAATTTTTCAAATTCAGTATTTCCTTCCTGTTTACTTTCAAGTAGTTATCCATAAAATCTTAAAGAACAAGCCTATAAGGAGATATGTTATTTAGGAAATAGAGGAATTTCATCCATAATCCTAATCAACTGAACATGTAAAATAAATAATTACATTTATTTTTAAATGTTCCCTTCTTGTTTTTTTTTTTTTTTAATATGAATCTGTTTTCATTTTGTCACATCAGTATCCTGAATTTTCACTTGGCAATATTTAATAAGCATTATACTATAATCTTTATAATAATCATTTAAATTTTTTTATAATTTCCCTTTGACTTAGCATAATCTAATAAGCCTTTTAAACTTACAATAATCAGCTTAAACATTTTCATTCCTGTTTAATATTCTATATAGTGGATGTGCCATATTTAAGGAACTATTTTCCTGATGCTTGTTATTTAGCTTTCTTGCAGTTTTCTCCATTATAAATTATGCCCTAATGAATAGCCTTTAGTATCTATGGAGACAGACAGACACAGTCAGAGAGAATGACAATGTGATAAAGTGTTAGCATTTGAATAACTTGGGTGAGTTATGCACAGGGATTCTTGAAACTATCTATGAAACTCTTCTATAACTCTGAAATTATCTCACAATAACTTAAGAGAGTACATTTGACTAAGTGGAATTATTAAATCAAATACTATGCATGTTTTGAAAGCTTTCTTTTCATTTTGTCACTTCATAGCAATAAGCGGTACAGCAATATGTGCATATCTATGTCATTGCTCAACTAGCAAGTGATCTATGCATAGTCCATGTAGAGAAGCGATTTCTTCTCTTTGCTAAATTCATCAGCAAGTTCTGAAGGCTGCGGAAATGTGAACAGTGTAGAGGTTTTATGGGAAAGAGGGAAGAAACACTGCATTTAGAGGACCATCCATTTCAAAAAAACCTCCCGTGGTTATCTTTGGGAGCCTTCACACAACAGCGTAAGAGTGGAAATGACAACAGATTGCTGTTTGTGGGTCTGTGTTCCTCATCAGAGAGTTTCCGCCTGGCACAGATGCTCTGTGGAATCACTCACTCCATCATTGTTAGCAAGATTTGTAGCGCTGCACAGCTTTCCTCGCTGCTCAAAAGGTAGAACATTCCTATAAAAACTGTGGCTAAGTTGAAATGACATAAAGCTAAGACGTAATTTATATGGAAACATTCATGTGCTTTCCCAGACACACCCGCCCCCCCCCCCCCCCGCCCCAAGGAATAACAATAACAACAACAACAACAACAACAAGAACAACACACTACCGAATCGTAACAAATAACCTTTATAAGACGTCAAATATCACTTACATATTGTAGAAGCCGAGTCCCTCTCGCTGCGCAGGGTACGTGCGGCCTCGCAAGGGCTGCTGCTGCAAAAAAACAAAAACCCAAAAAACTCTGAGCGCTATTTCCGCTCTTCGCTTTTCTCCTGGTTTTCGAGATAACTGGTGCTAACGTAGGTCTTTCGCAGAAGCCTGTAGGTATATTGTGAACATTTTAAAAACAGAGGGCACCTGTGTATGCAGTCACAGAATCAACTATTTTAAAGCTGGGAGGAAACTTAGAAATTCCTCAATGCAAAGCTTGCAATTTTAGAGATACAAATAGGGAAACCTAGGATTGAAAAGTATGGCCGATTTACAAAACTGATCCGCAAGAAGCCATTTCTACAACAAAGGCGACTTTTTAAATATTCCTGGGTTTTCTCCACAAACATTATAACCTCAGTAAGTCTATAGAATGAAACAGACCCTACCATTTTCACGCAATACTGACTGCAGTTACTTGGACAAACTTTGAGTTTTCAGTAGTTCTTAGACTTCTCTAAATCAGTGGACTAATCGAAATACCTAAGGCTCTTAAGATCAATATTTGAAGGCATATGAGCGTAAAATTATTAGTAGTATGTATTATTATTTTGAAGAACAGTGTGGTTGACATCAGAAATATTCACAGTTAATGACCTTCATCAGAGGCACCCTACTCATTCTTCAGCAAATATGTATTGATTGGCTATTATGTATCACTTGTTCTTTTTTCTTGGTGCGAGGGTTTAGGGGTATAGCATTAAACAAAACAAAATCTAGCTTTCGTGGAATTTACATTTTATTGAGAAATTTACATTCCGGTGTGTATCACTTTAATATGAACTAGGTAAGTTGCTCTTAGATGTAGTTGAAATTAATTGTAAAGATAATGTCCATGACATTTGTCCTGAGGAGAAAAACTACAAATCTATAGGAATCATAGTGCTTAGGATCAGCATTTATGAAAATATAAACATGAGAAAGAGAAATAGAAATAGCCTTATGTGGTAAGCCAACTGTTTTGAATTTTATAGCTTTAAGGTTACTAGTTCAGCACTAAAGAAGTGCTAATTCATTCATTAATTCATTCATTTTTAGCATTTTGAATGTTCCCTTTCAGGAGATGTTAGGAATGGGGATGACTGTCTCCTAGCCCAAATAGGAGGATATCCTTAGTTGAGATTCTTTTGGTGACTGGATGCTTAACCCAATCAGATTTAATCCTCTGCTTAATGACACCAAATTTATACTCATACATTTTCCACCTAGTGGCGGCTTTTCGTAGAGCCCTCATTGTTTTGCTGCTATGAACAAATGTGGCAACTGGCATTTTCATGCTTACGTGTACAAGTATATTCACAGAGTAAATTCTTACAGGAAAGATTCTAACTTGAAATGTTTGTAAATTTGTAATTTAACAGATATTGTCAAAATGTTCTCCAAAGCAGTTGTACCATTTTATATACTGACCAATCACATATAAAAGTGCTAGTTTCTCCAGAAGCTTGCCAATACCGTTATGTGTTAAAGCCTTGTTCTTCTTATAAATGGAAGGGGTTTTGTAATATTGTTTTACTTTATATTTGTATAACTATAAGGATTCACATCTTTCACTTGATATTTGAGGAGATCAAGATTTCATACTTTTGGATAGTGGGGCAAGTTCTAGACAATAAAGTAATGCTTCTAGCTTCTAAATTTGGAGACTGCATTTCCATTTATTTTATCAAAAGAAACACTGTCAAAATTTAAAAAAAAATACAAAGTTATTTGATGTAAAGAATACTTGTAGTACATTTCTTGTTGACAATAATGATTATTTTGGGTATGTGGATATTTCTATTGACTGTGGGTGTTTTCCTTCTATGAATAATAATGAGATGAGTCCATTTAAAAGTGTCTTCCGTACACAAAGCCACCAATCTTTTACTTTTCTAGCTATTTTATGCTGAATCAAGGCATTGAGGCTAGAAAACAATGCATTCCACTTATCTCCTTGATATTTTCTGAGAGAATTGTATCCTACTTGGCACATGACTTATTTTGGGGAAGAGTGGCTTACAAGGCTTTTGACTTAGATAGTTGTCTTACTTTTGCAAAATTTGAAACCTAAACTATAAGTAATGACATCTGTTTAATTTTACCATAACTTATCCTGGCAAACAGCTAGTTAACTAGGAAGTAAGCTAAAAGATATAGGATACAGACATTAAGGGTTAAATTGTAAATCTTTTAACAAGACAATTACAATCACATCATCCTTAAAGATAAACATTTATGTCTAAAATGTACTGATTAGATATTATGTCTCATTATGGATTTTATGAATTAATATAAAAAACATTACATTATTCATTAGCTTTGGATGACAACTGCATTATCAAGATTGCTTTTTAATAAAATTTAATGGGGATCATATCAAAATTCAGAGACCAAGAACTATTAAGATTAAAGGTGGCATTTTGATTGATAGCTGGAAATCAAGCTCAAGAGCCTCATTGTGGCACATAAAGTGGCCCACTCTGATTTTTAAAAAATATATATTTTTATTGATTTCAGAGAGGAAGAGAGAGAGAGAAACATCAATGATGAGAGGAAATCATTCATTGGCCGCCTTCTGCATGCCCCCCTACTGGGGACCGAGCCCACAACTCAGGCATGTGCCCTTGACGGGAATTGAAACCAGGACCCTTCAGTCCGCAGGCCGACGCTCTATCCACTGAGCCAAACGGGCAAGGGCCCCACTCTGATATTTTGAAGTGTCATATGGACGGCATAGCATTTTGTTATACTATGAGTGATAGTAGAGGAAAACTATTTATTTTGAACCAGGTGGCTTTGGGGTTATTTATTATTTGTTAATTCGTGTCTACCTAATTAACACCTCTTCTAATCAATGCCCTCTTGTTAATATTCTTTTTTTTTCTTTTTTTTATAAATATATATATTTTTATTGATTTCAGAGAGGAAGGGAGAGGGAGAGAGATATACAAACATCAATGATGAGAATCATTGACAGGCTGCCACCTGCAAGCCCCACCCTGGGGATCAAGCCCACAACCTGAGCATGTGCCCTGCCCTGGAATAGAACTGTGACCTTCTGGTTCGTAGGTCAACGCTGAACCATTGAACCATGCTGGCTGGGCTGATAATCAGGTATTTCAAAATCTACCTATTAGCTGATATTTTTTTCTTTGAAAAAAGAAACATTGTAAAAGCAGAACATTTATTGAGTTCCTACAACATACAATACAAAGTATTATCCTTAGCACTTAACTCATTTTGTAGCTAAGAAAATTAGGCCACAGAAAGTATAGGTAATTTGTAAATGACTCAGCAGTTAAGTTGTGAAATCATGATTTGAAATCATGACTATTGGACTTTAAAAGCCAATCTCTTAACACTATGCTGTGTTACTTTAATCAGGCCTGCTAGTGAGGAGAGGGGCCAATTACCAGCTGTGGGAACAGATGAATTCCACGTCTAAACTTACTGCATCTTGCAATGCATTTCAGGAACCCACTGCTTTATAATTGAGGCTGAGATTCACAGTAATTGGCTGTTTTTTTAAATCTTCTGTGTGATGATGTACTTGAAAATTTTTCACAAAGAAAAGGGGATTTGCATTGGAGGTTTTTCTGCATAATGGTCATGCTATTTATAATCACTTTTTAAAAAAATTACAAGTTTATTTTTGCTGATTGATATTTTTTAAAAACTTACCTTTATTGTTCAAACTATTACAAATGTCCCTTTAAAAATCATATTTTAATCCTAATTTTAAGTCCGTGAAGTCAAGATGGAGATACTGAGGTTTAGAAGATTCCCAAAGGATGACAAGTGCTCTAAGTTCATATCTACAATTCCAAGGTTCCCATCATGCTGATGCATGATGTTAGGTGAGCCACAATATAACTATTTTGCCCTACAGTGACAAACATTCACAGTTTTTGTTCTTGTCCCAATTCTAAAACACAATAAAGTTTTAAGTGTTTGCTTGAAATTACAAAACCATAAGGTTTTCACTTATTTTCTATTTTTGAAGACATTTTATGTCCATTTTGAGTCCTCAAATGGGAAAACATGGCTTTTTTTTTTCTGGAACCTTAAGATTTTAGGAAATACAGAAGCAATGATCTTATGACTCTGCCTTTTCCCACCAGAGTAGACCTACTTTTCAGAACCAAAATATCATTATTTTACCAGTGGGAGATTTGGGGAAATGTTTTAGGTAGCTGAATAGCCTATTTTGAAGCACGTCTCCATCATTTCATTTTAGATATGCCTCAGGTCAAACGCATTCTTGAAACACTATCTCTCAAATAAGAGCCCTTTGTAGAATAACATAAGAAGTAATTGATGTCATTTTCCCCTAAAACTAATACCCAGGAGACATTATAACCTGCATGGAATATGTCTTAGTGAGTTGAAATGGGCCGAAACCAGGTCTGGCTTGAACATTAACCATGTTATTTTAAGAATTACCAAGAACTACAAGCAAAGGAATTAAAAATTCTCAGGAGGTTTGAGTGTGAGCTTAATTTAGTTTTATGAATTTAAAAAAGTTATTTGGAGATGAATTTTTAGAGCTTGTTATTCATGTTAAAATAATTAAACAATCCAGTTCCAACATGGTAGGCATCAGAGATGAGAATCCTGGTCTTTCTGACACTTAGTACTGAACTATCTACAATAAATGCAGCTTTCTCTGTACAGACTCAGTTTTTCCTTCGACAATTGCCCAGGTATTTTGATGTGTTTGGGAAGTGTGCTTTATTTACAGCATTTGTGACACATTATCTCAGAGTTGGGATAGCATTCTTCTGTCATAAGATTGATGAATTTTAAAGCCTGTCCATTCTTTTCTTAAAATAGAAGATGTACATGGAGAAATAAAAACTAGTAAGTAAAAACTTTTGACAGATGTCAATTTAACATGTCCTATGTAGTTAAGAATTTTATTAACTGATGATGTTAGTATTAAATGTTCTTCACCATCCAGGATAACCTAATTAGAAAACTCATGTCTGTCCTTTCTTACAAAAGAAACAGGTCCTTCCATCAGCACTTTACATGACTTATTTAACTTCTTCCTTAAACAGATACCATGAGATAGGAACTGTTATCCCGTTTACAAATGAGCAAGCTGAGGCTCAGTGAAATTCAGTAACTTGCACAAGGTCAAAAATAGGTAGCAGAGTTAGAATTCCAAAATACTGAATAAATGCTTAGTGAAATTAATGGCTAAACAAAAATGTTGGGTCATGCTTATCCTGTACTACATCTAAATGTAGGACAAAAGTTTATGTTATGAAATGGTATAATATGTAACCCTAAGACCTTCATTCAGTGTAAGAAAATGCAAACTAAGAGACGAGAGACAAAGCCCAGGACTTAGCTTATTCTCTATTTTTAATGGTAGCTCAGTAAAGACCTGGCTTAGCTGTTTTGGGTTCCTTTGTAAAGTGAGGCTTGGCTCCAGAGGTCTTCCCCAGAAACGCCCCCCCCCCCACCCTCCCCCTTACCATTTCTGTTCTAGACTTGGGAGCTCTGTGGTTGCATAGATTCTCCCTGGCCCCTGGTTCCTATAAATGTGTGAAGTTTTCAAAAGGCAGGACCCCCTCAATGCGAAAGCATCCAGCCCAGCTATGCTCATTTTTGCACATATCTCTGTGCAATAGTGAGGGGTTGGGAGAATCAAGTGTACTCTGTTATATTTTTGTTTATAAATTTTTACCCAATAAATATCTATATATATAAAAGGCTAATATGCCAAGTGTTCGACTGTCTGACCAGTTGCTATGATGTGCACTGACCACCAGGGGGTAGATGCTCAACGCAGGAGCTGCCAAGCTGCAGTGACTTGGCAGTGGTAGTTCTCGGGTGACGCACCCCAGAACCAGAGAGGAGGGAGCCCCATTCCTCGCAGGGCCACGTGATTCCACCTTCAGCCATGGGTTATGTTGTTGCTGGTGCACTGTCGGCCCCAAATCTGGTTTACTGCACACTTGTGTTTGTGTTCCACAACCTGTACAACAGCAACTTTGCAGAGTGCCCTCTCGCACTCTGGAACTCCTCGGGGGATGTTGAAGAGCCAGTTTCAGCCTGATCCCTGCAGGCCAGACCCAGGGACCCCACCTGCCTGAGAGGCCCTGCTAACTCTGCAGACGCCGGGGAGGGACTGTGGGAGGTTGGCTCCAGGGCGTGTCCGGCCTGTGTCCCCCAGTCCCGCCCCACTGGGCACCTTCTAATTAATTTCTTTTCAATGTGCATGAATTTGTGCACCGGGTCACTAGTTATTTAATACTAGAGGCCCAATGCACAAAGATTCGTGCAAGAATGGGCCTTCCTTCCCCTGGCTGCCGGCAGCTCCTTCGCTCCAGCCCTGAGCCGCCTTTCTGCCTTCCCACGCTGCCCAGAGGCCCGGAGCGGTTGGGGTGGTGCGGAACGCCTGTGTTGTTGCCACGGCGATGACGCAAGCACCCCGCCCTGCCCTGCCCCCAGCCGCTCTGTGCCTGTGTATGCAAATTAACCCGCCATCTTTGTTGGGTTAATTTGCATACTCCTGATTGGCTGGTGGGTGTTGTGAAGGTATGGTCAATTAGCACATTACTCTTTTATTAGGTAGATTTACACAGGTAGCATAAGTGTCTATGTTCTCTTTGCACACTAGAATATCCTGTACTGTTTAAAAGAAAGCTAATAGCCCTAGCCAGTTTGGCTCAGTGGATAGAGCGTAGGCCTACAAACTAAAGGGTCCCAGGTTCGATTCCTATCAAGGGCATATGCCCAGGTTGCGGGCTTGATCCCCAGTAGGGGGCATGCAGGAGGCAGCTGATCAATGATTTTCTCTCATAATTGATGTTTCTATCTCTTTCCTCTCTGAAATCAATAAAAATATATATAGATATATAAAAGAAAGGTAATGTCAGGTAAATCTTTGTTCATTTCATATGAGATCACTTCAGGTGAGCATTTTTTGAAGCTGAACTGTTTGAAGCATATCCCATCATCATTCATTCTCATCTTAGCATTTTGTATTCTGCTGGTTTACACCTGATAATCCCCCAAATGTGAACCCCGTCTACTCAGGTATTCAGGGATCAGCTTCACCAAAATCAACCCCAAATTCAGAAGAAAATGTTGTACACTAGGATTATTCAGCATGAATCCTCAATGTCAGGAAGAAACATTTTTCTGTAAGTGAAGGGAATCCCACAAGGAAATGAAAGTAGGCCATTTCACACCAGTGTGTTTCCCTCCCCCTCCCTTTTCCTCACTCTATTGACATCTCTCCCTCTTTCTCTCGCTCTCATGACCCTTCTTTCTCCTTGACTCTGCTTTCTTCAGTGAATATGCTGTCCAAAGAAGTACAAATGAACAATAAAAATGTATTCCCTAAAATCAATATAATAAAAGTTCTTTTCAGTGCAGTACGTCCCTTGGTATGATAAAATGTATTTCTTATTGTAAGTTCATTTAACTATCCTTAGTGACTGGGTCATTTTTCCTTTCCAAGAGAAATATTCAATTTTCCAAAAGTTCAATATTTGGGGTTCTTATATAATTACATGCTGATTTGTGAAGGAAGATGTAGAAAATACACAATTCATAATAGGAGAAAAGCCTATCTTCTTTCATTTAATTTCAAAGGAATCTCAATCTTTTTCTTTCATTATTTTAAAATTTCAAATATCATATTGGGGGAAAACCACAATTAACCCATGAACCATAAATGATAATTTAAAATTAATGAACAAACCTGGTGCACTCATCTGGTATTATTATTTTAATTAGGTTCAAAGCCTCAAATTTCTGCCATTTATTACCAATATTATTCATTATCGCATAGTCATGTCTTAATCAGTTAAACAAGAGTTTTCAAGGTTAATAATATTAGTTCTGGAGAGGAAAGAAGGCCTGCCTTACACTGTTGGTGACACTGCAACCTGATGAAACCTATTCTCAAATGAAATCTGGCAATAGTTACCAAATTTGAAATATACACAGTAAAGTGCACCAGGATGCAAGTACACTAATGTGCTTATAGCTCTCTTTGTAAGAACAAACACAATCACAATAAATCATTATAAACAAGGTACTTGTTAACTGCATTACAGAATGTCCACATGATATAGACACTGCTGAAATGTTGTAGTTTATGTATATGTTGATTCGAATAACCTTCAAGATACATTATTAAATAAAAAGTATGGTATAGAACACTGAGTATAGCATGATCTCTTTAGATGTTTTAAATTGTATACATATGTACAGCTATATACATGGAAACTATTTCTGGATTTATAGACTGTTAATGGTGGGTCCCTCTGAGAAGAGGACTCAGAGGTATGGTGTGTCGGAGGCTTTTACTTCTTATTATGTATGTCTCTGAGCATTGATCATATCTGATTATGTATATTATTTTTTATTATTTTTAAATATCCAGAGGCTAGTGAAATTATAGGCCATTTTGGCATTAAAATACATCAAGAAATATAACTTGGAAAATATTAACTGGTGGCTGACACTAGTTAAACTTTGCAATATAAATCCAGAACCTACTATGTATTCTCTATAGAAAGTAATTCTGATTTTAAACTAGATGCTCAAGATTTCTGGAACAAGTTTAGAATGACTGACTAGAATCATTTATGTAGCGTTCAGAAAAATAGCTTGGTGAAGGGAAAGAATGAGCAGTTACTAACGTGTGCTTGCTCAGGCCACCACAGCCCGGGTAACTCACCCAGGCACATGGGATAATGGAAAGAAGCAATCTCCTGTTCTCCAGGCATAGCAATCAATGGTCCCTTGGTCACACAGGGGTGTCCACTCTCCCTTCTTTGATGTCCTGATGCTCACTGTATTGATGTGTGTATCTATTGTTACTGCATTGTGGGCCCTGGTCTTGGCCAGGTTTGTGGCACCCATACCAGTATGTTTATCCATTCATCTGTTGTCTCTTCACCTCTTGGCCATTTGGATTGCTACCAGTTTTTTGGCTATTACAAATTAAACTGCTGTAAACATTAGTGAGAAGTCTTTTGTCACACTACTTCTCATATATTGGGTATTGGTGTATTGCATAAATTGTTCTGAATTTAATATGCAGATAAGAAATTTTGAGTGTATAATGAAAGTATACAGATTTGTTGCCTAAAAGGTAATTGGGCTTGTAACCTGGATTTGTATCATTGGAGTAAAGTCGCATTATCTATTAGACAAAGAAAGGTTGTAAGAGAACATTTTAGGTAGAATTGTGGAAATAAGATAGCAAACTTCACAGGAAGTAGAGGGGGAAGGAAAACAAAGCGAGAAGAGCAAGCGTTGCAAAAATGCTGTATAGAGATGGCTCTTGCAGGGGGAAAGCGATTATAGCCATATGGTCAGATAATTAGCTTTTAGTCCACAGAGGTGAAATATGAGAGCCACGGAGATCATCCCAGATGCATGAATGGAACAAAATCATAAGAATAAGAAGCCCAAAGTAGAAGATTCTGTCACTCACTAGATGTTGAAATACCGAGGGTGATGGTATAGAAGATGGAAAAAGAAAAGAATGTAAAACTTGAGATGCCAAATAATAGGAGATATATGAAGAGTAGTTAAAAGGAACTACTAAATAAAAAAATATCCAAGGTTCTAGAAATAGAATTGTAGAGTACAAGAGGATAACCTGTAGGGAGTTTGGTTATCCATGAACTGTTTGCATCCCTGGGCTTCTAATAATAGTAGATAATAAGAAAATATGAAGGACATGTTTAATTCACAAAATATTATAAAATATTTGACATTATGTGAGAAAATATATTATCACTAGTATTGACTTTTGGAGGAAATACATAGTTTTTATAATATTCTATCCCGATGATGGTTGTACCAAATTAATCAGCACAAAAAGATGATGATTCATTGATGTTATTCATAATAATAAGCCAGGCTTTATGAAAACCCAGCTAACTAATAGAAATAAACATAAGGTCTTGCACATCAAAAGATCAACTATAGAAAAAGGCTTTGGAGCAACCTACATGAAAAAGAGTGACTTTACTAGTAAGAGAGAAGGAGAGCGAGAGCAAGAGGGAGGGAGGGAGGGAGGGAGGGAGTGAGGGAGGGAGGGAGGGAGAGAGAGAGAGAGAGAGAGAAACATTGATGTGAGAGAGACATATTGGTTGCCTTCCATATGTGCCCTTACCAGGCTGGAGATCAACCTGCAACCCAGGCACATGCCCCTGACTGGGAATTGAACCCGACTCTCTTTGGTGCACAGGTCCACCCTCTAACCATTGAGATACACTGGCCAGGGCTAAAATCACTTTTATTTGGGATCCAAATTCAAATTAAGAGAAAGCAGGAAAATTGAAAGAAATTATTGACCTTTCGACATCACTGATTTTCAGGCTTTCCATTTAAATGGGAATTTTAAAATAATGGTTTAGTTTAGATTCAAGTTGGGTCATGCTTTCTTAGTAACACCTGGAGTGGGATGGGTGTTTTTCTAATATTGATCCAAATTTTGCTTAAAAGGTTCACATCTATCACTAAATCACGGGAGGGTTTAGTGTGAGCCACTACCTCTGATACATTGGCATAGCTATTAATTCAGTCCTTCGACTTGTCAGGAATGTTGACAGTGTTCAGCTTTGATGCATGTGGCTCTCGCCTCGCCGGGGAGAGCACAGTTTGCTGCTGAGGGATGCCGGGCCGTCTCCATCACAAAGCACACACTCTCATTCCCTTTTGACTTTGACTCTCATGCTGGTAATTAAGACTCCTTTGATTTTGTTTGGCATCTCACCATCTGCAGAAAAGGAGGGCAAGCCCAGAAAACTGGCACCTTCACAATTTCACGGGGTCCTTGATTAAACTCCGTTTAATTCCGAGAATCTTAATCAAGGTAATTATCTCACTCTGGGTGTCTGTGTCTGCACTCGCTCCTCTCGTGGGTTCCTCCAGCAGCTGGAAGGAGTTGGCATGCGGCAGCTCTCCACAATGGCCCCACTGTGGAGGAGCAGTGCGAGCGTATGGGCAGCCCTATTTAACATAGTCCTGTGTGTATGGCTATATTGATTTGTTTTTAAAAACCTTCCAAATGTGTACAAAGCAGGCTGCTAATTTTGTGCCAAAAGACTAGATTAGCTAATTTGCGATCATGCTGAATTCAACCCTTTCATATATTTCTCTGTAATTCTCACACCAAAGCCCACTAGTTACTTATCTAGTGGCCTTACTACCTTTCCCAAAACACAACAGAAAGTTCAACCCCGAGAAAGTCCAAAAGGCATGCTCCATTCATCACTCATTTTATGCCATTTTAGGTTTACCAGATGCTAACTGTTTTATATTGAACTAACCAACACTGCAGAAAATACACCTAAAAATACATTATAATATTAGAAATGTTGCCACCTGGGAAATTTAAAGTTTTGTTAATCCAGATAGTTTTGAGAACTGGTTAACGACGGAGCTTAGCATTCTGTTGTGTTGTCCTGTTTTGTACAAGGAAGTTCATCTGGGGTTGGGGGTACAGAGATTTTCTTAAAAACAATGCAGACTGTTGCCTTTGATTTATGCCTCATGGGTGAATCGATCCACCAAAGCTATTATATATCTTCCTTTTCCATTTCTTTCCGTCAAGGCCTTCCATTAGTGGGCGGAGGAAAGATGAGAATCTCCCAGTCATGGCATTTCAGAACACAAAGGCCTTGGAGGAACTCCAATCCAGTGTTTCTCACCTGCTGGGTTTTCTTTGTTTGCTTGTTTTTGTTTTTGAACTTGCTAAACTATTTCATAATAACATAAAAATCTAGTGAACGATTAAAAATTTCTCATTAACTTAAACTGTTGGTATGGCTGATATAGCTTAGAAGCCAAATATCTTATTTCAACTCAGTATAGTATTTAATTACACAAAATTAATTTAATACAATGTCCAACATATTCAAAACATATATTGTCTCTTCTATTTATTAATTTACATTAAATAAGTATGTAAGAAAAAGCACTTTTGCTGACAAACAAATGTAAAGGCTATATTTTATAGTGTGTGTGCCTAGACTAAACAAGTTTTTATCAAAATAGATAAAAATTACTTTCATATCATCATGTTTGAAATTGCTTAACAATTTAAAAAATATAATATCCATATGTTATCTTAGATACTGAAATAAGAGAGACCAGGTTAGGTACTTTTGTAAGCATTTCTCCTCTCATAACACATTGTCAATTTGAATAATTTTGAAATCTAATTTTTTAAATTTTATTTCTAACTAGAGGCTCGATGCACGAAATTAGTGCAAGAGTAGGCCTTCCTTCCCCCGCTGTGGCACCGGCTTCCCTCTGGCCACCGGCACCCGGGACTTGGGCTTCCCTCGCAGCCCTGGCTTTGTCTGGAAGGTTGTCCGCTCTAATTAGCATATTATGCTTTTATTATTATAGACTATAGATGTATTTATTGGTTATAAATTAAAACTCCAAGAGAATTGAAATGGTGCTGTGTACTTTTTAAAACATTAAAGTCTCTTGATGTGCCTTGTAGAAATTTACAAAGATGAATTCAACTTAAGGATCTAGCAATTTCATTGACATGAATTTCCGGCAGACTGTCTTGCCCACATTTTTCTCTAACTGGTTGCTTTCAATACCAGAATTCCTCATGATGCCTTCTTTAAAATGGTTATCCATTTTCAGTACAAAACTATATGACTAAAATTTTTTCAAAAATATGTAATATATTTTTAAAAAGTGGAAAGATAGATGATATTCATGATGGCAGTAGCAGGAAGATAGGAAAGTGGCTGATGGTAAAGGGACTCTTGATGATAATATTTTACTTCAAATTTTTAAAGAAATTCAAGCAAATATTATAAAGTTTTAGCTATAATCAATTCTGACTGGTCCATAAAAATCTCTAAAAAAATACTTTGCTGATTTGATTTGCTTTGAAAATCTACCTAATAGCTTTCTGGCACTACTGACTGATGTGTTTCAACATATCTCTCTTCTTTATAGGATGACTGTAAAGATTAAATAAGGTTATTTTTGGAAGGTGCCTAGCACAGTGCCTGGACCAAGTAGCAAATCAAGGTATTAGTTCCTTATCTTCCTCCTCTTCGTATCTCCTTTTATGATTGTATTTATAAAATTTTCTAAATCTCTATGGCTTTTTTATCCTTTAATTTCTCATATGGCTTTTCATCTCCCTATTACTAATCCATAGATCATTTTAGGTGCGTGTTAATTATCTCCCACCCAGAACCTTGACCATCTTTTCCCACTGAGGACTTAAATGGTAACCATAATACTCCCCTTCTCTATACACAGTTGTGAATCAGAATACTTTTGAAGACAGTGTATTTTTTTGTCCAATAATAAAAAACAAAACTACAATTGGTAAGTTGATTTTTATAAGTTTCAAACCAACATTTTTTTTCAAATGTCCATCCATTTAATGTGGCTTTTTTATTGTTTCACAACAGAGAGCATTGGTAATGCTTGGAGAACTAAACAGGAAAATACGAGAATGCTAATGGACTAATGGGAGCTTTAATCAGAAAGTCAATGTAACACCAGGATAATTTTTTTACTATTAAAAGGCATGTATTGTGTAAATATTTTAAAATAAGCCAGTATACTCTAATCAGTATACATTTTTATTAAAATTATATTTAACAAAAAAAAGGAAGAAAAGAGAGAATTCATGGACATGGACAACAGTGTGGTGATTGTGGCGGGTGGGGAAGAGGCGTGGAGGTGAAAGGGGGCATAGTGAGGATGAATGATGATGGAAAAATTTTAAATTAAATTAAATTTATAAAAAAGAAAATGATATTCAAAAGAACTCTGTTTCTAGTACAGATTACGAGAAGAACTCATGTTTCATTGATGATCTCAGAGAAGCTATTTTTCCTTCTCTCATATTTGTAAATTTTCAAGTTTTCTATAATTGAGCCTGTGTTACTTTGTATAAGAAAAAGGAGGTGAATATTTACAATAAGAAATGGTAGTGTCTTGGATGACTTGTACTTAAGCACATTTGTGCACACTGTGAGAGGAGGTATCACGCATGAAAAACAGTGGGAAGACTTAGTACATGGAATAGAGATGAACGTGGGTGCCACTGGCAGTGGTTTTTGGTAGAGTCTCTCCAGAAACCTCTGAGGCATACAATGAGGTTCTTAGAACAAGCAACCACAGTTATGTCAGTGAGCAGCTATCTCACAAACACCTCCAGGACGTCTTGAAGGCTGAAGGATGTTGGTCAAAGCAAAGTCTCTTGTGAGACTGCAGAGACATTTGAGCAGGACATTAAAACAAAACAAGGGAACTGACATCAATTTAACTCCCCACCCTGAGGTGGCTTGTCCTATTGTCACCCAGCCTTCCATGTTATGCATATACAGGGCTTTAGAAGGCAATGCATTACTCTCGCCATAGCAAAAACAGCACCATGTTGCCTAGCACTAACTTCTCTTTCATGGGGCAAAATGAAATTGATAGTTACCTAGATAGAAGCTGTGTCTTTCCCTAAGGAAGGGCTAAGGACAGGTCATACAGAGGAACTACAGATTTAATTCTGCTCTGTATCCATTTTGCACACAGGGTCAAACAGGAGACCCCCAATTGCTCATCCCTACCTTGGCCTTCTGAAGAAAATGGATCGCTCTGTGTTAACTGAAAGTACTCAGCAAAGCAGAAAGACATTGATTTTAGAAATCAAAGTCTTAAACTCTCTAATGAATAGATTTGCAAGGGTAAAAACCACTTTCCAATACATATTCCCCTGGAGAGATTTAAAGTATTAAGAAATTCTATAAACAGCCCTAGCCGGGTAGCTCAGTTGGTTGGAGTGTTGTCCCTTCCACAAAAGTTTACAGGTTTGATTCTAGGTCAGGCACATAAGCTAGGTTGCTGGTTGAATCCTCAGGTTGGGGCATTTGTGGAAGGCAACTGACCCAGGTCTTTCTCTCTCTTCCTCTTTCTCTCTAAAACCAGTTAACATATCCTCCGGTGAGGATTAAAAAAGAAAGAAAGACATTTTATAAACAGAGCTTTGTAATGTATAGGTACACATTAAAAAGTTCTATCCAAGTCATAGCATATTTAGACTAGAACACAGAATATATTTGAAGAATAAACACTCAAAACTTCAATGAGTTATTTAAAAACTCATAATAAAATGTTTAGTTTTAAAATTCTAATTTTTGTGCCTCTTCCCTCACCATGTACTTGTTTCCCTGAACAAAAGGATTAACTCAAGCCTTCACTATAAGATAAAAATACTGGTTACCATATTATTATGGACATACACACATAGCATACTTACATAAGACAGGTGAAGGGGGAAACCATATCCACATGCTCTCTCTCTCTCTCTCTCTCTCTCTCTCTCTCTCTCTCTCTCTATCTCACATACACACACACACACACACACAAACACACACACACACACACACACACACACATTTTTGCATACCAGAGGACTCTCTGATATAGCTGTCTTTTTATTTTTCAATGTATCAGAAGGAATTGTTTTCCAGGTAATTCTGAAGTAAAATTGGACATTGTCTCAACCATCAGTAAGGTAGCCTAGCCTTTGGACCTGAGGGGAGTACAAGAGTGTAGTTGTAGCTTGTTACGCCTCTTGACCTAGAATTCTGTGGGTTTGTCTGCAATTTAGTGAAATCCAGTCTATGTTAAATGGATACAGGAAAGAAGAAAACACAAAGTAGAAGAAACTCACCAAACCTGGTAGTCCTTGTTAATAGCGTATACACTAGTGTAAGAAACTGGGTTAAAGTCTGAGTTGTCCTTAGAGTTCATGTCCAGTAACCACCACTTCACATTGATAATTTTATTGTGATTGAAAAATCCAAGACTCTTCTTGATTTGGCCTCAACCTACATTTGCAAGCATCACACTCACCTTGCCATGCTTTTCCTATAGTGGACTGTATGCTCTCAAATCTGCCCTGCACTTGCTTGCTTTTGAATCTTTGCTTATTAGTTCATGTTCACTCCACCTGGAATCACGTGACAGTTCCATCCCTGCCTGAAGGATTTGGAGCAATTTTCAATGTCCCCAGTGGAGAGTGAAAAAATGTGGAAATTATCTAAATGCATACAGGTTTTTCTTAAATTAAGTTCTATATAGCTTAACTGTAAACTTCTTGAGAGCCAGAACCATTTATTACCAGAAATATTAAGAGAATGAATCCTAGAATCACATAAACCAGAGATGATACCGAGTCTTTTTAACCTAGAAACTATTTGGAGCAAGATTCTTACCCTCTCTGAGCCTCTGTTTCCTAATTTGTAGTTCAAGGATATATCTGATATGGTTGTGGGGAGGGTTATACATGATGATGAATTTAAAACCCTTAGCACAGTGGCTGGCACATATCAGACAATAAATACTATTACTACCTTTTTCATCCCAGAGTACCTAGCATAGGGTTAGCTCATACTGAATCCTCAAAATATATGTATTAATTATTTAATGAATGAATGAACAAAAATGCTTTCTTTGTAAAATAATTGGAGTTTCTTACTTTTTTTTTTTAATTGTGAGAACTAAAGGGAAGTAACCAAGAAAGTTAGTTCTATGTCCAACAAAATAAATCTGCTGAAACATCCATAAACCAATTGGGGAGCACTATAATTGGTGAGCTGAGTGAATTTCCTCCTCGAGGCAGTTTCTTGGAACAACAAGGAAATGCAAAGATATGCAAAGAGTATTATCCAGCTGAGACAAGCTTATTAGTGTTCTCATTGACTCTACCAGGAAGCCCACCTGCTAAAGCTCTGTCTGGGAACCCTCCGGGACCCAGGTGGCCTCAGATGTGCAATAACAGCCAGTGCGCACAGCAAACCAGGTCATCAGCTTGGGGATGGCTCTCATTCAACCAGCCTGTCCTGGTTTGGGCTGTGGTGCCATCTTATGAGAAAAAAAATCTTGGCTTTAGATAGGAAGAGAAAAGATTTACTTATGCCCATGGAAGTATATTTTTATAATAATCCAAGTAAACTGGAACAGGAATTGTCTATCCAAAGTAAACTGACTTTCTCATAGATTTAAAAATATTTAAACGTATTTGTGTTTAATACTCTTTTTTTAATAATTTATTATTATTATTTTAATATATTTTATTGATTTTTTACAGAGAGGAAGGGAGAGGGATAGAGAGTTAGAAACATCAATGAGAGAGAAACATAGATCAGCTGCCTCCTGCACACTCCCCATCGGGTATGTGCCCGTGCCCTTGACTGGAATCGAACCTGGGACCCTTGAGTCCGCAGGCCAACACTCTATCCACTGAGCCAAACCGGGTAGGGCATGTGTTTAATACTCTTAACTTTAAAAGTATTCATGTAATTTTCTACTATAACTGAAGTAAGCACCATAGTATTTCTTGAGCTGGACATAGTGCTCTGCTCCATTGTTAAAATTGGATAGTATAATCCCCCCTTTCTCAATCTACAGCTGAGAAAACACGATCAATTTAACTTACAATAAAATGCCAATGTCCGTTGGGAACTGCCTTCCACTTGAGATTTAGAAAAGATTATTTGAACCACAATTCCAGCCCGGAAGTCCAAATCCAAGATTTCTGAGACTACCTGGGATTATAATCTGTTGATCACTTCTATTTCTGGGCTCTTGCTTTGTGTGTGTGTGTGTGGAGGGGGGGGGGGGAGGGGAGGAGGGAGAGAAGTATAGGGGATTGTCCCCTGTGAAATCTCTGTTCTGTGCATTAACCCAGATGTGAAAGTCTGCTCTCTTGCTATTTTCTACAAGACTTTGTGAGTTTAGATTCACTGTGGATTTGAAGGTCATGAGAAGAGAGCACAATATGCAGTGATCAGCAAAGGAATGTAACATTTCATGGCAAACACTCTTCTTAAAAACCCTTTCAGGACCCCAGCTGCCAACAACAGCAGAGCCCATGCCTCATTATCCTCCAGCTCTTTGCCATCGCTCTGCTTACTTTCTCTTCCTGCTTTATATTTTTTTCTATTTCCCCCTTTCTTTTTCCTAGAACAAACAACAAGCAAACAAAAAAACAACAAACACCTAAGAAATTGTTCTTTGTCAGATAAAGACTGCATTACATGCTGGTTGAGGAATGGACTGTGGATTGAGGCTTCTTTGGTTCAAATCCCAGCACTATCACTTATAATTATGACCTTGGATAAGTCACTTAAACTCTATACCTCCATTTCATCATCTAGAAAATGGAGGAGAAAAGAACTCATGCTTTATAAGAATAGTTATGATGATTGAATAATTTAATATGCATAAGTACTTAGAATAGTTCTTGGAACAGAGTAGGCAACAAAGATGTTTATTTAAACATTTTGTTCTTGTTTGGATTCCCTCAGCACCTTATCTTCACTCTCCAGTGACTGATCAAGATAGTTTCCAGCAAAACACCTCTTTCTTCCTAAATGGAATTCTGCTGCCAGATGTTCTGAGAACACTGGTTTCATGTTTTTAGAAATGTTTTATCATAGAAATTATTTTTATTTTATTTGTAAAAAAATATATTTTATTGATTTTTTACAGAGAGGAAAGGAGAGGGACAGAGAGCTAGAAACATCGATGAGAGAGAAACATCGACCAGCTGCCTCTTGCACACCCCCTACCGGGGATGTGCCAGCAACCAATGTACATGCCCTTGACCGGAATCAAACCTGGGACCTTTCAGTCCGCAGACCAACGCTCTATCCACTGAGCCAAACCGGTTTCGGCATAGAAATTATTTGTAAAATATGAGTGTCTGCTATTTTCTTCTATCAATGCTAAAACACTGCAAGGATCAGATATTTACTGATAAACTGATAACCAATTTAGGAAATTGAGAATCTTAAATCTGTGAAACATAATCCCATAGGATTTACTATGATCTGAGAATGGTTAATGTATCTCTTTCTAAAAATGTTTATTAAAAGGAACAAAGCTTTTCAAGTTCAAAGGCAACACCAGGAGAAAAAAAAGTTTGTTAAACAGCAGCACATAAACATTATTACCCAGGGCAAAAAGTTTTTCTTGTGCTGCTGAAATGAAGCTGTTTATAATTTCAGCAATCTTGGGGCAATGACCAAGACCCACGGGCCATTTAAACTTGCCTCTATATGGGAGTGTTTCCTTCAGTGAAATGATAAGCAGAACTATGTAAGGCCATCTCTTGGGTAAAGGTATAGCATGTGAGCAGTAGCTTCCAGGACATTTTAAAATAAAAACCGAAGTAAAGGGAGGTGTTGTTAAAAGTAAAGCAGAGTCATGAGAAGGAAGAAAACTGATTAGCCAAAGATTAGTGCCAGGTTATCTAAGGACCCAGGCAACTTAAACTGGGAAAGAAGACCGGTAGCGGTTCCAACTGGCCATTAGTGTCACCAGGGGCCTTGTTGGAAATGCAAATTCTGGACCCCTCCCCTGTGTACTCAGTCATATTTAGAATCTTTGTGAGAGGGACCCAGGAATCTGTGTTTTAACAAGTTCCCCTAGTGATTCTTATCCATGCTGGAGTTTGAGAAGCTCTGGGAAATACACATTTAGTCACCCATATTCTCTAAAATAGTTTAAGTAAAAGAAAAAAAATCAGAGAGAGAGAGAGAGAGAGAGAGAAGAGAACTTAATTTGGCATTTTCTTTTTATTTTATTTGAAATGCGCTGTTTAATCTCCTTGATTAAACTCAGCAACCCCTTTAGTTTACCTGCTTTGGGAGTAAGTTGGTCACATAAAAGACAGGGATTTCATGTGGAATTCTAGGGTTGAGTAAATTAATAACTGGAATAAATTTCTGTCAAATTTAATGTTATACATGATGGGAAGCCCTGAGCAATTGGATGTCAATTTCTCTAAAATGGCTCTACATCCTCTTATCTATAACATTTTTGTCAATCTACGTGGTATTGGGATGTATAGAGGACAGAGAATAGAATCATTTTAGCACGGCTTCCATAGATGCTGGTTTTATTTTTTTTTTCTTTTTTTTTTTTTTTCTTTTTTTTTTTTAATTTCTTTATTGATGAAGGTATCACATATTTGTCCTCGTCCCCCCATTCCCATCCCACACCCCTCCCCACACATGCCCCCACCCCCCTGCTGTCCTTAACCGCTGGTTAGGCTCATATGCCTGCACGCAAGTCCTTTGGTTGGTCTCCCTCTTCACCCCCACCCTTCCCTACCCTCCCCCTGAGGCCCGACAGTCTGATCCATGCCTCCTTGTTTCTGGGTCTGTTCTTGTTCATCAGTCTATGTTGTTCATTATTTCCCCTAGATGAGTGAGATCATGTGCTATTAGAAATACACTTATAAGAACCGAAAATGAGACAAGCAATAATGGTTATGGTGACAGGCAAATGAATCAGTGTGTAGTGAGTTTTTTTCTGGGCCAACAGTTCTTTTGAGACCCAATTTCAATGTCCAACAGTTCCTTATGTGTACATGTCAGCACTGACATTTCAGTTCTGGATGGTGGACAAATGGTGGTAATGCAGGTCCGACTCTGTCCGGTTTGGTCCTAGGCAATCTGCAGTGATGCACAGCTGCTAACTGCTAGTATGGGAAGGCCATAGATGCTGGTTTTAATTCAGGTAGATAGTAATGGGTGCTTTGTTAAATCAGTGGTAGGCCATTAATTATTTAAATGTTGACTTTTCCCATTTGGGAAAGTATATAATTCTAAAAAGAATCGACATTGTTAATGTAACTTCATGCAATGTAAGGTAAAAATGTCTTAAATAATACGTGTATATAGAAAGGGGAATGAATATAGGCACACACATTGGGATAAGAAGAAAAATGACATTTTCATTAAAACTACTAATTATATTATAATTTAACAGACAAAAGAGAAATTAGAAATCAATCAAGGAAAATTTTTTCTCAATAGAGGTAGTTCTTTAAAAATTCCCTGCAATATTAAGTGAAAACTGACTTAATTTTTGGGTAAGTTTTTTTTTTTTTTTTTTAATTCTAATTGTTCTAATTGTCCCATCTTTAGTGAGCGGTAATCTTTGAGTTGGCTCTTAAATTCTTTTGACTTAATCCCACTAGTCTGAGCAATTTACTTGTTTTCTGGTACCATTAGATTTTCTGCCCTAGAGTTGGAATCAGTTGTCCTGCTTCTTTTAAATGGTGAAACTCTTATAGAGATGATAATTGTGACTAGGGATGCTATGAGAAGGTTCTTTGTAAATATTTACTTAAATGTTCAAAAATAATTCTTTGTTTAGTTTGTTAGAATTGTTACCAATTTGGTCTTCCTTGCTTATACCCGAACTGATTATGGTCATTTAAAAAATTTCAATTTTATAAGGAAAAAAATAAAGTATTTGCATTATTTTTATGAACACCTATGTCCTACCAAAATTGAATGCTTGCTAGGGTTTATCATTTTTTAAATTCTTTTGTGAATTGCCTGTTCATGCACTCAGTTTTGTTGTTGTATAGTTTTTGTAGATACCAAGGATAGGACCCTTGTCTCTCATAAATGTTTTTAAAATGAAGTCTTGTGTATTGAGTCAGCATTCTATATTTGTAAGAATCATGCTCCTATTGAAGATAATTTATAAACAAATACTTATTGAATACCTATTCTGTGCCACTCAACAAATTCTTATTGAGTTACTACTCGTTCCTGGTGATACAGAGGTGAATAAAATAAAAATAATTACAGCTCCTTTTGGGATACAATTCTAAGGGGAAAACTAAAACTTTTATTTTTTCAAATCTACTTGTATAAGAAGGCAATATTATATATAATTTTTAAATAAATAAGAATAAAAGTATTTTTTTTTTTGGTTAGTTTGCCTCTTATCTTTATTTCAAAATAGCTTATATCTAAGTCACAAAAGAATGTGATTTGGAATCCTTAATATTTTTAAGGGCTTTCAACTAGTTTCTGAAATGCAAGTGTTAGAATTTCATTCCTTTGAGTAAAATATTCCTTCTTATTTTGAAGTCACAGATCAAATTAGCTATTATTATATAAATTTTACACAATTGTTATGGTAACATAATATCATATTACTAGTATTATCATATATATCCATATATTATTCTATTTTATAAATAATATCTAATGTGTTATGAATATCATTATGTTAGTTAACACTGGCATAACTATAACATATGATGAAGTAAAGAAATCTTTGCTTAACTAGCCTAAACATTTAAGAAACCAAAATTAAAAATGTATTTGTAGTTTTATATCAAGCAATCAAGCATGCATCTTGAATTTTCTTGACTAGTCATGATTTTAATACCCTATTCCATTGTTTCTAAAATTACAATCAGAATTTCTGCCTGGCTGGTGTTGCTCAGTGGTCGAGAGTTGACTTATGAACCAGAAGGTCATAGTTTGATTCTTGGCATATGCTGTACATGGCAGGTTGTGGGCTAGATCCCTAGCAGGGGGATAAGGGTGCGGGAGGCAGCCGATTAATGATTCTCTCATCATTAATGTTTCTATCTCTCTCTCCCTCTCTGAAATCAATAATATATATATATATATATATATATATATATATATATATATATATATATTAAAATTACATTCAGAATTTCCAAAAATGATGCATACAATTTTTAGTCATTAAATATTAGCATTATTTATATATAGGAATCATTATGGGATGACTTTGGAAATTACAAATGGTTTTATATGTGGAATCTAAAAAAGAAAATAAACAAACAAAATAGAAATAGACTCACAGATACAAAGAACAAAATGACAGTTGTTGGGTAGCAAAAGTGAAGGGATTAAGAAGTACAGATTGGTGGTTACAGAATAGTCACAAGATGTGGATTACAGGGTAGAAAATATAGTCAAGACATCCTAGTAGCTATATATGGGGCCAGGTGGGTACTTGAAGCATCAGGACCATGCTGTAAAGTACATGATTTTCTGGCCAGTATGCTATACATCTGAAACTAATGAGAATGGTATTGAATGTAGACTGTAATTGAAAAAAACAAATTTTAAAACACCACTGAACTGTATAGCACAAAAAGGAAACGCTAAGTAACCTATGGACTTCTGTTAATACTAATGCATCAATATTAGCTCATAAATTGTAACCAATAACATCACATTAATACAAATAGTTGATAATGGGAGAAACTGTGTTGGGGGAGGCAGCAGAGGGAATAAATGGGGACCTTCTGTACATCTGTGCAGGTGTTCTCTAAATATAAATATAAAATTCAGTAAAAAATATGCATTAGCTAAATACATTTCAGGATTAAATGAGTTAATAGTAGATATATATTTTTAAAGAAAGCCATATAATTGTAAAGAGACCTGCACTGGGAAAGAGAATATGAATTTAAAATTTTACAAAAAAAAATATTTTATTTCTTCCACGCCACTCCCACAAGTGGACCACCTTGAATTACATTGAGATGCATGTTATAGGGGTTCATTTCACTTCTGACTTTTACACTATATCAATTAGCAGGGAATTGATATCTCTGTATGATAGAAGCTAGGTGCACATTGAAAGCATATAAAATGATCCTCAGCATGAAGGAATCAGCAGATCTTTTTCTGTTTGTTTGTTTTACGATTTGATTTAATAGCATACAATTTGAATTTATGCTTGAGCCCCAAACTCTTCAAATCCTCCTAGAAGTGTTGGAAATGACTAAACATGACCCACAGTTACGAAAAATACACAAAGCCGCAAACTAAAATGACAGAATGGAATTATATTACCTATTGAGCTTTTACTACTGTCTGTGCAGTCATCAATTAAGATCTGTTCTCATATGTTAGACTCCACAGATTCATTATTTACAGTGACAGATAAGTGATGCTTTCTTCTCCGAATTACCGCTAATGAAAAAATGCATTTTTAAAGGTGGGTTCTTCATTCTGTGTAGTAGGTTCAGGAACTTAGCTACTTTCAATGTTGTCAATACTTCCCCTCACTCCCAGCCCCAAAGTGCATCTCTGCTACGTCAAAAATAAAGACTTAAAAATGTTACTTGCCCAGCTGATATGGCTCAGTATTGACTGTCTACCTATGAACCAGGAGGTCATTGTTTTTTATTTATTTATTTTAAATTTAAATTCTTTATTGTTTAAAGTATTACATAAGTATCCCCGGTCAGGGCACATGCACGGGGTGGGGGACATGCAGGTGGCAGGCAATCAATGATTCTCTCTTATCATGGATGTTTCTATCTCTCTCCCCCTCCCTTCCTCTCTGATATCAATAAAAGTATATATATTTTTAAATGTTACTTATTTTTGAAAGTTCCCTAAAAGAGTAAAGGTTTATACCATCTTATAACTATAAGAGACAACAAAGTATCAAAGGAGAAGAAAATACAAATAAAGCAAGAGTTAACTATTGTTTACAATAATGGTAGCATTATCAAAAGTATAGCAAGTGGAAACACTAACAGGCAGGATTTAGATGGCCACTAGCTAGAGCAGAGCCATGAAGAAAAGAATGGGAGATCTGAATTACAATTAGTGGGACATTCAATTGCCCTGGCAAATCAGGAGAAGGAGCAAGAAACAGCAATCATATTATGGACAGAGAAGGGGACACGTTTGCACAAATAGTGTAGGCAGTAGATGACATTACTGTACATCAGTAGGCTCCTACTGGTTTAAAAATACTAAAATTGTTCTATACCCTTGGGGAAATAGCTACTGGGCCAAGACCCTAATTCTTGTACTCAGCCCATCATCTGAAATCTCCAGCTTCCCTATGAACCAAAAACTAGTTCCAAGGGACTTTACTGGGGCATCCTGAGATCGCTTTAGTGCTAAGGCTAATGTCCCTCTGACTTATTGGTGCCTATGTCACCCAGATGGTTCAATATTTTAGTATCACTCTATCTCTAAGAAATAGATGGGGACATCTATGTAACCTTCTCAACACCTGCTGTGCACTGTCAGTATAAGGATGCATTTCTCTCTTCAATTCAAGAGGTGTCTTAGCTGATATGTGGTTCTTTTAAATTATCATTATTGTTGAAAGTATTGCATATGTCCCTCCTTTTTTCCCCATTAACCCTCTTCCCCCTACACCTCCCCCCGCCCCCCGCCACCCTCCCCGCCACACACACTCAGGCCTTATTTATTTCCTCTACATTTCTTTTTTTCTGCAACCCCTGTTGGACTACTTTTGAATCTAGGAATCTGTGTCTGTTAGCAGTGTTTTCCTGTTTTTAATACAGCCTTATTTTATATTATATCAATACAACACTTTAATATGCACATTGAAAAGGTCATTTTTGATTATGCTGTTTTCATTTTTTCTAGAGAGAATCCATCAGTTTGATTTCAACTGCTTCACTTACTATGAGCTTTAGTCATATGTTTTGAATTGCTTATCAATTAGGAACTCACCATTTTTTCCATTCTCTTCTTATCCTTTCTCTCTCTTTTCTCCAACTCTACAATGCCTAGCAGTTTTGTAAATGTTTCTATCTGTTCTCCTCGGGGTCTCAATCCAGATCCAGTCACGCATTGGTAGCTCAGAGATCTTGATGAGATGATAATTTGGGAAGTTGAAGCCATTGAGAGTTAGTAGCTTGTCTCAAGTGTTTACCTGCCATGGTTTTCAGCTTTATATGGGCAGCCATAATCAGGGTAAGGCCTAGAGATTACACCTCTGTCTCTTTCAGTAGGTCAAGAAGAGAGGCCACCAGCCACACATTTCCTGTAGAGAGCCTAGTTTGCTTTGCCTGCCTCTAATAAGAACTTGTAACCCCCATCGTCCTATGGTAATAAAACTCCCTACTTCCATCCTTGAGGTTCTGTGCATCTGCTTTTCAGAAGATTACTCTTTGTGTTTCTCTTTCATTATGGGATCATAGAAGTACTTATCTTCCCATTTGACACCACTATTTCATTTAACTTTTACTTTATACTATATCATTTCTATGGGACTAAAAGAATGGAAGATCATGCTTTTTATCAGTCACGGTTTCAGCAGGAAACAGATGGCACATTCAAATTAGGAGAATTCAAGACAAGTTTTAAAAAGAGATCACTGAAAAAATGTTGTCAGGGTGTAGGGAAGCAAAATCAATACTGTCATATTCCAGAGCTAGTGTGGAGTAAGACCTGGAAACATGAAGAAAGGGAATGGTCAATGGAGACAGGACAAGATTTGCCCTTTGTATGAACAAAGAAAAGGAATCCAAGGATATCCACTCTCCTTCACACATGCACACAAATTTATGACATGCTCATTTGGGGTGGTTTTTGCAATTTGCATCTTACCTTACCCCTAACACTGATTTGTGGGTAGGTCACATGTATGGATCCTTTATGATGAAACATGAGGGAAAGATCAACTGTGTAAACTTATGCAACTTTATCACTGTAAAGACTCAGAACAACCCAAAGCATTCAAACAATCTGTATACAATTGTATTCAAGAGAATGCATGGAGACTTTTAGTAAAGATGATGATGTGTATCTGCCTTATACATTGTGCTGGATAACTTCTGTTTGCCACTCCCATGGCAGAGAGCAGAGTAAAGAAATGTGGAGAAGGATTTGAGTGTTTCATAAAGGGTTTTTTTTTTTTGTGTGTGTGTGTGTGTGTGTGTGTGTGTGTATGGGAAGTGGGTGCAGCTGGATTTTTATTTTTTAGTGACAGTGGTGTAATATCCACACCTGAATGGTTACACAATTGTTTTCCACCCAAACAATTTTTTGTAATGTCAGCTTATCTCCCATATTTCCATAATTTCTAGCATTTTTTTTGTCTTTTCCTTTATCCTCCCAGAGATTTGACCAGATTTTCTTCGGGAATAGAAAAAACGGGACATCATAGTCAGAGACAAAGAGACCATTAAGCTTGGAGTGAAAGCTGTGGGGTTGACTTTGGCCATCCGATGTAAAGAATTAAGCCCTCAGAATATCAGCCTCTTCATCTTCGAAGTGGAGGCGTTCGTGTCCACCTTTCCTCAGAGGTTCAAAACCAGAAGAGGATTACATAGGTGATACTTGGGATTATTGGTAAAATGGTGGTTATTTTTAGAGAGGATCAGAGGGAAAAGTATGTCCTAGAGTCTGAGAGTGGGCCAGAAAAGAACACTGAAGAGAGGGCACTCTGGCTAGGGAACAAGAAAAACTCTTGAAGGCAAAATGTCTCCAGCAAAATGTCTTCCTTACTTTTGCTCAACATGCCAGCTATGCTCCCAAGTTAGGTCCTTCACATTGAGTTTCCTCGGTCTCAAATGCACATCCTACAAAGATCTTTGCCTGTTAAACTCCCTTATCTCTTTCAAGTCTGAATGAGGCTTATACTGATCACCCTATTAGATGTTGCAATCTATAGCCTCTAGCACTCCTAATCGCCTTTGCCTGGTTCCATTTTCCCCCATAACAGTTATTACATCTTAATATCCTCTATACTTTACTTGTTTATTATATCTATTGCTTTTTTCTGTGGTTTGATAACACCCCATTGTCCCTACAGCAGCCACACTAGAATGCAAGCTCTGTGTTAGAAGGGATTTCTGTTCGTTTATGGGTCTCCAGAACACATAGGTTACTGCTTGGAACATAGAATGCACTTCATAAATATTTTCTGAATGAATAAATGTGTCACTCTGGTACTTTGAAGCAACCATACCCAGATTTGCCTGGTCACCAGCTGAATGGCATATATCATAATTGGAAGATTAGATGGGACCTGACCAACATGGGGCTTTTGGACACTTAGTGACTGAGAATGAAGTTAGGGGAATTCTGTATGTCCCTCTACTATAAATTTCTTCTCTTAACCCACCACCAAGGCAATGCTACCCGCTGTCTGAGTGTACAGTGGAGAGGTTCTCACAAAAGGCTGTCATTCTGGGTGGGCAGTCAGATCATGTCCCCTGAGGAAGACAAACACATATAATTTTGCATTCCATGACTAGACAATAAGTTTACTTATTTTTTTTGTCCATTTGAGGTTGCTCTGAGTTGTATAAGCTACAACTTGCAGTGATAAAGTTGTATAAGCTTAGATAGTTATTTATCTCATGTTTCATCACATAAAGAACCCATACATGCAACCTATTTATAAGCCAGTGTTAAGGAAAGTTGTATGTGAGCTACTATTAAGCATGGTAAAATTAATTTAAGATATGTATGTGTTAAATATTTTCAAGGTAAAAAGTCAATGGCAAAAGTCTGTTTTGTGTGTGTGTTGGGGGAGTATAGAGGTAACTATTAAGCCATGGTGTAAAAGCCTTTAATGAAAAGAAATAAGGCAAAGTCTTGAGAAAACAGAAGAAAAAAATCCTCCAGATTTGAATGAGCTGCACTGGGCACTGGACACAATATCTCTAATGGCAGCTGCAATAACAGAGCCACAGAGGGAGACCCCACCAGAGAAACAGAAGCTGGAGATCCCAGATCACTACTTCAAATAAGAAGTTGTTCTTCCAGGTTCACAAGACCCCCTCCTCTTCAAAGGCAGAGGTAAAGTTAGGCTCCACAGCAGAAATGTAGGCGTTTGTAAATAATGCCGCCACTTATGTCCATTCAATCTGTACTCTCCATCCCTCCAGAGGGCACCCTTTGCTTAGACTTGGCTGGGAAAAGCAGTCCCACTGGTGCAATGGAGTCTGTACACTGAGTGGCCAGATTATTATGATCTCTGAATGCATAATAATCTGGTCACTCAGTATGTGTATGTGTATGTGTATGTGTATGTGTATGTGTATGTGTATGTGTGTATGTGTGTATGTGTGTGTGTGTATGTGTGTGTGTGTGTATATATATATATATATATATATATATATATATATATATATATATATATCAGAGGCCCAGTGCATGAATTCGTGCATGGGTGGGGTCCGGCCAGCCTGGCCAGGGGGAGGGGACATGGGCAGTTGGCCGGCCTGCCTGCTGGTTGAACTCCTGGTCGAGGGGACAATTTGCATATAGCCTTTTATTATATAGTATATACACTGAGTGGCCAGATTATTAGGTGTTCAGAGATCATAATAATCTGGCCACTCAGTGTATACTGGTACAATGCAGGTACCTGGCTCTCAGGTCCTTCTGATGAACTCTGATTTCACCCCTGGGTGCTAACATATATTTTCTTATGTCTATTTACACCTCCACTCATTAAAGGGAGATATGGCTTCTTACCTTTTCACTCCTGACTTACAGTGTTTATAATCATCCTTTAATCTAAATTATCACCTTTTTAAAAAATGCATCATGTTTTGTTTTACTTCTACCCCACCTTAATCAATTGTTTGTCTGCTACAACTGTGGTGGGCATGTGGGCTGAAGACCTGCAAGAAACTGCCTATCATGGCTAATCTGGAAACTCACCAGGCTGCCTTGAGTGACACAAGTGAGGAAGCTGACTTTTTTAAAAACCAATGATTTGGTTTCCAAAATTTAATGAACCCTATAGAAAGAGCTGTAATCTATTAGTTTTCTGCTTCCAGCATAATGGTGAGCCATTTAATGCCAGTTATACTGAGGCAAAGACAAGGATCTTGAAATAAATTACCCAGAGTATTCAATCGGTAGCTGTGAGCATCAAGTGATCTGACATTCTAGAGTGAACACATAATGTAGGAAGATTTTAATAAAAGTTGGGAAAGGCTGTGCACTTGGGTCCTTGTATTTGCTTTAAGAGACATGGGGTGGGTGCGGGGGGTGGGGGGGAATGGGAATTCCTTTTCCATGCCATATTGCTCCAGGCATTCAACTTTGTTATGACTGATATGACACTAAAATTAGATTAATAGTCAGAGGGCTTTTTAAAATATTATAGTGCTCACAAAAATTCTTTCTCTATAGTTTGTCCTCTTTTCAACTTGCTTATGACTTAATATCTTATTAAATTCTATTTTCCTTAGGGCTTTTTCTCACGACTTTCTCTAGAAAATAGTTACATAATTTACTTACTGTTTTTTCTTTTTGCCTTTTAAAATTAAATCTTCATTATTTAAAAAATATATAGGACATATACATATATATTTATATATACATGTTTATATGCACATATACACATAGGTATGTATGTATATTTACATGTATATATATATATATATATATATGGCCAAGATTGACCATAAATAATTGGAGTTTTCTTGTCCTCTTTTCCTCCTCTTCCTGTCTTCAATCACTCTGACACCAATCTCATCACTTTTAGATATATATATTTTAAAATATATTTTTATTGATTTCAGAGAGAAAGGGAGCGGGAAAGAGAAATAGAAACATCAATGATGAGAGAGAATCATTGATCAGCTGCCTCCTGCACACCCCCTACTGGGGATCAAGCCTGCAACCTGGGCCATGTGCTCTTGACCGGAATCAAACCTGGGACCCTTCAGTCTGCAGGCTGACACTCTATCCACTGAGCCAAACCTGCTAGGGCTAGATATTTCTTTTGGTATTTAATTTCTCAATCCTAAGTAATGTGATTAGACTTATATTTTGATTTCCAGTATTATATGACATAATTTATTGATATCTTATTATGAAAAATTAAGATGGACTCACTTGTGACACTACCACTCTCTTTCTATATACATACACACCTGCCCTCCTCCAATTCTCTCAAAATAATAACTGAAATTTTGGTTTAATCAATATTTATGGTAATTATTATTAAGATTATATAATTATAATTCAATGCTAAACTATATAGTAAACTATGAATACATTTATTTCTTGCAAAACTTTCTTTTCTCATAAGTTAAAAATGGTCTTTTTTCCTCTTGTGAAATTTTTCTATGGATATATCATGAAATGTTCCTTAAACCCTTTGTCGGAGTAGACAAACTTCTCATTGGAGTCAAACACATATTAAACTAGAGGCTCCATATTCTTCTGCAAGACATCCCTTCCAGAGCCTTCCATATTGCTGCTCCCACTGGACTGCTGGTTCGGCAGGTCCATTTATTCTGCAATTTCTCTTCATCCATTGTTACAGGGATTTCTTTTGTCTTTTTTATGGCTGCTTTCCCTGTTCTTGTGGGTCCTATTTCTTTCTCTTTCCATATTAAGTCTTTCACTCCCGTAGTTAACAAGGATTGGGTAAAAAGGAGGTAACATTTTTGAGACTTTGCATTACTAAAAATATTTTTATTCAGCTCCTGTTTCAGTGTTTGGTTATATACAGAATATTATGCTGAAAATAATTATTAAAACTTATCTTGAAGTCTTATTCCTCAGTATTTTCTAGCATCTAGTATTGATTTTGAGAACTGTTTTGTTTTCTAAGCTTTGTATCTTTTTTATCTGTTATTTCCCAGAAGCTGGAAATTTTAGGTTCTTTACTTTCTCCATGATGTTCTGAAAATGTACACCTGTGTGTCTTGCTGTGAGACTTTCTTCATTCATTATGCTGGCACTTGAGAGTCCTTTTAAATTTGGAGATCAATGTCTTTCAGTTATAAAATGAAATCTTATTTTCCTTTAATATTTTTCCCCATTCATTTTCTTTGCTTTTTTTTTTTTTTTTTTTAGAGCACGTGAGTTGGGGGTGGGGGTGGGGTGGACTTTCTAGCTTTTTCTTTTAATTTAAAACATTTTTTTTCATATTTTTTTATTCTTTGAAATTTGGGTTCGTTTTTCTGGGAGATTTCCTTGACCCCATTTTCCAACCATTATATAAGTGATATTTGTGTCTATTATATTTTAAACATTTGCGAGCTATTTTTTAATTCTCTGAAGGTTTCTTTTTTTATACACAACATGTTGTTCTTTCTGTATTTCTGAGGGTACTAAAGGTTTTTGTACTTTGATTTTTGTTTTCTTGTCTCTGCATTGAGTTGCTTTAGAGGAAGGAGGTATTTAGCTCTTAACTTTTATTTTTGAGAGCTGTCAAATGTTTAGTGATGTTTGGCTGCTCACCAATCATTTTATAAAGTATAAATAAAATTTTATAAAGTATAATAATAAAAAATAACAGGCTGTTTATCAAAAAGGCATAAAGCATGGATTGAAAACCCTGTGCAGATGAGTGGCACAAGGTAGATGATGGGACCATCCTCTATAACAAAAGCCTAATAGGCAAATTGTCCCCTTGAGTGGTTGTTCGACTGGGAGTTCGACAGGGAGTGCGACTGTTCACTATGACGTGCACTGACCAACAGGGGGCGGCACGGAACATGGTGGGCGTTGGCAACACGGTGCTGGCAGCAGGCAGCAGTGGAGGTGCTGCCGGCCCCGATGGGCCCTGAAGAGAGCAGGACCACAGTGGGATGGTGGAGCAAGTGGGTGGGCAATGCCATTCCAAGGCTGGTGTGAGGGGCCCAATAGCCTCGCCTATTGCAGACAGTGACCAGCAGAGGCAGTGGGGGGCAGGGCCGCTGCCTGGCTCCCATATGCTGAGGGAGCCAGGTGGGGGCCCAATCGCCCCGCCGATTGCTCCGCAGACAGGAACCAGTGGCAGCTCTGACACTTCCATTACAGAGAAAGGGCAAATAGCAATATTAAAATATTTCTTCTAATTATTTTCCTTTTAATGTGCACAAATCCGTGCACTGAACCACTAGTTATTGGATAATCAGGTTGGAACATGGCTTTCTTATTAAGCTGTTCACAAATTTGTAGATATTTTTCTCTCAAGCTGGCCAGTTTCTTTGGAAATAAAACTGTGTTCTCCTGACTCACTGGGAGGAGGGAATATGCCTGTCTGCCAGTAGGAACTGAGTTAGGGAGAGGTGATGGATTGGCCATGGCAGGTCTCAAGAGTCAGATTTAGAATTTTACTAAATCTGTTTTTGGTATGGTGACTTCTGTTGTGGCTGGTTTCCTGTGCTTTATTCTTTACCAAATAAATGTATGCACTTTTTATTTGTCAACTATATCTCAACAAAGGTGGCAACAATTGCAAGTTTGGGAGGATGAGTGGACTCTTAGAGACATGGGCAGCACATGCCATCTTATGCCCTTGGCAGAGAAAATGGAAGGCGTGTGTGTGTGGGTTCAGCTCTGAACTCTGCTGCTTCTAAAGTCTCAGGACTCCTTTCAGCCACCTACATGACTATGTTAACTCCTATTTAGGAGTGTTTTGTGGGCCTATTACTTTTTATACTAGTAAAACCTATTAATTTTGGAAAAAGAAAAGACCTATTTTACCTGCTCATGGTAAACGCTGGTGATGTGAAGCATTTTTTACTGACAGATTAAGATAAGTAGAAAAATTTTTCAGTATTAAAGAAATTAATTTTACTTTTTTCATATAAATATGAAAATAAAGGGTTTAATGTTATCAGTTGAGGAGAAATAATGAGCTATAGGAAGAAGTCCAAAGTAACAATAATTCTTTTCACAGTCACCTCATTCAGTTACTTTAATGTGGATTTTACAGGTTTTTTATTTTGGAAATTTCACTATACATTAGCATTGCTAGAAAGCTAGGCATACTATGAGTTCTTGTTGATTTCTATTTTTTTTTTTCATGGATCTTGGCATGCCTGCCTTAAATCTTCTTTAGACTAAAAGTGTTGTAACAATGCTTATGACATAAATGCTTGGGCATCAATTGCATATGTAAAATAATTGTGTTGCCTCAACTAGAGCTATAGACTGAAATTTTTATATGACCAATATATGGTTATATTTTAATTATCTACATAACTAACTCCAGTAGAAAATTATCATAGTATAAAATGTATAGTTTGCACAGTGAGTTATTATTATTAGTTAGAAAAAGATGGGAACCCTCATGAAATCCCAATTCCCAAATGCCAATCAAGACGTCCTTTCTAAGGATAGCAGTCTTAGGTTTGCTTTGTTAACTCTATTCTGGGGGAAAAGGGAACTAAATGTTATCCAATGCCCCTGTGTTACAATATTTGATTATTTTTATATACATTATTCCATTTAATTTCCATGAAATCTCTGTGAGGTACCATGGCAAAAGAGCTAGCCCTGAAAGGTGCAGAGATGTAATAAGATGCTCTCTTTGTCCTAGGCCTTGATTGTCTTAAGATTCTGCTTTATATATTACTAGAGGTCCAGTGCACGAAATTCATGCAAGGGCCTTGGCCCCGGCCCCTGCCCGCCTCCATGGCTGGGGGGTGGGGGTGGGGGGCTCTGCTGCCTCTGCCACGGTCCCCACCCTGGCTTTGTCTGGAAAGAAGGACGTCTAGAAGGATGTCTGGTCTAATTAGCATATTATGCTTTTATTATTATAGATTATTTTAGATGGTAATTGCAAAAGATAAGAATTGCCCAGTGGGCTTCAGGATTCATATACTAAATTGGAGATTTGTTTTCTCCTGGATCACATCAATGTTTCCTTGAAAAGTTCAAGTTGGTTTCAGCTCTGTCTCTATCCAGTACAGAGGCACTCACACTCTGGGTGGGGTTTCTGAACTGTGTTCTTGCTTTAGGGCTTCCCAGAGAAAGAAAGCACACCGAGGGTAGTTTTATTTTTCTCAATTAAATGGGTGTATTTGGTAAATGTTAGAGAAATCCAAACATGTATGAATGTTTAATCTGATGAATTGTCTCCTTAACAGCAACAATCTGACCATAGCAAAGGGAAGATGGCGCTGTGATCAAAAGTTTTTGTCACATCCATGCCACCCCCCCCCCCCCCCCACACACACACACACTTCTTCTGGTAACTAATGCCCTCATCATCCTTTTCCCCAATAAGATCCTTTGGGGGAAATCTTTATACTTAAATTTTACATGTGGTTGAAGGAGGGTGTGCCAATTATGTCATCTCATTGAGCATAGAGTTGAGCTGGTGCTCAAACTAAGTCAATTGGAATCCATATCTGTTCCCACCACACCCCAATCACTGGAAGTGAGGTTGAGTAAAAAAAAGTCCTTCTTCCTCTGGATGGTTAGTGGAAAGATGTGAGCTTAGAGACTGTTGGTGACACATACCATAGTGAACAAGGAAGACAACTGGTGGAGAAAAGCAGGGGCAAGAAATAGCATGCTGGTCCTGGTGTCAGCTCTGCCCCATCTGTACCATGTTCACGAGCCTTTCTATTGGCCCAATTCAAGTTGAATTTCTGCCTCTACAAACCCCAACAGCCCCGACCACGGGAAGGTCAGTTATACCAAAATAGTATTCTTGGGGAGAAGAAAATTAAACTTGGGGTTCAGGCTCTCAGTGAAGTAACAGGGAAGGAATGGGGAAGGTTATTCTAGGAATTCACCATGAAGCCAAATGTTATTTGATAATGAAAAAATGAATCATAATGCTTCTTTCCAAGCTCAAGGCCTGAATGGATTTGACATAGAATGAAGATAAGTCAAGAATGTAAGTAGGTGAAACCTACTCTATCAAAAATATCTCAGCACAAATTTCCTTTGGTTTTGAAATGAACATCAATAATTTCATTGCAGGCCTGCCTGAACTGGTCCTCCTGGTGCTGCGGAAATGGTCAGGTGGAAACCAGTCCCAAACCAGCTGTCAGCTGAGGTGGGTCTGAGGCCCAGGATTTCCTATGAGAAGTCTACATCCTGGGTAGGAACTTCTGAGCATGTGCCTTAAAAATCCTAAGAATGCTTCTCAAACAAGATGAAGGTCCATTTTCCTTTCATGATGTGGTTTTAGTATCAATCTCTATAATTAATCTGGAACTTGTTTTGTTGCTTGGTGTAGGAATCTAACTATTAAGAAGCAAGAAATGTGAACCTAAATATAGTATATAGAAAACAACTATTCTGAATATTTGCTTTTAGAAGTATTTTAAAATATGATTTTCTGTATTCTCCCCAGAGTACTTTTTGCCATCATCTTTTCTAAGTAATAGGAGGAAATTAGCCTGCTTTGTTTTCAGGTCTGTAAATTTGGAACATATCACACAACAATGTGTGTCTGCTTCTTGGGAACATATTGAGGATGATTTTTCCAAATAGTACTTGTTTGTGTCAAAGTGAGTAAATAGCTTGCTCTTTTTCTTTTTTAACAAAAAGAGTTGGTAAATGGAAATTGTGTTAAGGTAGACATCAATACTTTACGGGGATAAACAATGGAAAATTGAATTTCTCTTGGAAAATGGCAATCATATGACAATTAAAATTGATGAAATAGCAATCTGATCATTTAAAGTATTAGCAAGAATGCAGCTTTAATTTTATGCATTTTGGTGAGAAACATGCAGTTCTCATGCCAGATTAATGGAGTTTTCTCATTTGAATGGCAAACCTAAAAAGGGACCGAATAATATATTCGGAATGGTCTAAGTAGCTTTTCAGTCACAAACTCAGATTTTTAGGTGGTTGTGCTGAAGTCTAAAGGTACTTCCAGCAAGCAAATGTTATCATAATTGCTCATTCATTTTGCTTTTACCTTTATTTTGTTTATATGTTAGTTTGTTTTCCCCCAATATCCTAACCCAAGTTATCCTCCTTTTCGTTAAGTTTCTTTGAGCATAACTGATCACTATCTGCCAATCTGAGCATGATTTAAAATAATTACATTTTCACAGGCGCACGTGTATCAAACCACAGAACAATGCAATGAGATTATGTGCAACAAGAGTTTGTTTCCAAACTCCTTTGACCCCTGTGTCATCCTGGATGCCTCTTGAGGTTGTGGCTTTCCATAAGAGACTTGGAGAGCTGCCCTCTTCCTCCCTGATGTTCAGGAAAGCAATTTTCCCTCTGAGGTGCTACTGCAGAGTAGCTGGAGCTGGCTGCTCTGGGGTGTTTGTGTGTTTGCATGGAGCACATTTTCCCCCTGACAACTGCTGTCATATCGACTCACTTTGATAGTCAAAATAAGCCTTTTAAAATATTTCTCTATACACTCCAGACTAATCCAAACCTAAAACAATCGGGCTGATTTTGTTTGCCTCTTTCAGCACCAGCAGCATGAAGATAGCAGGCATTTCCAGCTTCAGGAATGATTACCCTTGCGCAAGATGTGAGAGCCTGATAGAAGGAAGCTCGACTTTCATAAAAGAAAATGTCTCTGGAGATTCGGCTTCGAGTGGCTCAGAAAGAGCTCGCGGGGGGAATCAGGGAGACGCTGTCAAAGGCATGGACTCCGGTGCCATTTCACAAAGAGCTTCATGTTCTCTCTTTCCCTTCTCTCTCCACCCCCGCCAACGTTGGCAGATTCTCGCAAAGTTATAGAATGGGGGTGAACAGGACAAAATTAGTAGATTCCTGTGAGTCACGACAGTTTCAACACAACCCCTCGCCGTTCTTCATGTTAAATTATAGGTATCTCAGCATGTATCGGGATGATTAACCTGGGGGACAGACAGGCTCACCTCCAAGGTGGTGCTTTATGTCATAGTGCAGCATAAATTGAGAGAGAAATAGAGACGGGGTGGGGGGTGGGGAGTGGGGTAAGGGTGGCTAAGTGATTTGAATTGATACCATTTTCATCTCATTATCTTAATGTATGGTACAGACAGCAGACTTATTAACTTCCAACCTTTCTATGAGTAAGAGATTCATAATGAGACCTGGGCTCCCAAATACCAGTGCTCAGTTGGGCCAAGAGACCTTTCTTACAGACCTGATATTAACTATGGGAGTCCAGACATGGCATTTAAAACAAAACAAAACAAAAAGAAAAAGAAAAAGAAAGAAAAGGTATCTTTCCAGAATGAAATAATCTCTTATAATCACTGAATTTTAAGAAGGGATAAACCAAACCTCATATTCCTGCCATTAGACAGGAAGAATTTTTGTTTGAGCTGTTGTACAGTAGAGAGGGATAACTTTGCAATAGCAACAATTAACAATTATTAAGCTCTTACTGCATGCCAGATGCTGTGCTAATTGTTTATACTAACACACAACAGACCCACATCCACTCTGTGACTTAGGCATGTACTTATGTCCATTTTATAGATGGAGACACTGAGGCTTAGAGAGATCAATTTCTTTGCTTAAGGCCACATTGATAGCCAGCATTGAAACTGTGGGTGTTTTCCTCTCTTTCCTGGGTAAAAAGTGTAACTATCCTGACCTTGGAAATGTGAACTCACTCAATATACCTGGGAGGTGGAACTCCATGCCTGTAGGGTCCTAACGCTAATGGGGCCTGGCTTTCCCAGGCAAGCTCAGCCAGTATCAAACACCATTTTTGTTCAGCCTGCAGAGTAGAAATATAAATGCTTTTGTTTCTGTTTGCACTCTTTTCCAGCTGAAAACCTCTCTTGTTAGCTGTCGACAATGTCACTTTCACATTTGCATGTGATGAGTTACTACTGCTGCTTATTTTGTAACAGGTGATAATTAATCTTCCCACATTCAAGCATTGCAAACATATTTCAATTTCAAATGAGATAAGACCCAAGCTGAAACAGCTACACTTAAATTTTAGAAAGCTTTATACCAGGCATTGTAACTGGCCTGAATTTTCTCTGTTGCAGTCACATTATCGATGATGAGCATAGAAGCATTATTTCTAACAGGCAGTCAGCAGTATAGGGAGCTGACATATTAGCAAAAGTTGGAAGGAAGAAAGAAAGAAAGTGGGAATCAGGTTAATGTTAGTCTTTTGTGCTCACCCTGAATGTACACTTCCTCTGCTTCATTTACTAGTACTTATCTTCCAATAGCACAGGAATTTTTGAAACTTACCTATAGTACCAGGTAAATACATCACTTCCTATATTTACTGCCACTGATTTGAAAGGTTGGTCTGGCCACAGTATATTAGAATCAGGACCCTAAGAGACCTATAGGTCATATAGTTTATACAGGAGTGGGCAAAAGTAGGTTAATAATAATAGCTAATACAATAATTACTGAAAAAAAAACGATAATATAAGAATAAACTGTTTCACATGCTCACAACTGTAAAGCTACTTTTGCCCACCTCTGTATTTACATGTATGTGTTTGAATACTGATGTCTTGGCTAGGATTTGAGTGAACCTTATTTACAGGTGACTTAGTATCACATGTTAGGATAGTTTCATCAGAAGTCATAAGAGTAGACAATAAAATCTTTATGGGGCCGAGACCGGTTTGGCTCAGTGGATAGAGCGTTGGCCTGCAGACTGAAAGGTCCCAGGTTCGATTCTGGTCAAGGGCATGTACCTTGGTTGCAGGCACATCCCCAGTAGGGGTTGTGCAAGAGGCAGCTGATCGATGTTTCTCTATCATCGATGTTTCTAACTCTCTCTCTCTCTCTCTCTCTCTCTCTCTCTCTCTCTCTCTCTCTCTCTCTCTTCCTCTCTGTAAAATATATTAAAAAAATAAAATAAAATCTTTATGGGGTTATATTCCAATTCCTTCTGTCTATGGATGTTATACATGGATCGGCTTTCTCATGGAGTTCCTCTCCAAGAAATCACAAATTTCTTAGAAACCCAAATAATGTTGATTATTACTTGCTAAGAACCCTAAATAATATGAATATTATTGTATGTATTCGTACAGAGGCCAGCCCAGGGGTCTTGCAGTGCATAACACACATTATGGGAACTCAACTTTCACAGGGAAAACACGAAAAATCTTCTTCTCTTTTTTCTCACTTCTTTTTGTTTCCTTTGATCTCTATGTGCTTCCAGACTGTAACTGGCTTCCAGGACACCTACAGCCACTCACGAGCCCATGCAGGCTGCGTGGTGACGGGCGGGGTCCTAGCAGCTGCTCAGCACCTGTGTCAGAAAGTGCGCCCTTTTCTTACTCTGAAGGTTGTTATGATTAGGAATTCCTGAGATTTTCTAGTAATTAAAACGTTTCTGTCATTTCATAGATATGTATACATAGATTTATGAATATTTATTCACAAAAACAAAGATGTTCATTTACTCTTGCAACCACAACTGATGGAACAAAACAGAAATATACATCAAAGGGAAAGGGCGGGGGGAAAGGCAAAGAAAACGTAGTGCACTCCCTTTCCGTACTTGTCCCGTGACCCAACATGTTACCTGTCGTGTCCTGCTTCTAGATTCAGTGTTAAGTTATTCCTGGTAATTAATATGTTACAATAAATGGTTAAGTATTCTGTTTTTAACTTTCTTTTCAAAAGAAATAAGGCAATCCTGAAGAAAAAAAAAAGACTCATTTGGGAGAGTTTTTCTTGCTGGCTTAGACTTTTTTTTTCTATACCTACAGGACAGTCTAACAAAAACGGGATGACACGATGAGACAGAAACAGGGAATGAGTGAATTGGAGGAGGATAAATAGTGAAGTTTGGGACATGCGTCATTTGAGGTCATAAGCTTTGATCTAGGAAGACCTCAACATAAATTTGGAACTCTGAAGATACGTCTCAGAAGAAAACTGAGAACGTGAGATGTTAATTCAAAGTCTATAATCTAAAATAGGTGACATTTAAGGACTAATAGTAACGGCTAACACACATTGAGCATGTTTTGTATGCCAGAGATTGTTTTAAATGCTTTTCACAAATTAGCTCACTTAATCCACACAACAAACCTGCAAGATAATATTATTATTGAAGATACTATTATGATAGTACCTATTTGACAGACAAGGGAAGAGAAGAACAAAAGATTAAGTAAATTCCACGAAATTACTCTGCTAAAAAGTGTCAGAGTCAGGGTTTCAATCCCAGGCAATCTATTCACAAAGCCCAAATTTCAGAACATTATAGGATAATTCACATTGACGAGCCAAATGAAGTCAGGGAATTTGTGAAGAGAGGGGAAGAGGACATGGCTTGGAGAGCTTTTAGGAAAATCGGTTTTGTGTAGTTTTTCAATATCCAACACAGAAAAGCATATCATAAAAGGCAAGGACAACAGTGATGGGGAAATCAAGGAGAATGAAGGACCATTAGCTCAGGTGATTAGAAAGTATGAACTCTGCAGGAGAACTACTTCTGGAACATCCTGGATTGAAGAAAGGTGGCCTTTTTAATGATTCAAAGTCTGTGTCAGTTTCATAGGATTAAAAGTTCTAATGGTCGTGAGCCATGAAGGATGGCTGGTTTGGTGGGAAAGCGCTGAAAAGGAGTAAGGAGATAAACCGATGGCCCACTCCTTCACTTCTTTCAGTTTCTACTTGAGACACCATATAAAATAACAACTTTGTTCTACTTCTTTACTGCCATATTCCCTATCCTCTGCTTTATTGTTCTTCATTTCCTTGATCTCTTTTATATATACACTAGTAGCCCTGTGCAGGAATCCATGTGCCAGTAGCTTGCCAGTAGCTCGCTGCCACCCTCCAGTAGCTCTCCGCCCACTGTCCCGCCCTCCTGTAGTTCCCCCTGACCCCCTCCCCTCCACTCCCCCATAGCTTGCTGCCCTGCCCCCTCCTGTAGCTTTCTGCCGCCCACTTGTAGCTCGCTGCCCCACCTTCCTGCTGATCCGTTATCCGGTTGTTACGCGGTTGGTTGTTATGCTTCACAGCATAATGACCATTTGTATATTACATCTTTATTATATAGTATTAGAGGCCCAGTGCACGAAATTCGTGCACGGGCGGGGGGTATCCCTCAGCCCAGCCTGCACCCTCTCACAATCTGGGACCCCTCGGGGGATGTTCGACTGCCAGTTTAGGCCAGATTCTGGCAGTCAGACATCCCTCTCGCAATCCTAGACCGCTGGCTCCTAACCACTCACCTGCCTGTCTGATCACCCCTAACCGCCTCTGCCTCAGCCCCCGACACTATAGCTTCATCTGGAAGGATGTCTGGAAGGTCGTTCAGCTGTCAAGTCTAATTAGCATATTACGCTTTTATTATTATAGATACTCTATATTTGTCTCTTTCCCTCACTCAAAAGCAAGCCCAATTGGGGAAAGATGCTGTTGTGTTTATCACTTTATCCACAGAACCTAGGATAATACCTGGCAAAGAGAAGACACTTAATACATATTCATTGAATGAATAAACCAGATTCTACTTACACCCCGACTTCATGGTGTGGCTCAGGTCACATTATCTGTTGATTTTGAGTCTACTTTTCACAATCTACAAGATAGGGGGGACCTTCATGGTTATTTTAGAGCTCCTTCCTTCAATATATTCACGATTCTACATTGTTCCACCTCCTTTGCCCCCATCCTATTTTATTTCAGAAATGTGAAGTTGTATCCTATTTTAGTAAATGTTGAGAGCCCAAAAGGCTAAATTTCAATCTCCTCCAGATGTCAAGATGCCTGATGTGATTTGTGCACCTATTGCTGGTCCTGGGTCCACTACAATTGGTTTCACACAATAAGAAGAGCTGTCTTTAGCCACAGTTGCTAGGTTGGTTTTCTTCCAGCACAGTTCAGTCAAGCTCAATTCTTTGAAGCTGGTAGTATGACTCCTCTTGGTAAACTATATTCATCATTAATTCACAGTGGTGTTTCTAGAGTATAATATTATTTTTGAAGCAGAACTATCATTATCAGGTGACAGATCCATTAACTCTGAGTACCTGGGTGAGGTGTCAAAACCGAAAACAGGAAACTTTATGAATTGCACATGATGAAGGTGCTTTATTTTCTGGAGCACGTGCCCTGGGCACCAAAGTAGGTACATTGTGGGTTCAAGGTATTGTAGGTAATTATGTCAGGCTTTCTTAAACAAATATAAGCTCTGAAGAAAGTTTTAATTCCCAGTGCCTTATGGGTACTGTCTTGAAATTCCTTCTCTCAGTTTACTTATGTGATCAAACTTTAAACACCTGGGTTTGATTTTCAGGGAAGGACCAAAAAAGGGGATGGAGGTAATAGGGGAACTGCATTCTATACATGATATTAATGCATCTATAATTATTTTCTGCATATGAAAGGCAAAGAAAGATGATAACTGTGATATTGCCAAGTGCCTTTATGTTTGTTGTGAAGAACAGAACAGTGGCTTAGAGTCTTAGTCTTCCAGGTCTGCAGAAAGAGTACTCAACCTTCTCTATTCATCGGAGGATCCATCATGATTTCTGCCAGGTATTTTAAAACATTTTTTTTTATTTCTTAAAGACAAAGTGAAAAAGAGTTGACTGGGGGTTATGGTAATTAGAAGGCTCTGCTAGATGTTAAAAAATTCATCTAAAGAATGTTTTTGAATAAATGAAGTCACTCAAATTCAAAAGCAGGGTTAAGCAAGTGGAGAAAGGATTAAAGTCATCTTGGAGGAGGCCTTCAATATTGTATTCCTTAAACCAATTTTATTTAACTTTATTTTTGTACTAAAATCTATGAATGAAGACTTAGATAACTATATTGTAATGATCTCTCCCACTAGATAGAGTTGTTCAGTAGATGGGACCATTTCTTCTTCACATTTAAATGTCTAGTACTTAATATGAGTGATTTTCACAAAACTGCTCACATGGACAGTCTGTAGAGAATGTGGAGCTGGACTAGTCAGAGCTCATCCTTCAGCACCACATTTTAAGAGGGATACCTAACTGTTATTCATGGCATCAAAAGCATCTTCATAGTCAATATAACCCTTCATAAACTTCCAGCAGTTTCTGAAGTGTGTCATTTATTAATCTCTGTGTAATAACAAGAATATGGGGAAATACAGCAAAGGTGAAAAAGAAAAACAAAACAGGTAATTCAATATCTAACTTTAATCCTTATGATAATATTTGGGAAAATGACTATGTCCATTTGTAAAAGTCAGAAAAATAATATGATCCACCAGCTTAACTTTTTTCACTATCATCGAATGTTTTCTCCCTGGGTTTGTGTTCATCTTCAGCCAGAGAAAATTAATCTGTCAAAATACAATAAAATGTCTTGCACTAAAATAGCTTGGCTTATCGATAACATATCTTCAAAGGCGTGCTCTAAAAGGTGTTTTATTACCACTATATACCCCTTAGACACATTTTCTGGTGAGCAAATACCTCATTTGGACCTTTTGTCGGTCTTTCTGTAAACAAAACTGGTAAACAAAAGAATGGAATGTGAAGGGGGAAATGACATTAGGCAAAGTAGAAGGGAAAAGTTTAAACCAATTATTTGAGATTTGAGCTCTATTTGAATGCTATTACAGCTAGTAAATAACTTTTTGCCTTAGATATTTGTAATAATATGTGGCCAAAGTAGATAGGAACTAAGAATATTTTCCTTCACACACAGTTATTCACATGCTGTCACTTGCTCCAATAAAGTCCTCAGGGTAGCAACTGTAAGCTTCCTAAAATCACAAGCCTTCCCCAGAGATAATCTGCAAAAAATAAAAATTAAGTTTGTAGACCTTTAAATGGTCAGGAATTAATTCAGTTCATTTCTAGATGGCTGTAAATTTGTGCTACCTACAGTTTTCTAGGTAGATACAAGCAATATTCCTATATATACAATGGAGGAGAAATAATAATATTTTTGGTAGTGTTAGTTATAGAGCTTATATGAGTTACAAAAAAATGTACCTGGGGGAAAAAGAGGCTGCTGCTTTTGCTTTTTTTTTTTTTTTTTTTTTAGCTTTTCAAGAATCAATTTTGAATCAATTCTGAAACCTTTCAAAACATTAATGACGGGAAAGAAAGACTGGTAAGATGGCAATGGGTATCACAGCTCCTTTAATTTAATAGTTTGTGTATTAATATGCTACTATATTTCCTAAATATCTTTCTTAATACATAGGAAAACAATAAACATCTCAAACACCATCTGCCTGTATTTTCCCTGAAGGGCTTTGCATATTTTCAGTGAGAAACAAGTGTAAATATCTTGTAATTTTCACAAAAATGTTTCATAGTTTCACAGCAGCCCTGCTAATGAAGTACAGTATGAGCCCTTATAATAAGCCAAAATGATTCCAAATTGCAAACAGTGCCTCTAAAAACATAGTGAGAACTGCTGGGCGAAGGAGAGTTGTTTCCTGCTTTGGGTAGAGAAGAAGGCAGAAAGGAACTCTCATTTCAAATGGAAAATGAGAAAGGCTGATATGTGTATCCACTTTCGATGAAGTTCAAGGAACTCAGAAACTTGGAGAAATTAGTCTGAGAGGACTCTTAATATTAGCTGTGAGCACTGAGATATAGCCACGATTTTGGAGGTAGATACCAGATCATTTCCTCATATGTGGTGTATGAACATCGATGTAGAAAAATCAACATTTAGATACCTGAAGAAAGGAATACTGGAGATTGCAAAATTGGATCTGAAATTAATTTCCTGGTTTGCCACAGTCATAAATCCAAGCTTTCAACACAGAGGAGAGAGATAGGACAGCATCTGAAGGCTTATTAAGACTAGATTCATGACATCGATATTAACAGGAAGTTCCTCTGACAAAGTGGAAACACAAACACAAAGACACTATTAGTTACAGAGGCCTAGTAGCTCTACTTTATTAAGTTCCTTACTATGTGCCTAACACTGAGCTAGGCCCCTACAGAGTGTAAAATTTTCATTACTCTCCTAGCAGGGTATTAACATCTCCACTTTGCAGTGAAATCTGAGGGTCGGAATATGTGAATTATTTGCTCAATGACTTAAATCTGAATGTGACAGAGGTAAGAAAAAAATCCCAGATTCTTCTCATGTTCATTATATATATTAGCCTCTGATTACCAAGTCAAATGGGCATTTAGTGTTAATTACTCCCAAGTGCAGAAGGGAACATGTGTACGGGGAGTGAATGAGGAAGATATTTTAGATAGCATTGGCTGCAAATTATTTTAATAGTTATGTATTTATTTTAATTTGTATTATAAACATGTCAATAGTGTGCTATAATTTGTATCCAACTATATTATTTATTTAGGACAAAGTAAAAATAAGGTAGGTTATTGTAATCTAGTTTATAAAGAAAACACAAATTACTGTTGTGTTTCTGAGGAGACCAGGAATGTTCCAAGTGTTTATTAAATATATTTTAGGTGAGAAAATATCTTTCTGCTTCTTTTCTTTTTCTTTCTTTCTTTCTTTCTTTCTTTCTTTCTTTCTTTCTTTCTTTCTTTCTTTCTTTCTTTCTTTCTTTCTTTCTTTCCTTCCTTCCTTCCTTCCTTCCTTCCTTCCTTCCTTCCTTCCTTCCTTCCTTCCTTCCTTCTTTCTTTCTTTCTTTCTTTCTTTCTTTCTTTCTTTCTATCTTTCTTTCTTTCTTCTCTTCCTTGCTTCCTTGCATATATATATGTATGTATGTATCTATTGTCTATCTAGTATGGATTTTCACTTTCTGAATCTCCAAGCCCTTCACTATGTCCTTTTCAGCAGTGTATTAATTACCTTTAGTGATAGTCAAATACAGCAAAATTCATAAAATCATATGAGAGACTGAAGTTTGAGCAAAACCCATCTAATCCAGTGGATTCTATACTCTGTTTAGTAGGAATCAAGAAAATGAAATTATTATAAATTTACATAAATATATTATGTATAACATAAGACATACAAATAGCTTAAAAGAATATAACAATAAAAAGTAAATGTCAAAGTTGTGTTTTTCTCTACCCCAATGGACCCCTTTTCGCCCTCCTTCTGTCAAAGATATGCATATACCACTTTCAATCTTATCTTTTTTACAATTAAGGGTAGCAGATACTAATATTTTATAGTAAGCAATATGTATCAATTAACATTATATACTTTATTATTTAAGAACACAACAGATTTATTGTCAAATAATGAAATTCAATGAATAATGGTGCTTGAAAGAATAAATCTAATCCTATTGTTAATGAAGATAAGCATAAAATTCAGTCTAAGAAAGAATTTTTAGAATATATTCCCGAGTGGTAAACTATATAGATATCCATGTTATACCTTATTGATTAAATTGTTCAGGTTTTCTATATCCTCACTATGTGGGAGGGGAACACAGAGTTCTACAAATAAAGTCACAATTAAAGAAAAGTTTTCTAAGAAACTTATCATTGTGTTGAATATGCAGTTGGTGGGTGAGGCGTGATAATTATTCTCCAAACGAACAAAAGTAGATACTATAGTTTGAGATCCTGTAGTTTGTATCACTATAGAAGTAAGTATAAAGTAACTTGGAATGTATAGGAACTGAATACATTTCTATAATAAAACCATGAAAGCAGAACAGCTTGAAATAGCAAGTAGGGCATTTACATCACACTTCCAAAAGGAGAATCCTCTTTCCAAAATGTGGCAAAACCTGCCAGTCCCATATTGGTTGAAGGAGTAATTTAATAACAAATAAAACAATCAAAAATATTACCATCATCTCCAAAGAATTGCTGACCATCTTCTCTCTTTATGAATGCACAAGTGCTTCCCAAACTAGGAAAATTCAATTAGCAGTTTCAGAGATTCACATGTGAGAGCTAACTGGTCTTCCATAAATATTGTTACCAAAGCAGAATTATTTAAAAATTCAAAGTGATTTTGTAATGTGCACATTTTTTCTTAGAGTTTTAAATACAAACTTCTCAGAGCTAAAGGATTGACTGTCAGTAAAATGTGCCGTCTGAGTCTGTGATGGAAATTTTGCCCATGCCATTTTCCAAAACCATTGCAAACTCTAAATAAAAGATTATGTACATGCCAGCTGCCGACTGAAGAGATGAAAAAAATCAAGAGTCCAAACAATGGGAAAATGTTTGATTTAAAATGAATATATAAAACCATCTCTGCAATCAATAAAAAAAGAAAGTAGGCAGCAAGAGGCAGAGAGTTCAATTGTAATTATGTTAAGGGAAAATTAAATCTCTTCCATCTTTTACCAATGCAGACTTCACTTCCCACATTCGTGATCCTAGTTAGTTAATAGTGATGGTGATGAAAATTATGGTACTGTATATGAGAACTGAAATTCATTGAATAATGGTGTCTGAAAGAATAAAACTAGTCCTATTGTTATGAAGATGAGCATAAAATTCAGGCTAAGGAAGGATTTTTAGAATATAACCAGGAGTGGCAATCTGGATAAATATCCATAAGTTATACCTTATTGATTAAATTTTTCAGGTTTTCTGTATCCTCACTATTGGGGAAGGGGAGGTCTACTTGACCTGTTTCAAGAAAGAAGTTCTGTGTCAAAGTCTCCTATTATTACTCAGTCTATCCATTTCTTCTTGCATGGTCTTCAGTATTTACTTTCTGAAGTTTGCTGCTGTGATGATTGTGTATAGATACTCAGAATTGATCTATATTCATTGTGAATTATAGACTTTGTGTTATGAAGCATTGTTCTTTCTCTTGCTTAATATTTCTTGTCTGATTGTTATTGTCAGATAGCAACATTGAAACCTCTGCATTATTTTGCTTGGATTTTCCCAATATTCCTTGGTGCATGTCTTTAAGTTTGCTTTTAGTAATTTTCCCCCTTAGATCTGTTGCTTATCAGGATAGAGTTTTTTGAGATATGCCTGATGAACCAATTAGAAAATATATATTTTATATTTTTTAACATTCAGTGTTGAAAGGATTACATATATCCTCCTTTCTCCCCCACTCACCCCTTCTAGCCTGCCCTCATGCCCCACCCCATGCCTTCACTACCCTATTGTCTGTGTCCCTGGGTTATACATATATGCATACAAGTTCTTTGGTTGATCTCTTACCTCCCACTCACCCTCCCTAGCCTTCCCTCCGAGATTCAACAGTCTATTGAATGTTTTTATGTCTCTGGATCTATTTTGTTCAACAGTTTCTTTTGTTAATTAGATTTCACACAGGAGTGAGATCATGTGATACTTGTCTTTCTCTGACTGGCTAATTTCATTTAGCATAATACTCTCCAGGTCCTCCCATGCTGTCTCAAAGATAAAGAGATCCTTCTTTTCTACTGCTGCATAGTATTCCATGGTGTAAATGTACCGGAACTTTTTTATCCACTCATCTATTGATAGGCACTTGGGCTGTTTCTAGATCATAGCTATTGTAAATTACACTGCTATGAACATAGAGGTATATATGTTCTTTCTGACTGGTGTTTCAGGCTTCTTAGGATATATTCCTAGAAGTCGGATCACTGGATCAAATGGCAGTTCCATATTTAATTTTTTGAGGAAACTCCAAACTGTTTTCCTTAATGGCTGCACCAGTCTGCATTCCCACCAGCAGTGCATGAGGGTTCCCTTTTCTCCACATCCTCACCAGCATTTGTCATTTGTTGATTTGTTGATGGTAGCCATTCTGACAGCTGTGAGGTGATACCTCATTGTTGTTTTAATTTGCATCTCTCTTATGATCAGTGATCCAGCAATTTGACCCAGCAATTTCACTTATACATATTTTCCTGAAAAAATAATTTAAAAAGGTTTATATACTCCTATGTTCATTGCAGTATTGTTTACAGAACCCAATATATGGAAAAAACCTAGGTATCTATTAATAGATGATTGGATAAAAAAAGATGTGGTACATATGTACAAGGGGATATTATTCAGTCATAAAAAAATGGAATCTTGCCATTTGCAACAACATGGATGGACTACAGGGCATTATGCTAAGTGAAATAAGTCAGACAGAAAAAAATATGGTATTTTAAAGTGGTATACTATAATGCTGTAAACTTTTGAAGGTACATTCTATATGTCACCTGTGGTACTTTAATTTATACAGAGCAAACTGCTAATCTTATAGTGGTGAAGAAAGTGTGGGTAATTTCTTTATAAAATAAAAAAAATTGCCAAGTAACATTTTGTGAGTCAAGCCTTAAATAATAAAATCATCCTCACAAAACTATTTATATTTTTATTAAAATTTTATTAGTGATTCAAATTTTATTCAGAAGTGAATCACAAACCTCTATTTTCTTTATTCAATATCCTAGACCTTCTTTGAGAGCAAAGGCCAAATTAAAGTCTTTAGAGTGTCCATGGAAACACATATGGTTCATCTTTTCACACAGGCAGAATTTTGATCCTTGATCCTCATTTGGGCTGATAACAATGTTAAAGAGGTTCGATTTGCTTTTTAATATTCATATTTTATCACTGCCATTTTGTGTGATAATGGGATTTGAGGTGGAAACAAAAACAATTGGAAAACTGTGATTGTTCCTGTAAGTTTTGTAATAATAACAATACAGTGAGATACTTTCAAGAGTCCTATGATGTTAATGTGCTCTATACAATTTGCCTTCCATCAAGGTGCTAATTTCCTTGCCTTCGGCAGAAAGAAAAAGGAGAGTAAATAAATGTGACATTCTTTTACATCCAAATGTTAGGCTACCAAAGGAAGCAAAATAAAATGAAGAAAAGTGTACAGTATATAAAAAGGAAAATGCACAGAGTGGTAATGAAATGAAAAATTATCTCCCAACTTAGAAATTCATAAGGATAAAAAGGATGACAGCTAAAATTCAGGTGAGCTTTGTGAGTCTCTGTCAGTGTACCGTAAACAATTATTATGGTTGGAGAAACATTATACTTAACCACTAAGTCCAGTACTATCAAGACAGTGACAGCAAAGCCACAGTGTGATAGAGATTTCCTAGCACTCAGAAGTAAGTAGTCAATATATTTTTTTCCACTATAATATTCCTGAAAGCAGGAATTTCCCAATGTTATTTTATGGTAAATATGTCAAATTATAAAATTCATAATAATAAAAAAACAGATGTTATTCTATTTATAAAAATAGGCTTAAAGAAAAGAAAGAAGATATATATCAACATAAAATAATATATAATTCAAATAATTTAAATCTGGTTATAATCACTAGATTTCTATAAAACCAAGGTATATGAGTGAGTCAAAAATTTTATATATATCATTCTCAGATATTTATTCTATTCAATAAATATATACTGAGTTCCTGTCATGTTTTAGGGATTGGTCAATAGAAACACAATAACAGCCTAAGCAGATTTGTTTCTTAGACCCACTCAGTGAAAATTTTTCATAAAATAAAATATACAAACAAATAACATCCTCATGTAAGGATACTGGAGTAAGTAGATATCAAGGAAAAATCACCCATTCAATTTTACTACATTAATGGAGGGCAATGTTAGGATGATCTAGGACTTTAATTCCTTATTGTCTACTTTAAGAAGATATTTTCCTTAGGATGAAATTGAAAGAGTATGAATTTTTAAGGCAAATAGACATGCATTCAAATTGTGACTATGCTCCATCTACTAGTTATTTTATTTTCATAAATTTGTTCAGTTATATTGAGTCACATGTTCCCCATTATATAAAATTTATTAATATATTTTGATTCCTATTAGGATTAAGTGCACTAATATATGTAAAGAGCCTAGTAGAAAAACTGATTCTTAGTAAGTCTTTATTATTAGCTCCTTCCCCTTTGTTATTGAAGGCAAAAATGTCTGATATTCTAGCAAAATAAAACATACCATGTTCTATTTGTTTCCCCAATTTACTTCATCCATGGATTTAAATTATCTTTCAAAAGTTCAGGGTAATAGGATTTTAAGTAAGGTTTCAGCAGTAGAGGTAACTATAATACATCAAGTTCAATAAACCTCAATATTCTATGCAAATTATTCTAATTCCCCAAATTCCATGTACGTCAGACTATTGCCTTCAAGTCATGAGTTTCTAAAAGTCAGGAATCATACTTTCTTTTGCTATATCACAAAGTCACACTTAGAGAACATCCAAGATAATTAAACACAATATTATTCTCTTTTCTCTCTTACTACATATACTCATCTAGATTTATAAATCATTGATTACATTGCCTTTTTCCCATATACTCCAGCAACCTGTCTCTGCATTTTAATTATAACCTACAAAGAATGTATAGGAGAGAGAAAACCCACTTGACTTGTAGTTTTAGAGTAAGTTATTTGCAAACCAGACACCTGAACTCAGCCCCATTATGTTTGTATTATAATATGTTGGAAGAGTCTAGCAACAGGACTGGGAACTTAGCCCAGCAGGACATGTAAATATTCTAAATGTGTTGCCGTAGGCTTGGTGCCTTTTCAGGAAGACCTTTAAGTAATTCAGATAGTTTAGGAAGGGGCAGCAAGCTGAACAGACATAGACTAGCAGGTCCAAAAGATCAGACACTGGGGTAAGAGTGAGTTAAAAGCCAGGCAAGCAGATGAGAACAAAAGTAGGCAAGGATCTGGATGGAGGACCTTCACAGACACTAAACATCCAGAAAACAGCATGCAGAGTGCACATGAAGCAATGGCCACACAGGTCTTCGTACAGAGGAAATATGCCATCCCCTTAACCCGAAGGCTTCCTGCTATGGCAGGAAAAAGTGTCCAGGCAAGTTCACAATTTAATTGTATAGGAAGGAGCTTTGTAGTAAAGCCAAATACTACTGGGGTGCTTTAGGAATAAAGCAATTATGAAACCCACCTAAGTTCTTTTACCTTTATTCTCTGAGTCAGAAATGCTGGTAGTAAAAAGGGCTGTCTGCAAGATTAGTTCCATTTCTAGGATCTCTAGGACCTTCCTCTATGTATTTTCCTTGCTACCGGTGGTTTACTTGATGGAATATCCATGATGGCTTAGGCTGAATGAACCGAAATATCCATTCCAATTTTTATTATGAGTGTCTTGTATGATGACACTTAATGTAGTCATTGCTTAAAACTTACTAAATAATTATTTTTGACAGAGAAAATCTCTCATCATTTATATGTGTGACATCACAGGCCTCCATATTAAGTAACAGATCTATTCTTTATACTTCCCTGAATTAAAAAAAATACTAATTTTAAAACTCCTATGATCAATATTCTGCCTTAAACCCACAAATAACAGGACTAAATTCAATGGGGGAAATCTCTAAACCTTGGCAAAACTGTTTTCCAAACCTTTCACTTTATAGATGGGGATCCTGACTCAGCGAGTGTCCCGTTTTACCGGAGTTATATCACTGGCTTATGGGAGAAGAAGCAACAACTAAAATCTCTTGACAACCACCCATTCAAATACTTTACTTCCAAACTACCAAGGAACTTGCCAAGATCATCATCATCATCATCATCATCATCATCATCATCATCATCATCACAATAATTACACTTTTTGAGAGCTTACCATGTCCCTTTCAAGTTTTTACTCTTCAACTAGCTCTAGACCACTTTTTAAAATAAATATAATTTGCCCAGCTAGTGTGGATCAGTGGTTGAGGGGAGATCCATGAACCAGGAGGTCATGGTTGGATTCCTGGTCAGGACACATGCCCAGGTTGTGGGCTTGATCCCCAGTAGGGGCATGCAGGAGACAATGATCAATGATTCTTATTGATGTTTCTATCTCTTTCTCCCTCTCTTTCTAAAATCAATAAAATATGTTTGTACCTTTTTTTAGAGATGAGGAAACTGAGGCACTGATGGGCAGATGCTAAAGTTTAAGAATCTCTAGTCTGTATTTTTTCTGCTTATATTCCTAACCTCATAATTTTCTTCACTCTTTTTCTCACAATGTTTAGCATTTCAATAAATAACAATAATAATACCTTATCTATTTCTTGAGCAGAATAAGACATCTTTCCTGAGCTCAAGGAACTCACAGTAAACAGGCTAACATTTTTATCTAAACCAATAATTTCCACATTGTGATATGTTTTATAATACATTTTTATCAAATGCATATATGAAATGCAGTAGATGAATCAACTCGCCAGCTGGGGAGGTGAGGAAAGTGCCTTTGAATTGTGTGTTGAAAGAAACATATGTTTATTGGCTGAGAAGTGGAGAGAAGCATTCCAGGCCCTGTATTTGTGAAGATGTGATAAAAATTAGTTCAATTGGGCAAGGGGAGCATTATAATAAATTTGGTAAAAGAGATGACTCCAAACTCAAATTTTCTGTGTTTATGTGTTTTCTTCTTTAAGTCTCTGTACTTCAATTACATCTGTACCCCACAAGACACATAAGAAAATATATACGCTGTGTAAGTAATTGCTGCATTAAATAGAGAAATACTTGATTATGACTTTTCCCTCAGTTGTTACCCAAGGTTATGTGTGGAAATATTTTAGTTTAGCCAACAAGGAAAAACCTTGGAATTCTTAAACTAGCTTATGCATATTAGCAATAAACTATGCATTCCCACTTGGCATCTGCTTATTAAATAATTCACTTACTTTAAATATTGTCTAAATACCTTTCCCCAATAACTTATAAAGTCTTCTGGAAGTTAATAAAATGAAATACACCATATTCATTTTATCTTCCTCCCTCTACATCTTCTCATTCCTCCAAGCTTTTCTTCTCCCACCTCTCTCTGCTCCAAGAGATGAATGATAACAGGAGGGGTTTGCAATATACCAGAGATGTAATTAATTCATTCTGTGTCATATAGTAGTGTCAGAAGAGATAGAACATTTCAGATGAGTGAAATACATGATTCATATGCTTAAGAGCCCTGAGAAGTTTTTAGCAGTGTTCTTACTTAAAAAAAAAAAAAAGGATAGAACTCGCCTGCCTTTCTCTGCCATCTGCTCCCCAATCCTTTCTACTGATAAGCTACAAAGATTGAGGGAAACACTTCCTGACTGAGACCAAGCTGGGCTCTCTGGCAGTTCACTTTCATTGCCTTGATAACACAATTCCAGAATATACCGGTGTGTTTTTGATCTTCAATTTCTTTGAGGGGAAGCACAGTTGATGAATTGGATATCAAGTAGTTTCCAAAGGAGCCACTGCTTGTACCCTGACAGAGATGGGAGAGCAGGACCCAAATGGCAAACATTTAACAACAGGCACTTATGCTTCCCTTGCCTGTCCTCTGGCACAGATTCCTAATACTAATAATCAGCTTTAATTAATAGGTGGCTGTGCCTGAAGTTACAGCCCTCCCAACAGCAACAAATTATGTCCACGTCTTATTAAACCTTTTCCTGCTGACGCCTCATTGGCTGCAATAATGCACTCAATGCGTGGAACATGGGCCTGATCCATCATAGATCCTCAAAAAGAGTATTTATTTGTTGAATGAACAAATGCATAAATAAATGAAGGCCTAATTCTTCTATATCTTTCTGTGTAACTATATTCCATTGTTTATGTCCTAACAAGATTGCCAGGTTTGATGAGGATGACAATAATAACAAAGCAAACCCCCTATGGGTTAGGGTGCTTTACAGTTTGTAAAATATTTTGACATATATTGACTCAACCAATTTTCATAGAGAAAGGAAAGAGGAGTTGAATTCACTTAAGTTTTTATTGGTGGTTAGTATTGGTAATTCCCATCCTAGTATGTCTCTTTGTCACCAATTCTAGTGCTTCTTTAATTATATCCAACTGTGACCATAATGGGTCATCTTAAACTGTAATATGTTTAGGAGCAAGGAGAGCTCATAATGTTAAACATATTGGGTTTTATTTAAAGCAGGCTTTAAGACAAAAGAGGGTATCATCATAAAAAAATATTAACTGTCTACTTCTGTGATGTTGTGTGAATACTATGCCAAGCAAATACACTCCTTGCATACCTTACCTCCTATTACCAGCAACATACAATCAAGGACAGACATGAAAGAATCAAAGAAAAGTTGCATTTGAGAACAATGGTCATATTCTGCAGCGTTCTGTCTTTGGCAGTTTAGTATATATTTGGTTTGAGAGATAATGTGTTTGCTCTTAAAAGTTTAAAGCATTAGTCCACCTGGTGTGGCTCAGTGTTTGGGCATTGACCTATGAACCAGGAGATGGCAGTTCAATTCCCAGTCAGGGCACATGCCCTGGCTGTGGGCTTAATCCTCCATGGGGGTCATGTAGGAGGCAGCCAATCAGTGATTCTTTCTCATCATTGATATATATATAAAGATTAAAGCATCATTTCCTAAAGTTTATTATACAAGATGGAAATTGGTATAACCAAGTGTGATCAACATGGAGATACAGGTTCTTCAAGGAAGGACTGTTACTGAGCTACAGGATGTGTGGAGAGAAGACTAAAGTCATGAGCCCCCATCCAGCTCTCAGCTCCTTCAGGCCGGGCCTCGGCTGCTGGTAACTGCCTTCCTGTTCTTTCTCAACCTGTGACTGAGGTAGGGTGTGCCTCAAGGTCCTGGGCCAAGCAGAGCCACTTTGATGGGCAATATGTGCCCTTCCTCCCCACTACCGCTGGCACCTCGACCTTCATCTCAATGTCTACATCAGAAAACACAACCCATAACACCAAAAACAAAAACAAAAACAAACAAACAAAAAAGAAAAATGACTCCTCATTCAACATTTGTACCATTATCCAGATTATTACTTCTGAATTTCTCAGAGCCTATAACTTGCTCTTACTACACATCATGAATCTGAGACCAGGCAGGGCTATGCAGTGTTTCCCAAACTTGACAGCTTTTTCCTTCATAAGAGCAATTTACCACCTTATTTTTCTGCAGAAAAGTAAGGTAGAGAATCAGTACAGTAATTCCCATGGTCCACCATAGGTTGATTTCTCAGCCATGAACTCAGATAAATATTTGTGAACATATTACATTTCACTGTACCACCTGATAGAGACTAAGGAGTATCTAAAGTTTTCTTTTTTCTGCCCGTTAGAAATAAAATTGTATCTGATTTTTTTTCTATATCTATCTTCACAATCCACAAGGGAGACCTTTGTCATCTTAGAGCTCTCTTATTTCCCCAGGACAAATTCAGATTCTCTGTAGATGCTTCCTCACATGCTAAGCCCCCACTGCCTCCTATCCCAACCCTTGGTTACAGCAGTGCTGAACTATAGCTATATTTACATTGTTTGTCTTTATGACTATAATTGTTTTAATTTTTATTTATAAGTTTTAATTTCAAACTTACAGAAAAGTTACAAGAATAGTATAAAAGATCCATATGCATTTTGCCCAGATTCACTTATTATTAATGTTTTGCCCCATTTGCTTGTCACATGCCCCTCCTCATTGGTATATGTGTGTGTGGGTGTCTGTGTGTGTGTGTGTGTGTGTGTGTGTGTGTGTTTATGTATATAGATAGATAGATAGATAGATAGATAGATAGATAGATAGATAGATAGATATGTGTTTTTTCCTGAACCATTTGAGAGTAAATTGTTTACTTTATGGTCCTTTACCTTAAATACTTCAGTGTGTGTTTCCTAAGAATAAGCATATTCTGTTACACACTCACCGTATACTAGTTCCGAACCTTAGTAAACTTAACATTGATCCAACAGCTTTATCTAATTTACTATCTGTATTTACATTTCGTCAATTGATCCAGTAGTGAATGCTCCTTATAGCATGTTTTCCCAGTGAGAAGGCTCTCCTTGATCATGGTAAAATGAACAGAGACAAGGTAATAATTCCCTGTTAACTGTATACCTTTTTTTTAACATTGGAGTGAAGTCATCAGGTATCATTGTATGCCTAAAACATTTGGCATGTATCAGGTATTTTTACAAAGATAACCTCATTTAATCCTCTCAAGAAGGCTATAAAGTAATGGTATCCCTACTCAGTAAGTGCTAGAACTAGAACTCAGAGAGTTTAATGACTTGGCTCGGTTTAGAAAGTAACTATGAGATGACTAACCCATTGAACTAGCCTTCAGGGGCTTTAGTTGTTCCATCTTTGCCTATTGTGCAGGCTCTATGGATATAAAAATATTTAAAATGATTTGTTAAATCAACTGACTGCATGGATAGCTGGGTGAAGAGTCAGTACCAACCTCTGGCAGCAGGTTCTCTAACCCAAAACTCAGCAATGGCATACAGTCAAAGGGGCTCCTATGCCTTCTTTTGTGTGTGTTGTTGTGTTCTGGGATATAATAGTGACTCTTTGCTGGGGGAAAATAGAAATTATTTTAATCTTTGAAAATATATCTACCAAATTGTGTTTCTTGGAGATGCCTTTTATAGTTTATGAAAATTACATTTCTTGGCCACTGGATTAACTTAATATACTTATGATGCTCATATTTGGATATGCTCCAGCCAAGAAAGAGAAAATAATAAAATAAAATAAATTAGAGTAGGCAGTAAAAAGGAGCAAATTAATGGGGCTATTACAGGACAGGAGAGCCTTTTATATTTTGGCAAAGAGGCATCATTAAGTATTTTAATCATGTGCATTTGAAGAAAAATATCCAAGAACCTTTTAAAATAGGGTTCAAACAAGTTTATATTATTTTTTCTTAAAGAAATCTAGAATATTATAAGCCAGCAACTCTTAACGTGTGTGTGTGTGTGTGTGTGTGTGTGTGTGTGTGTGTGTGTGTGTGTTAGGGTAGTTTGTACAAGGCTCCATTATTACAATGTTAGTTTGGGCTCAGAAGGGATTATTTTATCAATGGGAGCTATCTGAATTTATCAATGAGTGCTATCTGAATCTCCAGAGATTCCATCCCTTTGCTTTTGGGTCCAATCTAGCTCATATATCCTTAAATGAGTCAGATGCTTTGAATTCTCTCTCTCTCTTTTTTAATTCCATCCAAGAGTTCTGTAAGAGAGTGGAACTACAGTCATTTCTCTTAATTTGAGTAAATTGAATTCAGTTAACCCTCACTGTGGGGCACCTCTGTGGCCTTGCCCCTCAGAAACTACACTCAGGAGCTCTGGTTTTTGAAACTGTTCTTTCCACATTCAGATTTGGGTACTGCAGGGGCCGGAAGAAGCAATTTTCAAATTCCATGGTGGCTGGATTAAATTACTCCCAGGCTGAATGTCTCACAGACCTACTAGTGTGCATTAAATGTTTTGCTTCCTCTTGGCATTTGAATTTATTTTTCATAAAAGAAAGAGAATGTTTATGCAGACCTGGCAGGGGAGAAAGAGACAAACATACAAACAAATTCAATTAGCAAGAAAGCATTCTGCATATTTCCTATTGGTGCACGTCAGTCATAACTTGATGGATTTGAAGATGAAAAGGTTGAAGCTGGCCATTCTGGTGGGATTTCATTAGTCTTTAATATATGTCTATCAAGAATATATATTTAGGGGAGGGAGTAAAACATTTGTTTGTTTTTAATTCCTTTCTAGAGTTTGATGACAGCTTATTGACACTTAAAAATAAAAAAAACCCAATTGATAATAATAAAAGTGTAATATGCTAATTAGACTGGATGCCAAACAGTGGAATGACTGTCCGGACGACCTTCCAGACAACCTTCCGGAGAATCTTCCAGACGAAGCTGGGGCTGCAAGGGCGAATTTTGTGCATCGGGCCTCTGGTACATCTATAATTGCATACTGATGAAAATATATTTTGGAGTTAAAAATACATGAATAGTGATTTCCTGACCATGTAAACTCTGACATGATATTTGATACTTTGAGCCTTTATGTTTTTCCATAGTAAATTGGGAATGATAATTACTAGGTCAGTGAACTTTTGTAGATAATAGGAACGTAAAGTTCTTTTGTGTAATCACTATATGCCTGGTACTTGCTTTCCACTTCATCCTCAAGCTGTACTCTTATAATCGCATGGAACTTCATTTCTTTAATATGATTATTTCCTTAATTCAAGCTAGTCTTGTCCAGCCTAATAGCACCAGCTCACTTGCCTCCTTTCAACCAGATCCTCCCACCCTTGCACACACTGCATGTCCACTCCCTTAGGACCTCAGGCTCTGGTCAGCATCAAAACTGTCTTAAGAAAAAGCCTCAGGGCTATTGTCAAGGGAACACAGTTTTGGTCAAACTGAAGATAACATCTTGACCTCATTTGGATTTCAGCCTCAGTTCCTTGAAGGCAGAATGACCCCACTGTCCACACCCTTACTCATGAAGCTAGACAGAACCAACACCATGGCTGACATGAGGACCTGTGACAGTGATCAACTACTCCCTACCCTGGTCCCAACCAATCAGTAGATACCACCCCCCCAAGTCCCTTTGTTGCCACGATTAATGAGTTTTCCCCGTATATAATCTATCTCCTAGATAGAGGCCAGCCAGAAACCAGCTTTACTAGCTCATTTGTGTCTTCAGGCTTGTTTTATTTCCTAAAATAAGTCCTTTACTTTCTGTGCTGCAAACTCCTGTTCAAGTCTTATTGGGCTTTGATGGGTGCAGGCAAATGAACCCCTTTAGTTCAGTAATGCTCTGATGGTTGTTATTTCAAAACAAAGAAATTGAGATTAGATATTGCATCCAGGATTGCACAGTGAGGCTGGGATTTTAATCCTGTTTTGTTAACACTTGAACATAGGTTCTCAATCATAACCCTATACCTACTCTTCTGTGGGTCTTTGATGTTAGCTTCCTTCCTGTTATCAGATTTAAAATGGTGGGATGCTGTGGGGGGAGGAGGGAGATGGAAAGTAAATAACATGTTTGCCTCTCATACTAGCACTCAGAGAGTATTATGTCAAAAAATGCAATACTTTGCTTCAAGTTCCTCTGAAGAGATTAGCAAGGTCAAATACACACACCTAATTAGTGGAATGTGAAATAAACACTCTTCAAGGTCTCTTAGCTCTATGATGAGGTAAGCTGCCAGCCAAAGCAGTGTGCGACTGAAGATGCGACTAAGCAGCACATCTCAGAGAAGCCTGTGCAGGAGGATTTGCTCAGCAGCAAAGGAAGTACCAAATGAATTTAATTTTAAGCCATCTACTGATTAGACCATTAGTCAAAGAGGCAGTTAAGTGGGTAGACACTGAGTCTACATATTTAATAGTTTTTATTTACCAAATATCTTAAATCTTCCTTTGCATTATATTCCCATAATTGGATTTAGGTGATGACAAAAGGCTATTTGGTTAACCCATTGCTTCAGGAGCATTTTAATGTCATAGCCAACAGAGATAGTGAGTATTAAAAATAACACACATTGTTGCAGTTGTCACTCATGAGGCAAGTTTGGATGCCACTGAAAGAATTCATCAGCTGCACAGTGAAGTGCATATTTTAATGTGAAGATCGGTGCTTGGCACAGTGCATGCTAAGAACCCTTCCCTGACTCTCTCTGTCCCTCACCCCTGACCCAATCGCCCACACCTGAGGGTGGCATGGTGCTCCGTAGATTGGAGCACAGTTCCTTTAGCAAAGTCCTGGCTGCCTTTGATGGAAGCTGGCTCACCTTCTGCATTGAGCTGCTGAAGCAGGGCCAAGTTGTGTTTTCCCCTGAGGAATGGTGAGTGCTGAATGTCCCACACTATGCCTGCTGCCGGTGACAACTACAGGGGGACGTACTGTTCAACTATCCAAGTACTCCTTGATGAGGCTTTCTGTACAGGTCTTTACCAACCTAGGGTTTCCATCTGCCCTAAGACCCTGCCAAAGATATACTGGCTCAGTATCACATGCCACAAAGCACCAACATGGGCATGGGTCCTCATCTTTTAGAAATCAGTTTTGCATCCTTCTAACACCATCTTAAAACCAGAGTATCAACGTCAAGAATTAGCAGGTAAAATAGCTCTCAACTATCTATTCTGTCCCATAAAGGATTCCTGTATTAAACATTCTGGGAGCAACAAGAACAATGGGAGCTGCAAGCCACGGAACTTGAAATTGGTTCAGGTGAAGGAATGTTTTGTGAATTGCTTCTATTATACTATAGTAGGCAATATGTCACCGGAACCTGACAAGGTTAGAAATAATCTCATAATTTACACTCCAGGAGAACTCACAGAAGCATTTTGAGGTTGAGAGTTCATTGGAACAGAGAAATAGTTTCACTTATAGTGATCTGAGGTAAAGGGTTATAAATCACTATAGGCATTAGAAGATTATTTTCCAGAATATTTCAGGTCACTCAGATAACATTTATTAATATTTTTCCTAATTACAGGAAATTGTATAAAGAAAATTAAAGTTAATTAGATATCACTTATAATCCAACCACCCAGAAGCAACCATTATAAATATACTGAGCATATCTTTCTATTTATTTTTCTATTAATGGGTATGATATATTATTTGTAAGCAAAGATTCTCATCACCAATTCTCATGTGTGTGTGTTGGTGGGGGTTGGGGAGTAGTTTACACACCACCAAGCAATTCTCTGATGCCAGCTGGGTGTCCAACAATTCAACTCCCTTCCCTCTGACCCTGTATATCTGAAAATACCATAGATTCTATAGGTTAGGGGCTCAGTCCTATAGACTGCCTACCCACACCCCCACTTCAGATGCTAGTGCAAACCCCACCTTATCACCAGCTATCGATCGGAGGTTCCGACTATACCCTTCTTAGGTTTAATTAATGTGCTAGAGCTGTTCACAGAACTCAGAGAAATATTTTGCTTACTAGATTACTAGTCCTCTCTAATAAAATGGTAATATGCAAATTAACCATCACTCCGCTACATAAGCCACACCCACCAGCCAAGCCACGCCCACCAGCCAATCAGGGCGAGTATGCAAATTAACCCCAATCCAAGATGGCTACAGCCACAGTGAGCAAGATTTCCCAGGTAACAGAGGAAGCCAAGCTTTCCATAGCCGTTGCAGGCCTAAGCCTCCACTCAAGCTACAAAGTTTCAATTATAGAAGGTAAACAAATTCAAACAAATGGCGGCAGAATGGAGCTTGAGAGAGCAGGCCACGGTTGCCGGCGGCAACAGGGGAAGCAAAACTTTCCGCACACCCTGGCCGGGCTCACCCGCTTAAGGCTACAAATTTTCAATTGTAGAAGGTGAATTGACTGCCACAGAAATGGCTGCCGGAGCCCCAGGCTTGGCTCTGCTCCAGGCTACAAAGTTTCAATTGTAGAAGGAAAATAAATTCCAAATACCAGGGCCTCCCCTTGGGTTGCCAGGGGGCGTGGCCGGCCTGCAAACCAACACAGGCCCCTTGCTCAGGCTGCCCCACACCCCAAGGGAACCCCCACCCTTATCTGTGATCCCCTTCAGGGCAAACCAGCTGGCCCCCACCTGTGCACCAGGCCTCTATCCTATCTCATAAAATAGTAATATACAGATTGATCATCACTGCAACACACAATATAGCTGCCCCCATGTGGACACAAGATGGCCACCACAAGATGGCCAGCAGGGGAGGGCAGTTGGGAGGCACCCGGCCTGCAAGGGAGGGCAGTTGAGAGGGACCAGGCTTGCAATGGAGAGCAGTTGGAGGTGATCAACCCTGCAGGAGAGGGCAGTTAGGGGTGACCAGGCTGGCAGAGGAGGGAAGTTGGGGGCAAACAGGCTGGCAGGGGAGCAGTTAAGCATCAACCAGGCTGGCAGCAGAGTGGTTAGGGGGTGATCAGGAAGGCAGGCAGGTAAGCAGTTGGGAGCCAGCAGTCCTGGATTGTGAGAGGGATGTCCGACTGCCCGTTTAGGCCCGATCCTGGGATCGGGCCTAAACGGGCAGTCGGACATCCCTCCAGCAGTCCCAGATTGGAGAGGGTACAGGCTGGGCTGAGGGACAACCCCCTGCCGTGCACGAATTTCGTGCACCGGGCTTCTAGTTTATTATAAAAGGATATAACTCAGGAACAGTCAGATGGAAGAGAGGCATAAGCAAGGTATGGGGGAAGGGCACAGAGCTTCAATGATCCTTCTGGCTGTGTCACTCTCCCCAAATTCCCACATGTTCACCAACTGGGAAGCCTCCAAATCCAGTCCTTTTTTTTTTTTTTAATGAAGGCTTAATCATATAGGCATGATTGATTACATTACTGGCCATTGGAGATTGAACTCATTCTTGTTGAAGCCCCAACCCTCAATGTATCTGGAGATAGATAGGGTCCTTAGGAAGTAATTAACATTAAATTAGGATCATAAGGGCAAGATCCTATTCTGATTAGACTGGCCTTTGCCCTGGCCAGTGTGGCTCAGTTGGTAGGAGCATCATATCAGTACACCAAAAGGTCATGGGTTTGATTCCTGGTCAGGGCACATACCTAGGTGTGGGCTTGATCCCTGGCCCCAGTCAGGGTGCTTATGGGAGGCAACCAATCAATGTCTCTCACATCAGTGTTTCTCTCTCTCTCTCTCTCTCTCTCTCTCTCTCTCTCTCTCTCTCTCTCTCCTTTTCCTTCTCTCTGTCACAGGAGGACATGTGATTTTCTTAATAACAGACTACTTTTCTGTTTGTATTTCAAATATTAAAATAAGTTTACTTTCCTAACTTTACATCAAATTACATTAAAGCAATTTCCAAAATGTTCTGAGATAATGGGCAGAGGAAAATCATGCTGAGATTTTGAAACATCCCAGAAGAAGGTACAAAGCGAAATTTCTCCTGAGGATAGTAGGTGTGTTAACAGTAACACATGAAAGATCTGCTCTGTTTCTCAGACTAATCTTGAGAGAAACAGGGAGGAGAATGAGGATTGAAGGAAGTGTGGAGGAAATAATTAACTGTCTATTAGTCATGGCTTACTTATGAGGAGTCCTTACACTGGAAGTGAGAACATTGAGGGGGATATCAAGGCAGAGTCTGCAGTCCTCAAAAGCAGAAATGGAGGAAACAGAACCCCAGACTGCTAGACGACATTTCCAAGGTCACCCAGCTGGCAGTGAATCCAGAATCAGAACTGCTCTCTTGAGTTCGGCTCCCTTTCCACTCCACACAGTGACAAGCACAATGATCCACATTTGCAAGTGTGACAGCTTTCATTTGTAAGATTTCAAGTCTACATGTATAGAATATTGCTAATCCTGAACTCAAAATAGAAAGAAAATCTAAGAAGAAAACTGGCATTTGTTTTATTTCCACTCTCCTTTCCTTCTTTTTCTCCTTTTTTTTTCCTTTCTTTTTTTTATGTTAAAGACATTTACAGAGAATGTTACTTTCTGGGAAAAATGTAATACCCACAAATCCCTTAATGAATATTGGCTTAATTCTTCATCAATTAAATTGGTTTCATAAGCACTCCAGAAGGAATACAAATAGCACCTGTATTTAGAATTGATTTTTTCCCCTCTGCGGTGCCTCGGAAGGGAGGGGGGAATTGAAAGAGTGGGACTGTTTGGTAAAACTCTTTGCCCTTTTCTTTTTGTAAATGTTGTCTTTTTTGTAAATGTCAAGTCCAAATTATAGGTGAGTATTGGCAGAGTTGCACAAACTATCTGAGACCCATTACAGCCTCTGGCATTTGTGCTGCTAAATTTGTAATGAGTTGCAGGTGTTTGTGATTGAATTTTGTGTTGCTTTTGTGATTGGCTCACTGCTTCACAGTCCATTAAGGCTACACTTTTTTTGTGGATGTTAGAAGTGAGGTGATGCAAAAACTCCAGTTAAAAGGTAAGGTAAATGGCAATGATTTAACATAGAGAGAAAGGTCTGCATGTTTTAGACCATTGTCAACTTTCACATTAATGTATGAGGGCAGGCACCACTTCAGGTATATAACTCCAATATAATGATAATGATTTGACATATTTCATTGAGCATTGACAATGGAATATACCATTTCTACCCCAACAATTTTCAATACTTACATGTGAATGAAACTCCTTGCTTTAAAGAATGAGATCCTTGTTTAAAGTAAGGTAGTTCTGGTGCCTCTTCTCCTTTCTCCAAAAGCCTTTCTTTCTTCAGACAGTAGGTGTGGGCATCAAGGCCAGCAATCTGTTATTTAAAGGCAAGATCCTAGGTCATTCCTAAGCAAATGTTTCAAGTACAACTCTTTGAAAAGCACTATAACAGGTTCACTTCCTTTGCTTTGTAGATGAGGGATGAAAACCTGAGTTCATAGAGAAGAGATCTACTTATGTTCTCTGATGATTTCATAAAGAGGCAAGCTTACTCAGGTGGCTTCATTCCCACTTTACATAATATAACAGCAACATAACAGAACACAAATTGTTTGCTGCTTTTTCTTAACCCATATTTTACTTTGGTGTTGTTTTATTTTAACTTTTAATTTTGCCTAAAGCCTTGCTATCTTATTTAATTAAAGCATTGGCATGACTCTTATGTATGTATGTCAGATACAAAGTAGTATTGATTGCTTGCTTAGTGCCTGGTATGCAATAGACACTCAATAAATATTTTTGAAAGTATGTGCTAGGTCAGTGATGGGCAACCTTTTGAGCTTGGTGTGTCAAACTTCGCCATAAAACTGAGCATAACTCGGGTAGTGTGTCATTTGAGGAAAAAACATTATTTCACGATATTTATAGTTTAAATAACATAAATGTATAATTGTTATATATAATTGTATTTAATAAACCAAAAACTAAATATTTAGTGCTGACATGCGTGTCAGAGGTTCGCCATCACTGTGCTAGGTAGTCTACGTAGAAAGTGCCCACATATAATATATATGTCAATCATGATCCAGGCAGGTAACAAATGCTCACCTAAAAGGGTTTAGCTAATGTTAATTAAGGAAAGGACTATTTACAAAGTTTTGGATAGTGAGGCATCCAGACACTAACAACAGCAGGAAGACATACCTATAACAGAAACCAAGGCTTGGCTTCCTGCTGCCACAAAAGCCAAACTCATGAGACAGCTGCTAGTGAAAAAGGAAAGAGGTTTATTCAAGTGTCAGCCACCTGAGAAGATGGAGCATTCTTGTTGCAAAACCCATCTCCCCGCCTCAGTGCAGGCAGAGGGTTATATAAGGAAGGAAAGGGAAAGAAGACAAAGAAATCAAGGTGGGGGGAGTTGAAAAGTTCTCTAAGTGCAGGCTAGCACAGCCCAATATGATAAGGGTCTTGAAACTGGTCAAGTAATGGTTTGGTGTGTGTCATCCTGGTCCTACTTCATTCTGGTTCTACAGTTGAAGGTCAGCAAATCTCTTGGAACTTGGATGACTGAAGGTCATCTGTATTTTCTGAAGTTAGTTCCTAGGATTCTTATACAAACATGCTGTTCATCTATAAGCGACATATTAGTCACAATCAGCATTTACAGAAACAATGTCAAAAGAATGGTTGGGTGGGTTACATTACCCCACTATTACATAACGACCTCTGAAAGGGCAAAAGGAAGGGATGGTGTTGCCAGTGCCCGACTAGAGCTGGGGCTTGGAAGAGAAGAGGAGCTGCCATGCAGAAGCTTCCCCATAATCAGCTGGTGGAGAAACCATAGTCCGACAGCAAGAGGATGGGTACCCAACGGGAAGAAAAAGTTTCTCCCATTATTGGATCTCAAATAAACACTTAGGGGGAAACGAATTTATGTGGTACATGGATGCTAGCCACAGTGATAAGCAAGATAGGGAGGGTAGAGAACGAATCTGGAATGGAGGCAAATGGAGAATAAGCTTTATATCATTTCATGCCATCTACCTAACAATAATATATCTTGTTAATTATCTCCACTTAAAAGACAGGGAAATGACTCAGAATAAAATGAATAACTAAAGCTCATTTAAAGTGGGTGGAGCTACAGTTAAAGTCTTTGACCCACTAGATGGTGGTACACACTCCATTATTGTGTAATATTTTTATTTAATTGATTATTGTCACAACAAATATATATTATGTCAGCCAATATCTACACACTGGAGAAAAAAAATCACTTAACAGGAAAGTCCAAGTCCCTGCTATCATTGAAATTGAGATTACTTTCTAGGAAAAGAGAAAAAATAAAACAAATGCATGGAAAAGATCATTTCAGACAATGATAACTGCTTAGTACTCTCAGGTACACTATGGTGATTGGGAAAGGAGATGGAATTCTTCAGACTGGGTGACTAGGAAAGGACTCTCTGATGCTATTTAAGCCGAGACCTGTAGGATATGTAGAGGCTGTAAAGAGGACAACCTCTTAAAATCTAACAGAAAAGTGCTGCAGGCAGAGGGAAAGATAGGAACATGCCTAATATGGTGATGTGAAGAACAGCATGACAATGCCCAGGAGTCCTGTGTTTGGAGATTAGTAAATAAACTGGGGAAGAGTAACACAGGAAGAGGTGGAGGGCAGAGGGTGTGGGATGAGTTTGGATTGCATTGAGAGAACAATATAACTCCTCTGGAGGACTTTAAGCTGGGAATTGATGCTATTAATTTATGCTTTTTCTTTCTATTTTTTTTAGAAAGAAACATCAATTGTTCCACTTATTTTTTAAAAATATGTTTTTATTGATTTTAGAGAGAGAAGGAGGGAGAGGGAGAAATAGAAACATCAGTGATGAGAGAGAGTCATTGATCAGCTGCCTCCATCATGCCCTCTACTGGGGATAGAACCCACAACCTGGATATGTACCCTGACTGGGAACCGAACTGTGACCTCCTGGTTAATGGGTCAATGCTCAACCACTGAGCAATGCTGGCCAGGCTAACTTATGCTTTTTCAAAAACAACTCAGGTTATTGCTGCCTTAAGAATGAATTATAAAGGGCAAGAGAATAGGTGCGGAGACCAGTTGGGGTCGTAGTAGTGGCTATGGTTAGGAGTGAATCGAAATGAGATTTTTTTTCAGTACCAACATTCTGATGTGAATAGGAGAGAGAGAGATGAGAGACAGAGAGAAAATGATCACTACAGTTTTGGTTTGAGTAACTACGTGATTAGCAGTGTCATTTACTGAGATGGATAAGACTGAGATGGTTGTGGGTGAAAAAATGAAGAGTTCTGATTGGTGCATTTTATGTTTAAAATGCTTATTAGAATGACTGGCTTGTCAGGAGCATTTAAAATCATGGGGATTGGATTAGTGTGTGTGAGAGAGAGAGAGAGGACAGCGATAAGAAAGTTGAACACATGACTGAATCAGAATTTAAGTTCTTTTTATACAGGCATTCTTTTTGGTGCCTTACCTCAAATTGATGACTAAAGAGTTTTTTTTGTGTGCTTTTTTTTCTGCTAGAAATCATTTAGCCTGTTAGTAATTTTCAAATTTATTTCATTTTTTCAGAATCAGAAATATTTTGCAAGGCAAATCTTGTGAATAACCAGACTAATAAAATATATTGAAATGTTAATTGTATAAAGCTGGGTGATGGGCACATGGGTGTTTAATATAACGTTCTCATTCCTTTTAAATATTTTAAAAATTCTCCATAAAAGAACACATGCATGAGTGCAGTTATGAGTAGAACTGTCTTGAGTCAGGGGTGGAGACTCTCAGTCCAGTCTACTCCTCTCCTTAGTTGCTTCTAGAGAATCTCTATAATTCCTCAGAACAGACATCAACATTCTTGCCATTAAAAATTTGGAATATCTGCAACAATAATTAATTTTGAGCAGGAAGTATTGAACAATCACCATAAAATACTTTAGGATTGTTATCTTATTAGTGCTTAAGACCATCATATATGAGGGGTACTATTAACACCCCCATTTTGCAAATGGAACAACTGTGGCTTAGTGAGATCATGCAATTGACTCAAGTTCAAGTAATTGGTAATTGGAGGAGCTGTGATTAAAGCTCAGGCTGCCCAACTTCACATAAGTAAGTGCATTAATTAAAGTAGTTGGCACACAAATTAACTTTTAAAAAAAATAACAACCACAAATTCAATCAGCCCTTTATTTAGGACGAGAATTTTCCAATTAGAAACAGTAAAAATGTTAAATCGTGTCTGTGAATTTCTTTATATCATGAACTTTCTCTCCAGTGTTTCTCAGAGCTGTAATTTTTCTCCTTTTCTTTCTATTTACAAAATATTAGTGCTGGAAATGGATGTCAAATAGAATAACAGTGACTGGCATTTACTCCTCACCTAGCGACAGCAGAATATGGAAGTTCAAAGAAATGATTAATTAACTCAGTAATGCACCAACCACATATAGTAACACCAATTCAAAGGCATTTGTACCAGGTGGCTTATTCTTGACTAGACCATTATCACGTTATTTTAGCTGTGATTTATGTCCTAATCAGGAAAAACTTTGATCCTGAAATTTTTTTGGAGATCAAAGTTTCACATGTAACACTCTGCTTTACAAGGTCTCAAACACAATGCATACAGTTGTAAAAGTATGAAACTAAAGCAATGGAGTACTTTGCATTGGTGCTGGGAAATGTAACCGATTTAACATATGCAGGGTCTCCAACACTCTGCTGTAAACAATTGTCTAGCTGAAATATGAAAAGAAACGTGTTTCTGCTGTAACAATACACCACTACCCACGCTTTCCCTTTTTCTCTTCACCTTTGGCTCCTGGATTTTAAGAGATGAGCTTGCCTGGTGTGTGTGTGTGTGTGTGTGTGTGTGTGTGTGTGTGTGTGTGTGTGTGTAAATAAATTTTGTGCGTTTCATTGTTTTTTCCTAATTATGTTGGGAGAAAGGGGAATGTAAAAGATTTACTCATGGTCTTTCTTGTCCTTCTGATTGCTAACTGATGCAGAATATATATCATTATCTTTTAAAACATAGGTTTGATCCATGTGTAAAACAGCCAAGCAAGTACTATAAACATCTGTCACTTCCCGACCACATAGTTCCAGCAGAATGACTTCTTCAATCATAGCAATCACAGTAGAATTTTGGGTCCTCAGTTGTGAAGTGAGGTAGAGAACTTCCTATCTAAATTAATGGTATTATCATTCTATAGGAACATTCATTTTAAAATAAAATTATATTTAAAATGACATATTTTTAGCTTAAATGAGTTTGTGTCCTTCTCTCCCCCCAGCCAACTTCCCTCCCTCCCTAGGTTTTCTCCACTCTGTTCTTTCTTTAGCTTGTCCCCCTTGTATTTCTCTCACCCTGTATCTTTCCATCTTTTCCCCTTGCCTCTCTGATCCCTCTTCTCTCAACGGTGGTATAAAGCACAAGAGAAAGATAGATTTAATTAGTCTCAGTGGTAATTAGAAATTATTCAAAGATAAAACTGTTTTTGTTATACATTTTGAATAACAGTATTTAACATGGTCTGATCATTCAACTGTTGTTAGGTCAATGCTTGGAAGAATAACACATTATTTAATAAATAATGTTAAACTTTCAGAGTGCACACTTTTGGATATAAACTACATCAAGATAGCAGATCTGAACTTCTACTATTTCTGACCTGAAGATATAAACTAAATTAGAACCAGTAGTGAATACCAACACTTAAACAAAAGGTAGGTTACCACGAATCCCAAAATCTTTGAAAACTTTTGCTTGCAAAGAAACAAACCAGAAGGAAATAGTGTCCAAAATCCACAGAAACGTTTTGTATAGTTTGGTGAGGATACTCGTCATGCTTCAAATACATATTCAGATGGAGAAAGGTGAGGCCACTAAATCCAGGAAAATCAAACCAATCTCCTTCAATTTGTAGAGAGGCAGATAGAGAGAATAGGTAGAATGGGTAACCCATAATTCATTGGGAGTAATTTGGTAACGACTACTTGGGGGAGGTAAGAAAAATAAATATTAACACAGTAAATAATCTTTCTGGCAGACACAAAGCATTTGGTCTATTCTAGATGCCATTTAAAAATTCAAAGCTTATGGGAACCTAACACAATGAATGTTCCTGTTACAAAAGTCAATCAATAGGATTGTAGGAAAAGGAATGTTGATCTTGGGTACCTGGTTTGTTCTACTTGAAAGAGAAAACATTCAATATTGTCAATTAAATATGTTACAGATTTTTGGGTGTATTTTGTAATATGTATTATAAAGAGTTTTGTAGGTCTTTAAATCCATAATAAGGAAGTTCCTTTCTATTCTTAATTTTGAATGCATTCTTTTTTCCCCATAAAAAATACTGAATTTTACCAACTATGTTATCAAGCATTAGAATTAGACTCAGATATGGCAGAAATTTTAATATTATCAGACTTGCAATTTAAACTCCTACAGAAATACCTTCAGTAACCATCTGTGCCTCAACTGGGTTTATGTGTAAATATTTTAAGTAAAATGAATAATTTCTTTAATAGTTGTAAGGCTATAGAGATTTACTATATCTTCTAATGTCAGTTTTGTTTATTCCCAGGTATATATCCTGCAGATATCTACATTTAAAAATTTATTGCCACTAATTTATTTCTAATATTATATTATACTAGTTTGAATAACTATAAAATTTTTAGTAATATTATTTCTAAATTCTCAATGTCAGTGATTTGTGCCTTTTATTTATTTTTGCTGATTAGTATTCCAGGAGGAAAACATTTTATTGGCTTTTCAAATATCTAACATTTGTATTTGTTGATTCTTTCCTTATTTTCTTTTATCAGTGTTTTTATCTTTGTTGTTTCCTTCTTTCTAATTTCTTTATATTTAATTTACTTTATATTTCTAATTTCTTAAATTAGATACTTAGCTTATTTCTTCTGCTTTTTCAATGTATGGATTTAAGATTATAACTTTCTTATAAAGATAGATTTATGTGCACCTTGGTTAACATTTAATTAAAGATATTTTCTAGCTTTCATTTTAATTATTAATCTTACCCTAAATTATTTAGATATATATGTAGTTTCCAATTTCTGATATATGATCATCTTCTGCTTATCTATTTACATGGATTTTAACTTAATGTATTTTGGTCAAGTCATTGGAATTTTTCAGAAGTTTTGAATTATATTATAAATATTGAAAATGTTTCATATGTGCTTAAAAATCATATGTACCTTGCAATTATGTGCAGTGTTCTATATTATCAAGTATATCAATGTTGACAATTATAATGATCTAATCATCAAGATCTGAAAGGAGAAATATGAAAGGTGGCCAGTGACCTTTGCTCTATCATTAGAAACACACGAAGACTTGGCTGCTGGTGGAATTCTACTTGTAATTCTAAGTCAAAGACCCTATAGAAGTATGTTGTATCCAAGATCAATGCTGTACACTGACTGAGCACCTGAAACTCATGGTTGAATTAGCTTATTGAGTAATTTGTAATTGCTGAGTAGATAGTACTGAATGTGATATAGCTCACCCTAGGGAGTTTACAAGAAATTCGTTTTTATTTTGCTCAATTACATTCATTAGTAATTTTTCCATAAAGCCTGCATAAAGATTAAAGTGCCTCTCAGGCCACTGCCTGCTTCCCGGGCGTAACTGCCCATACTTACTAGGAAATGCGCCTGCTGTTCACTCCTTGAGAGGCCCAGCTTTCAGGCTGTTCTAAGTGCTTTATCTCAGAGAATCAGCCTCACTTTTCCCCAGGAATTTGTTTATACTTTTTATCTATTACTTCTGAGTTTAGAATATTTATGAAAAACTCCCCACTTCTCCAGAACTGTATTTGTACATACACAGGCTCTAGGTACTTTCATAAATTTGATCCATAGTTCTCTTTTAAGAATTTCTAACATTCTAGGCCCACATATAGCATTCTCTGTTTTCTCAGCACTCAGTATTTATTTTTTAGCACTCAGTATTTATTCTTTTGAAATACATGGTCTTCCATGGCCGGTGTGGTTCAGTTGTTTGAGCACCGTCCCATGTACCAGAAGAAGGTTGCCATTTCTATTCCCAATCAGGGCACATGCCCAGGTTGTGGGTTTGATCCCCAGTTTGGGGTGCATACAAGAGGCAACCCATTGATGCTTCTCTCATCTCTCACACCGAGGTTTCTCCCACCCCCCACCCCTCTAAAAATCAATAGCCACGTATTACTAAATAAATAAATAAATAAACAAACACATGTCTGGAATGTTAGAAATTTTAGCTATAAGGATAGGTCTATATACTCAGGCATACATCTTGACCATTTCCTGGCCTTTTTGTTTTTTTTCTTCTGAGTCTTTCCCAGTAGCATTTATTTCGATGAGAACTGGAGAATTTTCCCTATTTACAAAGACTCTTCTCCGGGGTAAAATGCAGCATGGATATGTTATCATACTTATTCAAAGTGGTGTAGGGAATCATAATATGCCGCCCCCAACCACACTACTTTCACATATGGGTTATTTCCATTTAAAGGCCATTGGATATCAACAGATGCAGAAAGATGCCTTGTCAGAGCTGTTATCTGACTGAGAGTACAAACTTCTGAGAAACGAGGTACGCCACAAATCCCATTTCCCGGGGGAGTTTCAGTGCATGAGAAAATAGGAAGCCAGCACCAAAATGGGCCTGTACAAACTTCACTGAATAGCCCTTGTTTTCCAATATTTTCTTCATATAATTGTCTTCCCACAATTTACCGCCCTCAAAGCTCCAAACCCTTTTCCGTTCTCTGGTAGCTTCTACACAAGTTTGCTGTCCTTTGTTAAAACAGGATATAAGCCTCAGGGACTGATTGCCGCTTTGGGGTTTTTAAGTTAATTTCTGTGACGCCTCCATATGCATAAGACATAGCTATTTTCCATGATAAGTTGTCTTTTGTCAGTTCAATTTGTAGGGCCCAGGCACCGAACCCAAGAAAACAGAGGAAAAAATGTTTTTTCTGTCCCTCTCAGTGGTATACTCATAATATGTGAAAATATAGGTGTGCTCAGACCTTCCAAGGCCTAGCTGTATTTCCAAATAGAGGCTATTGGGCAGGAAGTATGAATAATTTTAGGCCAGAAAAATGATGGAGATAATGGTGCTAAGATAGAAAATTAAATGATACATTTAAAAGTTAATTGGTAGATTAGTTTGGATAGAACAAAGGTTTAAGCAACAAAGGGTTGGAAGATGAGGCTAGCAAATGGAGACTCAGCATTGTAAATGGAACCATGTCACTCTCGTATAAAACACTTACCTTTGCATGAGCAGCAAAACCTTTCACCTGTCCTTACATGGATCCATACTATCTGGTCTCTATCAGCTGCACAAGGCTGAGCTCCTGACTCTTCCCTTTGGCATATGAGCTCACTGGCCCTATTTAGGTTCCTTAAACATAATTGTCCCTCAAGTATTCTCATGACTTTGCATATGTCGTTCCCTTGGCCAGACTGAACTCTAACTTTTTTTAAAAAAACAAAGGTAATTAATTCTTTGGATCTCAGCTAAATTCTTACCTCCCTAAAAATGATCTGGATCCCTCCCTTTAATAAACTCAGATTTTTAAAACTTTCATATAAAATTGTAAGGCATATTGATAGAGGTGCCTTTTTATTTCACCTTCAATTATAAAACCAAAAATCTTTTACAATAAATTTTTACAAACATGTTGCAACTTTGTGTATTAAATTAAGAATGAAAAAAATGTGTATTCTAATTTCTATCATTAATTGGATGACTTTACTGCTTTGATGTACCTGTATCATTGTTAGGATGTGAGGTTTGAATAAAACCAAGTCTATAAGTTGTTTTGACATATTAAAATATTTTATATTTTTAGCTGTTATTATTATTATTACCCCAATGTTCTGAAATATTTAAGAAATTATAATCATCATTATAAATGAGTTTTGTTATCAGAAATTTCAAATAACTTTTTGGATTTGTACATATCCTCTGAAGGCCAATATAACTTTGGGTCAATAAATAAATGGCCTTTTATGTTTAGTATATTCTTGATTCTTAATTAAAAATGTCTTCTCGCATCTTAACCCTTTCTTTTTCCCCCCCAAATATATTTTTATTGATTTGGAGAGGAAAAGAGAGGGAGAGAGAGATAGAAACATCAATGATGAGAAAGAATCATTGATCAGCTTCCTTCTGCCTGCCCCCTACTGGGGATCGAGCCCACAACCTGGGCATGTGCCCGTGACTGGAATTGAACCCAGGACCCTTCAGTCCACAGGCCATCACTCTATCCACTGAGCCAAACCCACTAGGGCCCATTTGACACTTTCCAAAGAATGATACCATGTTACTGTTTCTTGGGAGGTTAATTTTGAAACGTTGGGAATATATATTCCTTTGTTGGATCATGGCATACATACTCAGTGGTCAATGTGAATCAGATCAGTCTGAGGCATCCTTGTATCAGAGTCTTCTGTCACAGCACCGGTGCCATTGGGCTATTTTATATCCAGATCATGCTTCTGGTAATGACTATGGTTTTTAATAAATGGATCCTGATAAAGGTGTGTGTTCACCTGGGTCTACAATATTATTTTCAGGTATTTGCACAATAAGGAGTGTATCTGCACACATCAACAACGGCCAGAAGGGAAAAAAAATGCTCTGTAGGGTCTCTTCAATGAGATGTCAATCATAGTATGTTAGTTGAGTTGTCAGTACTGAATTAATACTGAAAGGAGCATTAAGCTTTACAAAAAAAATAAAGACAAGTTGGAGAGGCTCCAGCAAGGCATTGATTTTCATCTTAGATTAAATATTCATTTGACAAACTAAAAAAATCGTTTAAAAACCACCACCAACAACAACAAAGACCTCTTGCTTTTCAGGTCATTCCTGTAAGAGTCCAGGGAGGTGGGGCTGGCAACTAATGTCCTTAAATGTTACCTTAGTGTTGGTAGTTTGCAAATATGGAGAGTTTATTATTTGATTTTTGCCTTCCTTACAACCTAAATTTGGCAGAAATCCCACAACATATTCTCAGGGTGGGGGGCGGTGGGGGGGACTTAGACATTTCAACCATCTGGCAGATATACCTATCAAATTATTCATTTCTCAGGCTGCTTAAGGTTATTTAAATTCATGGCTTTTCAAACTACTGACAAGGTTTGCACACTGTGAAGAAAATGAATATTGTTAAGGGTTAAATGGACAGCTTCACACTTCAAATGAATTATAAATTCACCCCAGGCATTCTCCTACTGATTTTACTCTTTATTATTTGATTTTACAATCAGAGACTTGTCATCATTGCGGGCCATGCTGACAATCTGTATGACAATAGAAAGACTCAAACAAAAGTGACCCAGGTATAAGACAATAGTTGCATTATACCTCCAAGGAAAAAAGCTTTCACATAAATTTTAGATAGACAAACTGTGCTTCCAGAAAGAAAGATGCACAAAGTTGAATCCACATTCTGTCTTGCTGGGCATATATACCCAACTCTATGCAGTTTGCATGATTTGACGTGGAGACAGGCAAGATCACCTTTAGAAGTGGTCATCATTAAAATGCAGGCTGTCTATCAAGAAAAAATTGTCTCCCAGAAATCTATACCTTAAAAAAAAAAAAAACCAAACCCTTTGGCTAACTCTTCTGCCAGATACTTTCAAATTTTTATGATGCTTAAAATAGTGTAGAGGAAGTAGAGGTTCCATTTCTTTGATTTCTTTTCTTTTGTTTTTAATTTTTAAAACTTTTTAAATCTTTAATCTTTTTATCACATTCTGTCAGTCCTTGCTCAATCAAGTTTCAAACTCAAAGACATACATTTACCACCAAGTGTAGTTCAAAGGATGTTGACCTTTGATTTACAAAAGTCGCTTAGATTTACTCTATGCTTTTCCTTCGAGGTTTTCCCTTTCTATATGCCACCAAATTAATACAAACAAGGAAAGGCCTGCTGAGTTTGGGACATCACTTAGGATGGATTCTGGACTTTGCTCCCCCTGGTGGCCAAGGGGCTATAATCCACCATCCTTTTTTTGGTTGGTTTGCAAAATTGGTTCAGTGAGAGTTTGCAAATAACTTTAATACAATTTGATGCAAAGGGGCAATCATCTGTGAGTGTCTGAAGAGTGTTGTATGCTTGTAAATAGTTATGCTTGGGTTTGGATTATAAGACCCCTATAATAAAACCTTGTTTTTTCCTATTAGACACACCTGGCAAAAGACATTCTGATCCTACCTCAGAACTAAATGAGCCTTGATTTTTCTCACCTGTAAAATTGGGCTAATAATTCTCAGTCAGAGGGTTCTTAAGATGTGGAAAAAAATGACTGTTGAAATGAGAGTTGTCATATGATAGTTGTATGATGATAGCTGATAGATCTAAGGATAGTTCTGACCAGTTTTATGTAAAGTGGAGTTAGGTTCTTAACTTTTCAATTATGAATATTGTTTCTTTATTGGTTGGTAGTCCTTAAGTCCAGATATATAGAAAGTGGAAATTCTTTTTCCCCTCTGTCCATAGAAATAAGATCACAGTTGTGAAGAGTTGAGTCTAGGCAAGTTCACACAAGCCTTAACTAAAATACTGTCCCTGGAGCACTGAAAACAATAGAAAATTGCCTGGTTATAATAGCATTCATTAAATCAAAATACTCAAATTTCATATAAAACTTGCAGTGTTATATTAGATGTTGCTCCAGTAAAACTTGGATTACTTAGGTGATAATAAAGAAACAACAACAAAAAATATATTTCTACAAAGATTGGGTACATCTGGGCACTGGCATAGGCCTGGGAGTTTAGAGGCAGTAGAGCATACAAATAGGTTCTAGTGACAGATGTCCCAAGTCTGGATTCTGGCTCACCCCTTAAAGTTGGTGGTGAACAGAAGATTCCCAAATATCTCAGTGTCTCAATTTCCACATCTGCACTAGAGGGATAATAATAGCTTCCATCTCATGAGATTTTTTAGAGGATTACATAAATTTATTTGTAGAGTTGGAAGTGAGATCATTGACAGGCAATAATAATAATACTAGCTAACCCTATATGTACCTTACCCATATACATTGCCTGATAAATGTTTGGTGACATATTTAAAACTTAAAGGATACATTAGTTGAATATTCTTAAAATGTTTAGATCTGGGGTTATGGTTCATGGTCATCTTTGAAATAACGAGGTGAGAATGAATAGATGCTCTCTTTTACCCTTGAGCCTTGACAATATGCTGAATGTGAAGCAATAAGACTTGTTAGTTACAAATAGAACTTCCTAAACCTGGAATGCCTTATCCATTAAAATAGATTATTGAATGAGGTAGTGGGATTTCTTTCTTTAAAGAACTTTAAAAAGGTGAGAATGGTGCTATTAAACCTGATTATACCTGAAGGCCCAGGGATAAAAGATTAGACTGTTCGACGTTGATTTTTACAAGTCATCTTCAGCAGCACAGAGCACACTGAAGACTAGATCCTGCAACTATCCTGCCCCATCTCCTTCGGCAGATACTGATGATGCAGAATCACATGTCAGTTCTGAACCCAGCAGCCAGAGCAGAGTGTCAGGACAGTGTGACGTGGGAGCTTCCTCCCTGAAGTAACTGGCATTCCATGATTGCAGGTGGAACAGGAAGCAGTGTTTCTGTAGTATTGACTCATTTGAGTCCTCTTTTATCCTCCCCCAACCTACAAACAGCTCATAAAAATGTACTCTATTCAGCAAGCTAAAAGCAAACTAAAAGTTACTAGGTGAGCCTTTCTGGACTTCGGGGAGATAAACTTGATAGACAGAGTCAGGAGTGAGATTAATGCACACAAATATTGGCTGTATAGTCCTGCATAATTGATAAGAGGTGAATGCTGAATTTTCCTAGTAGCTATCAACAGGTGGAGAAGTGTCAGGTGTTCAAAAATAAACAAGCCAGTTAAAAATAGTGAGTTTGAGATAGAGTATAATGATTCCAGCTTCTGGATTCAAAGAGAAAGTCTTCCCATGAATCCAAATAAAGAGCGCACTGTGCAAGGTGGTGAGAAACAGCCTCCAAAGCAGCCTCCTAGTGCACATGAGATACCTTTCACAGAACTGGCGAGTTCCCATAATGCTCTTCAATGTAGGCTGATAGCGAACAAACAGGCTGGTGTAACATGGCAGCCACAGCATAAGCCACCAGGCAAAGACTGGTCTATCAGCGAATGCCAGAGTTGGAGTATTTGGTGGGATGCAGATGCTCAGATACTTCTCTGGTTAGGAGAGTATCATGAACAAAGGACCGGTGTAGTCCTAATGGTGCTAGGGCAGTGGTCGGCAAACTCATTAGTCAACAGAGCCATATATCAACAGTACAATGATTGAAATTTCTTTTGAGAGCCAAAATTTTTAAACTTAAACTATATAGGTAGGTACATTGTTATTAACTTAATTAGGGTACTCCTAAGCTGGCCTTTGCTAAAAACTCAAGGGGCCAAAGAGCCGCATGTGGCTCGCGAGCCGCAGTTTGCCGACCACTGCGCTAGGGACTTTCTCCAATGATAAAAATAGGAACTAAGGTAGAGGAAAGAACAGACACCGTTATCCAAACTGAGACACAAATGGAGGTGGTGTCTCAGGAACGCTGTTTAAGTCCATTGTTACGAGATGACGAGGTCAGAGTCCAATCCGAATCAAGAGAATCTGAATGCGTATTTTGAAAATGGTTGGGAAGGATCTATGAAGTTCATTCTGATCAAGTGAGAGTAGGGCTAGAATAAACCTAGAGGCAGATGAGGTTGAGCAACATGAGCTGAGGGAGTGTGGGCATATTACTGTAAGGCATTATGAGATGACGTGTTATGTCTTCCTCTAAAAATACAGAAAATCTCAGCACACTCACTCAGACAAATGGACATGAACACACTTATTTTTGCCAAAGGCAATTTGAAGCTTCTCCTTGTCATCAAGCTTGTTTTGACTACTTTTTCTGACTCTCTAATAACTTTGGTAGAACTCCAAGATGTGTCATTATTTCAGAAACCCTGTAACTTCCTCATATCTATACTTCCATTGTGACTTCAATTCAAATCCTAATTTCAATTCCAATCTAATTTCAATTTCAAAGCCCTTTAGTCTTTCTATTTGCTACTTCATTGCTTCCCATCCCTACCACTTATTCTACAAGTTATTGTTTTTCAGATGTTGACCATGTTATTTTTTTAAAATATGTTTTTATTGGTTTCAGAAGGAGGAAGAGGGAGAGATAAAACCATCGATGAGAGAGAAACATTGACCCTGTCTCCTGCACGTCCCCTACTGGGGATTGAGCCCACAACATGGGCATGTGCCCTGACCCGGAATCAAACAGGCAACCTCCTGGTGGATGGGCTGATGCTCAACCAACTGAGCCACACTGGCTGAGCTTGACCAGGTTATTCTTGCTTACAATATAGGACAAAGAAATGCATTTATTTAACCCAGTTAAAATATTACTTAACCCGTTTCTACTAATTCTACATAATCATAGTCTACATATTCATCCTTAATATTTTAATTATCCCCAGGTGTGTTACTGTATTCTGGCAGGCTGTGCAGAAATTAAGTAATACTACCCAACAGAAACAACAATAAAGAAAAATAAATGTATCTAACATACTGAAAAACTATTTATCTCTTCCGAGAATTGATTTAACCAAACAAAATGGAAAACTCAGATATCTTTTCTGAAATTGCTGTCATTACATCGGTGACACCGCCAGCAAGGGAAATCATTCTGTGCTTTAGCAAACAGCTCGCTGCTGCCACTTCTTTTCTTTGTGCCGGGAAATTCCCCTGAAGGTACACACATGAGGGTGAAGTTCAATAACATTTGGAGTTGCCTGACTTGGTGTCAGTTTGAAACTTGGATTTCTAAATAAAATTGACAAAGTCATTTATAGAAACTTCACATTTTTATCCTTGGGACTAATAACATCAGGGAATAGAAGCATCTAACCAGCAAGATAGAAAGAAAGGTCCCCAGATGCTTTGTGATTTTTAAATGAAAATAATGGGAGATGAAAGCAAATCTTCATTTTGTCTTGTTTGTGATGCCTAATAATTATGCTTGAGGAGACAAATACTCATTGAGATACAAAACATTTAAAAACTCCATAGGCTATGCCATGGTGATGCAATTTTAACTATATCTCCTTTTTTTTCTTTATTGATTAAGGTATTACATATGTGTCCTTATCTCCCGATTGCCCCCCCCCCCCACTCATGCCCTCACTCCCCTGGTGTCTGTGTCCATTGGTTAGGCTTATATGAATGCATACAAGTCCTTTGGTTCATCTCTCCCCCTTTCCCCCACCCTCCCCTACCTTCCCTCTGAGGTCTGATGGTCTGATCGATGCTTCTCTGTGTCTGGATCTGTTTTTGTTCATCAGTTTATGTTGTTCACTAGAGGCCCAGTGCATGAAATTGGGGAGGGGGTCCCCTCAGCCCAGCCTGCACCCTTTTGCAGTCCAGGAGCCCTCAGGGTTGTCCCACTGAAGGCTTAGGCCCGCTCCCCATGGGAAGCAGGCCTAAGCCGTCAGTGGGACATCCTTAGTGCTGTTGCGGAGGCAGAAGAGGCTCTCGCCACCCCTGCTGCACTCGGCCTGAGCGGTGCTCCCTCTGTGGGAGTGCAATGACCACCAGGGAGCAGCTCCTGTGTTGAGCGTCTGCCCCCTAGTGGTCAGTGCACGTCATAGTGACCAGTCATTCTGCCATTAGGTTGATTTGCATATTAGCCTTTTGTTATATAGGATTATATTCCACAATGAATATAATTGACTATATTTCTTGATTAATCCTTTTAGAAAAGGACTTTCTCTCAGATCTCTCGCTCTGAAAATGGCTTGAGACTAGCTTATTTTTTTTCTAGTAATTCATTTATTCAATATTGAACAACGTTTTACAATTACTGTATTCTAGTGGAAGGTACAAAAAAAAAAAGATGTGCTGTTTTGTCCATAAATAAGTAACAATATTTTATTATATTTGCATCCTAAGTACTTTGCATACTATTTGTCATAAAGTAAGCACACAAATTTTGTTGAATTTTAATTTTAAAAATTCTCAGTCTGGTAAGGAACAGAAATAGTTACAAACATGTTAAGAAAAATCTTTAACAGTATGCAGAAAACACAGTAGGGACACAGGAACATAGTTCACTTGGAGAAGTCAGGGGCTGCAGCCTAGGTACCATGATAATGGAGATGCAATTTACAGGAGGTGGAGATGTTTATCCACAAGGTAATGAAAGAGTATGCCAGGCTGTGATATGCAAGATGATTGTACTGAAAACCCATCTTGTGTTGTACATATCACTGACTTTTAAAATTTAGAAGATTAACTTCTAGAGTGAAATGAAAGGAAAAAAAGACAGCTCTGTCATTTTTGAGAAAAGATGAAAGATGTTTAGAAAGAATAAATGCATTAACAAGTAGTACAACATTCAAAGTAGTGGGAAAAACTCAAACCAACCAAACCAAACCCAACAAGATGGCATTTGTAAGTACTGATAAGAATATTTAAATAACAAATCTAAAATTGGTTGGAAATGGCAATAAAATATAAAAACTTTCTTGAAGACATTTTGTGAAACTACCTTACAATCTTAAACCAATTTGACCTAGCAAGTCTACTTCTAGGAATTTAACCTAAGAAAATAACCCATGAATGTACCAATATTTATGTAGCAACATTATCAATAAATAATCCTATATGATAAGAGAGGAATATGCTAATTATCCGTTACACCATGAGGCATAACGACTGACCGTGTAACTACCGGATCACGGATCTGCAGGAGGGTAGGGCAGCGGACTACACGTGGAGAGCTACAGGAGGGGGCAGGGCAGCAAGCTATGAGGGGGGGCGGGGAGAGCTACAGGAAGGCGGCAGAGAGCTACTGGAGCACAGATTCGTACGCAGGGCTACTAGTTTTATAAAAAAGCAAAAGCAAGCAAAATATTCAACAATGACATTAGTCAAGAAATTCGAATACTTCACCAAATGAAATACTTTACCTTATAAATATCATGTTTTTGAAAACATTTGATGACATAAAAAATTTCCCAAAATCTAATAGTAAGTGAATATAAAATGATACACATCATTATAACATGATGATATTCATGCATTAAAAGCAAATATATCTATTTTTTAAGCAATATATTTTTTTCTTTATTGATTTAGATAATACATATGTGTCCTTATCCCCCTATTGCTCCCCCACCCCTTCCCCCCACTCATGCCCTCAGCCCCCTAGTGTCTGAGTCCATTGGTTATGCTTATATGCATGCATACAAGCCCTTTGATTGATCTCTCCCACTTCCCGCTGCCCTCCCCTGCCTTTGCTCTGAGGTTTGATGGTCTGATAGATGCTTCTCTGACTCTAGATGTTAATATATCTACTGCAACACTCACTTTATCCATCCAGAAGCAGTGGTCTTGGTTTTGGATTTTCAACCAAGTTCATGAGGTAAGATTTGGTTTTTCCCAGAAAAAAAGTTTATATTGAGTTAAGAAAGGATAGAAAACAGTTAACCCAATAAACCCTGTGTATCTAGAGACTGCAATTATTCTTCCTCATCCCCCTATGCACTATATCATTCTCCAACAAGAGACAGGGCTATTTTCTTCCCCTCACATCTGGGCTGGACCTTTCACTGCTTACTGATGCTCTGGGCTTTGAGTCTAAGCATGAGGAAAGCCTGGCAGCTTGTGCTTCTTCCTTCTTGGGACCCAATTGCTAATAGGCTACGTAGAAAGGTTCATGTGGTGAATAAAGGTGCCTAGATGACAGCCCCAGTTGAGCATCCTAGGAACATGTGGATGTTAATCCTTGAGCCCCAGTTGAGCCATCCCAGCTGGTGCCACAGGGAGCAGAGAGGTGCTTCCCTCCTGCCATGTGCAGATAGCAAGTAAATGGCGCTCATTTAAATCACTGAGTTTTGTTACATCACAATAGAAAACCAAAACAAATGACAACTCCACAGTGGTGTTGAAATACAAAATACTCCTCGGTGTGAATTTTCAATGTCCCATCCACTTTATCCATTTTGCACTTGGGGTCCCGATGGACACAAAATTTTACACTGGCTGGGTATGGGCCACTTCAGTTCAGGGATGCTAACAGATCTGTGGTGGCTTCAGCTTTTATACCTTAGAGTTTTGTGGCCTTTTGAGGGACACATGACTAGTTTCCATTCTCCAGTAACCACATCTCATAAAGTATCTATAATAAGAAAAGCATAATATGCTAATTAGACTGGACAGCTAAACGACCTTCCAGACGTCATTCTGGCCGTCCTTCCGGACAAAGCCGCAGTGGTGGGGGCTGAGGCAGAGGCAGTTAGGGGTGATCAGGCAGGCAGGTGAGCAGTTAGGGGCATCAGGCAGGCAGGCAAGTGTTAGGGGTGATGAGGCAGGCAAGCGAGTGGTAGGGGCAATAAGGAAGGCAGGCAGAGCGGTTAGGAGCTATCAGGTAGGCAGGCAGGCCAGCAGGTAGGACCCAGCAGTCCCAGATTGCGAGAGGGATGTCTGACTGCCAGTTTAGGCCCAATCTCGGGATCGGCCTAAACCGGCAGTCGGACATCCCCCGAGGGGTCCCGGATTGCAAGAGGGTACAGGCCGGGCTGGGGAACCCCCATCCCCTGTGCACAAATTGCATGCACCAGGCCTCTAGTTATTCAATAAAAAATCTGGCAAGAAGCTTCAGATTGATCCTGTACATGCCACCTTGATCAGAATCACATTTTTTTTTTTAGGATATTGTAATACTCTAATAAGTTTCTTGAATTACCATTAAAAGGAGGATTTAATCAAAGGACAAATCCTCAAGTGTCTTGAAGTAAAGTAAGACCACATACCTATATTCATACTTTCTATTTATCTAGATACATATATATTATAGTCATTGGATTGTTGGTTTTTATTTTTTAATTATGTTTCTAAATTTTCCATTTTTTAAATAATAATATAACAAAAACTTAGGTCACATTTAAAAATGCAATGGGAGCCAACTTTTATGCTCCTTCAGGCTTTTACTGAGTGACCTCTCTAAGACAGAAAGCCAGATTCATTTTTTTAGGAGACAGTCGCTCCTTTCCCTGAACTTGTGTTTGTACATTGCTTAACATCCAGTAGTAAAACACTCTTGGACACTTGCCCTGGTTCTAACTCTCACCTATAGATGGAGAGTAAGTTACCAAATTGGTAGATCAGGGGAAATTGTTGGGCATGCATCACAAAGACCTTCTGACCCATTTTTCCAAAGAGCCAAGAGGACAGCTGCAAACATTCTGCTCTGCTCCTTCTTGGAAGTTTGTCAGGGTTAGTTCACAACATAAGAATGCCTGTGGTGATTGCCTACTGCCTGCGACTGTTTAGACATGTGTGTTTAATTATGGAATTTATTATTCAGGAGTCAAATATTACCCCATATCTAAGTGACATTCTCCAATATAAATTTAGCTAGAGTGGCCATATATTATGTGTCCCATACTCAAGAGACTTTTGAGAATGAAAGAGGGTACCAAATACAATTGTAAAATATATTTATTAGAGACTCAATTGGTAGGTCTATAGATCGGTCCTGCCAGGATTTTAAGTGAGGTGAAGTGTGAGTGGCATGTATGATTAAGATCCATATGGGAAATGTGATTAGAAGATGAGGCATATTCCCAGCCAGTTGGACCTGTGGTTACCCAGTAGTCCTGTGATGAACAAATTAACAAGAGGAACTGCCAAGTCAGAGTCAATACATTATCCCAATCAAGAGGAAGAAGATGCAGGAGCCCCTGAGGTTCAAGGTCTGACCTGGATGCTGAATTCCAAGAACTGGCTCACCCAAGGACTGGGGGTGAGGCCAAAGATGGTCCTGATGTGAGTGAAGAGAATTTATCGAGCTTACTGCACTTTCAAATGCCAGAATCAGGGCCTGATCCAGAAGCTGTTTTCCAGCAACTGGCTCAGCCAAAGAATGGGAAGGAGGGCAGAGGTGGCCCTGTTGTCAAGGTAAAGATTTTACCAAAACTAGAACCCATTTACATGCTTGGAAGTAGGGGAAGGGCAACGAGAGTTTTAAAAGAAGACAAGCTAAAACCATGCAGACTGCTCTTATTTGGGGTATTTGACTATAAAAGTCCTCTCACTAAACTTTTACAGCTTTCTCAAACAAAATGTTTATTGGTTAAGGCATATGTATATGTTGTTAAAAGATATGAAATGAATTTCCTTCCCCTGGCTTATTAATAATGAATGTGAGGCTCAAAGATATGGTGCCCAATTAATGGGGAAGCCAGAGTTTGAAATTTGGCCTACTTGGGCCCACAGTACATGTGGTTAATTGTGGCATTATGCTGCCCTACTGTTCAGCTCATGATGGCTGATAATTGAGTTGGGAATTAATAGCTCATTTCTCATTTTGTTATATGGCTGGTTCATGTGTGAAGTGCACCTGAGCTCAGTTCTCAGATCAGTAGTGAGCATCCATTCTTAATTACCAAGAATATGTAGTCTCATGTTTTTATAGTCATAGATATGATGCTTTACATCTAAGAGCTACATTTCTATCTCAGTGGAAAATTTGCCACTTACACTAGATGTCCTGCTGTCTGCATAGTTCTCATATGACTGATTTATATGTCTTATATATAACATTCTACACATTTAGCCATCTCTCCGTTTAGCAATAATCAGCACATTTTCTAATATATTTGTTTTGTTTTATAACTTACTGTGGATTCATCAAATGTGTGAGTGAATATAAGTACAAATTGATTGAAGAAAATGTGCTTTATTCAATTGTGTGTGCTGACAATTGGTGTTAAAATTTGCACCAAATCTGGATTTCCATTTAATAGCTCATTTATTTTTTAAGGAAAAATTTGCTTAAGCTGAAAAATCAGGTGTGAAAGAATTAGCTTTAGAGAAGCCAGAATAAAGGCTGGTGGAAATGGCTGTGTGATCTTTTACCTATACCACAGATATCCTTTATTCAACTCTAAACATATCCTTCTTTTAAAAAATATACATTATGAGTTTTATTAAAATATTTAACGTACTCTAGAAAAATGTGTATTGATTTAAAATATTAATTTTTTAACTGGCATTGGAATACTCTTTGTTTGGACTCAATATTGAAAGTTGATGCTGTGTATTGATTAGCTTTGGAAAAAGTCTTGAAAATCAATAAAAGCAGGTAGGAACAATAAATTTGAATGAGTGCAACATCAATAGTACACCAGACTTCCTGTCAAAATGGTGGAGTAGGTTAATGTTGTGCTTGCCAGAAGGGATTGGCACAAAATATTTAAAGTAATGAAAAGCAAGAAGTTATTACTAACATTGCTCTACACAGCAAGGCTATTATTTAGAATTGAAGGAGAGATAAAAAAAACTTCCAAGACAAGATAAAGCTAAAGGAGTTCATCACCACTAAACAAGTATTACAAGATATGTTAAAGGGACTTCTTTAAAAATAAAATCATAGATCAAAAAGTATGAATAAAGAAATATAGGAAAAAATTTCTCATGGACAAAGGCAAACATTTAATAAAAGCAGTGGATCAACCAATTACAAAACTGTATAAAGGTTAAAAGGAAAAGGTAGAAAGATCATGTGTAATAATAAATTAAGGGATAAACACAAGCACATTCACATGAGAAGTAAAACATAATGATAAAAACATAAACTGGAGGGGATGAATAAAGATTGTAGTGATTTTAGAACATATTCAAATGTAAGAGACCATCAACTAAAACAATAGACTGCTACAAGCATACTTTGTATATATATGAAGCATTTGGTAACCACAAACCCCAAATCTGCAAGATATATACAAGAAGTAAGAGAAAGACATCCAAATACAACATTATGGAAAGATCATCAGAGAACAAGAGAATAAGAAAGAAACCGAAGAACTATAAGAATAATCAGAAAACAATTACTAAAATAGGAATAACTGCATACCTATTAATAATTACTTTAAATGTAAATGGACTATATGTTCCAATTAAAAGACTTAAGGTGGCTGAATAAATTTAAAAAACAAGACTTGTACACATGCTGCCTATAAGAAACATACTTCAGCATGAAATGTACACACAGACTGAAGCTAAAGGAATGGGAAAATATATTTTATGCAAATGGAAATAAAAAAGTTGGGTAGCAATCCTTATATCAGACAAAATAGACTTTACAGCAAAGGCTGTAACAATGTACAATCAAGAACATTTCAAAATTATAAAGGGATTAATCCAAATAGAGGATATAACTCTTATAAACATTTATGTACCTAATGTAAGAGCACCTAAATATATAAGCAAATATAGACAAATTTAAAGAGAGGGGTTGATTCTAATACAATAATAGTAGGAGACTTCAGCATCTCATTGACATTAATGGATAGGTCATTCAGACAGAACATTAACAAGGCAACGTGGCCTTAAATGACACATTAGACCAGATGGTTTAAATTGATATTTTAGAACATTTTACACCAAAGCAGCAGAATATAATTCTTTTCAAGTGCATATGGAACATTTTCCAGGATAGACCACTTGTTAGGCCACAAAACAAGTCTCATTAAATTAAAAAAACTGAAATAACATTAAGCATTTTTTTGAATGACAGTGGTATAAAACTAGAAATCAATTACAAGATGAAAACTGAAAAACAAATGAACACATGGAGACTAAATAACATACAACTAAACAATGAATGGGTTAACAACAAGATCAAGGGGGTGAGGAATAAAAAGTTACCTTGATACAAATGAAAATAAAAGCACAAGGACCCCAAATCTGTGGGACATGGGGAAAAGCGGTTCTAAGAGGGAAATGCATGGCAACACAGGCCTACCTCAAGAAACAAGCAAAATCTCAAATAAACAATCTAACTGCATCTAAAGGAAACAGAAAAAGAATTTACAAAAGCCGAAGTAAGTAGAAGAAAGGAAATAATAAAGATCAGATTGGAAATAAACAAAATAGACTCATGATAAATAAAATCAGAAATGAAAGAGGAGACAGCCAACAACACAGAAATACAAGGGATCATAAGAAAATACTGTGAACAATTACATGCTTCAAATTGAAAAACAAACATGGAAGAAATGGATATATTTCCAGAAACATATAATCTTCCAAGACTGAATCAAGAAGAAACCAAATCTGAACAGGTAACTTCTAATGAAATTGAGTCAAAAATCAAAGAATGCCCAATAAACAAAAGTACTGGAACAGATGGTTTCACAGGTAAATTTTACCAACCATTCCAAGAATAACTAATACCTATCCTTTTTACACTATTCTAAAAAACTGAAGAGAGAGGAAGGCTCACAAACTCACTCTATGAGGATAGTATTACCCATATACTAAAACCAGAAGACACCATTAAAAAAAAGAAAATTATAGGCCAGTATCCCTAATGAACATAAATGCAAAATATTAGAAAACTGAATTCAGCAATACATTAAAAAGACCATACACCATGATCAAGTAGGATTTATTCTATGGATACAAGATTAGTCCAATATTTACAAATTAATTAATCTGATGTACTACATTAATAAAATGAGGAATGCAAATCATATTATCATATAAATAGATGCAGAAAAAGCATTTGACAAAATCCAATATCCATTTATGATAAAAACTCTTAGCAAAGTTGGAACAGAGAAAACTTATCTCAACGTATAAAGGTAATATATTACAAACCTAGAACTAATAGCATATTAATGGTGTAAAGGTAAAATATGACATGGCTGTTGACTTTCAGTTTTATTCAAAACATTACTGAAAGTCCTATCCAGAGCAATCAGACAAGAGAAAGAAATAAAGGGAATCCAAATTGGAAAGGAAAGTAAAACTGGCATTGTTTGCAGATTACATGATACTATATATAGAGGAGATTCCACCAAAAAACTATCAGAACTAAGTGAATTCAGTGAATTTGTAGGATACAAAATTAATATTCAGAAATAGGTTGCATTTTTATAAACCAATAATGTACTATATAAAAGAGAAATAATGGAACAATTTTATTTCCAAATTCATCAATAAAATACATACCTAGCAATAAATATAACAAAGGAGGTAAAAGACTTTTACTCAAAAATCTATAAAACTATGAAGAAAGAAATTGAAGAACAGACAAGTGAAAGGATACACCATGCTCATGGATAGGAAGAATTAACATTGTCAAAATGCCCATACTACTCAAAACAATCTACAAATTCAATGCAATCTCTATAAAAATACCAATAGCATTTTTCACAGAACTAGAACAAATAATCCTAAAAATTATATAAAACCATAAAACTTTGAATAGTTAAAGCAACTTTGGAAAAAAAAAGAACAAAATTAGAGGTATCACACTACCTGATATCAAACTAAACTACAAGGCTTCAGTAATTAAAATAGAATGGTACTGGCTAAAAACAGACACTTAGATCAATGGGACAGAATAGAGAGCCCTAAAATAAATCCACTACTACAAGGTCAATTAATCTATGACAAAGGTGGCAAGAATATGCAATGGGGTATAGACAGTGTCTCCAATAAATGGTGCTGGGAAAACTGGACAGATACATGCAAAAATAAAACCATTTTCTTATACAATATACAAGAATAAACTCAAAATAGAATAAAGACTTAAATGTAAGACCCCAAACCACAAAACTCCTAGAAGAAATCATGGGCAGTAAACTCTTTGACATTGCTCTTAGGAAAAATGTTGGGGATATGTCTTCTTGGGTAAGGGCAACAAACAAAAAAGTAAACAAATAGGACTGCATCAAACTAAAAAGTTTCTGCACAGCAAAGGAAACCATGAATGAGAGAACATATTCTGCAAAGATGCATCTGATAAGGGATTAATACCCAAAATATATAAGGAACTCATATAAATTAACACAAAAAATCTGATTAAAAAATTAGCAGACAACCTCTTCTCTAAAGAGGACATACAGATAGCCAATAGATATACAAAAAGATGATCAAGGTTACTAATCATAAAAGAAATGCAAATTAAAACAACAATGGGCTACTACCTGACACCTGCCAGAAAGGCTACCATCAATAAAACAACAAACAAGTGTCAATGAGGATGTGGAGAAAAGAGAACCCTCCTGCACTGTTGCTCAGATTGTAAATTGATGTAGCCACCATGGAAAACATCATGGAGGTTCCTCAAAAAATTAAAAATAGAACTACCTTATGACCCAGCAATCCCACTTCTGGGTATTTATCAGAAGAAATCCAAAACATTAATTCAAAAAGATATATGTATTCCTATGTTAATTGCAGTATTATTTATAATAGTTAAGATCAGGAAGCAAAATAAGTATCCATTGATAGATGAATGGATAAAGAAGAGGTAGTACATATATACAATGAAATATTACTCAGCTATAAAAAAAAGAGTGAAATATTGTCATTTGCAACAAAATGGTGTATTATGCTGTGGAATAAGTCAGACAGATAAAAACAAATATATGATTCACTTATATGTGGAAGCTAAACAACAAAATAAACAAACAGAAAAGAAACTAACTCTTAGAGGACAATTTGATAGTCACCAGATGTCAGGGGATTTGGGAAGATGGATGTAAAAGGCAAAGGGATTAAGAAGTACAAATTGGAAGTTATAAACATAGCATAAGCACCCTGGCCAGTGTAGTTCAGAGGTTAGAGCATTGGCCTGCACACTGAAATGTCCTGGGTTTGATTCCTGGTCAAGGGCATGTACCTGTGTTGCAAGTTTGATCCCTGGCCCTAGTCAGGGTGCATGTGGGAAGCAACTAATTGATGTGTCTTTCTCACATTGATGTTTCTCTCTCTCTCTCCTCTTTCTTCTCTTCCTCCCCTCCCTTCCACTCTCTCTAAAAATCAATGGAAAAATATCCTCAGGTGAGGATTAACAACAACAAAAAATAGTTATGGGACTCTAAAGTACAGCATAGGGAATATAATAAATAATCTATACTAATAAAAGCATAGTATGCTAATTAGACCAAACGACCTTCCGGATGTCATTCTGGATGTCCTTCTGGACAAAGCCGTGGTGGCGGAGGCCGAGGCAGAGGTGGTTAGGGGTAATCATGAAGGCAGTGGAGTATTTAGAGGAGATCAGGCTGGCAGGGGAGCAGTTAGGGGGTGAATAGGCTGGCAGGGGAGCAGTTAGGGGGCGATCAGACCAGCAGGCAGAGTCGGTTACAGGAGATTAGGCCGGCAGGCAGAGGTGGTTAGGGGAGATCAGGCAGGCAGGCAGAGGCAGTTAGGGGCATCAGACCAGCAGGCAGAGGCAGTTAGGGGTGATCAGGCAGGCAGGCAGGTGAGCAGTTAGGAACCAGTGGTCCTGGATTGCGAGAGGGTGCAGGCTGGACTGAGGGACCCTACTCCCCCCACACCCCCGTGCATGAATTTCATGCACTGGGTCTCTAGTCTATAATAATAAAAGTGTAATATGCTAATTAGACAGGATGTCCTTCCAGACAACCTTCCGGACGAAGCTGGAGCTGCGAGGGAAGCCCGGGTCCTGGGTGCCTGCTGGTGGCCAGAGGGAAGCCCGGGTTTTGGGTGCCAGAGGGAAGCCAGTGCCAGCAGCTGGGGGAAGGAAGGCCTACTCTTGCACAAATTCTGTGCATAGGGCCTCTAGTATTGTAATAACTATGTATGGTATCAGATGGATCCTAGACTATCGGGTTGCTCACTTTGTAAGTTATATAAATTTAAGTATGGGCAAATTTTTAAAAATAAATTTCCACTAAAGGTTATGACTAGCATACTTTGAAATATATTTCTTTGAGGCAGCTTGTTTATTTAGTGAACATTCAATGCATACCTTTGTTGTATATGAGTGTGGAAGACAAAGTACAAACACAGAGTTACTTCTTATCCATAGGAGCTCATTATCTTTTGGGTATAAAAATGTGGATTCCTTAGGAATGAAAACTGCTTAGGTTTCTCTAGTTTGAAGTAAACAGAAAGGCCTTCATTTCTAGAACGTAGGCAACTTGAGAAAAATTGGTATACGTTTTCCTCATGTGCAATTCCTATTAACAAAGAAACTAAGTTGTATATATTTAGTATGAAACATCATATATTAACATAGTAAAAGTTCACCTAGTGTCAAACTTTTAGAGGTTTACAAATATTTTGGCACTATGAGCTAAGGAGTAGATGGTTTGTGGTAAGTGGGCAATATGTTTTTCTCCCCTTGTACTCAAATTACATTGGTGCTCATTGTTTATTGTAGAATTTTTAAAAACATGATGGAAAAATGAAAGCATTCTCTTTCCCACAACATTTTACATTAGTCTTAGATCTCAACTTTAAAAAAGAACCTTGACATAAAAATTGCATTAATAATTCATGGACCATATTAATGGCTGAGTTAAAACTTTAACAAGTTGGTGTAACAAAACTGTCAAAAATGTAACAGCCCTGCCTTCTTTAATTTCAACCGCTTCTGATGAAGCGTAGGGAAATGCCTTATTGGTGTGCAGTGTTACCAATTATCTGACAGAGCCAGAGTGTGTTTCCAGCTAATCAGAAATAAGAGTGCAGCATTAAATCTCCGGTGTGAAACTCGTCATTTACATATTTATGATTCCGAAATTATAATAAGGCTAATGAGAAACTCACATACTGCCTTTAAAAGTCAAGTCAATCTTACAGCTAATTTTGAACAGATAAAGCTCCTGATACATGGTTGTTGACAGATGAGGTCTGTTGATAACAATTTATTTTAATTAAACATTACAAGTTATTTGTGTGAACTTATCCATATATTATATCAGGGTTTTGTGGGGGTTTTTTAAACTGCCACCTTTGGGCTAAGAGTGAAATACAAGGTTGTTGGAAATGGGTGCAACACATATAGTTTATACAAATATAATGCTTTGGGGAAAATGGAGATAACATATGCATGTATGCGCACTCCTAACCCCAGCACTACTCTGTATGTGTCTGGTGGATCAGAGAGGAGGTGACCAATCGTAGTTTATGAGGGATCTTTAAAGCTGTTAAGCGCTCGGAGCTGTGTGTTGCATATGTATTTCTGAGTTGAGGCAATATGTTGTATGCTGTGATTATGCTCATTAAGTGGCACTAGCTTCACAGCCAAAGCATTTGAATACGTTCACCGCTGCAATATCATTACCGAAAGAGGTGACATGCTCCCACCCCCACATCCACTCTCACTGAGAAATGTCTTATACGAGGCATCAATTTGCTGATGCTGACAGATGACCCTTTCTGTGTATAATATGGGTTTAGCTCTCCGTGGGCGTTCTTATTTGTGCAAGGATTTGGGGCACCCTTGTATAAAATAGCACTGTCATAGATCTTATTTTCAAAGTACATTTTTCCCCCTGAAGTGGCTTTGAAATAAACTTGAAAAGTTTTAGTAGCATGAAGTGCATTTATTTGTATTTGGCTTTCTTTTAATGCCTTCCCTAAGAATATTTTTTTGCATTGAATAGCATACTCCTATAGAAGAGACTTGGCAATTTTAGGCTCTGTTAAAATGCTCTTTAATGCCTTATTGTTATTAACATCTTAGGACAATAATAGTGTAACAATAACAATCAAAATAACAAAAGCAATAAAAAACCCTATATAGCTTATATGGTCAGGGACCAATAGAGGGCAAATGCATATCTAAAAAAGGAAAATGTCTTCATGGTGTACCCAGAATCTCATACCTACATTGCTGTATTAGGTTTCTATTGCCGCATAAGAAATTATAACAAGCAGTGGCTTGGAACATCACATAAAGAGTCTATTCTCCCAATCTGCTAAACAGTGCCTTATACAGTATAATACACAATATAATCCAATCGTGGGAGTGGCATTCCATCACCTTTGCCATATGCTATTGGTTAGAAACAAATCAGAGGTCTTGTTCCCACTCTAGGGGATTATGCAAGTTTTTGAGCCATTATGAGTGACTTCTTATTTCACTAGGTCAACGTCTTCATCTACATATATAGGGTCACCTCTTCTCTACCTATATAGGGTCACCTCTTCTGTGAAAATGATGATTGCTTATTTCAACATAATAATCAGCAACAGTGGTACTTATTGAGAACTTACTATGTGCCAGAAAGTGTTCCAAATGTTTTAAATGAATTAACACTTTAAGTCATCACAACTAAGGTATATGATAGAGCTAATATGTGAGCGTGTGTGATCTGTGGCCTATATTCTTAACTGTTATTCTAATGCTGTGTTTCAGTGGCTGTGGTGGACTAGTGGACACACTGTAAGGTATTATATCCCTACTAGAGGCCCGATGCACGTAATTTGTGTAAGAGTAGGCCTTCCTTCCCCTCCAGCTGCCGGCACTGGCTTCCCTCTGGCACCCAGTACCCGAGCTTCCCTCACAGCCCAGGATTCATCTGGAAGGTCGTCTGGTCTAATTAGCATATTATGCTTTTATTATTATAGATACCTTGACTTTTGGAAAAGTTGACCCAGTGATTAAAGTGTTTGCCTTGAAACCTCCTTTGCTCTAAACAGCAATACTAGACACAATTTTCAAAATGAATAAGTAAATAAACCAAAATGACCCAGGAAAATAAGAAAAAAAAGTGTATGCCTATGACTAAGAAACAGACAAGAACTAGAAAGTACTATGCAGCTATCAAGGAAGAAATGACCATACAACTAGAAGCAGGGAGGGATATCTAGAGTTGGACTAATATGGGCTAAACATGACTAAAAAGTATTCTATATAAAACAGAGGGCCGAGCCAGGCTAATGTCTAGAAATTAGGGACTGAGTTTGGACATCTGTCACCCTTAGCTACTATAGCAGGTGAACAAATACAAAATTTGCATCTATTTTCTACATGGGAAATGAACTAACACACACACACACACACACACACACACACACACACACACACACACACACACCAGGAGCTAGAGAGACAGTAAGAAATACAGGAGACCCTGTTCATCAGAATCTGAAAACGATTGATGACTCTGTTACCCTTCCCAGTAACACCACGAGGCAATAGGAAAGCTGAACTGGAATGATAAAATCTGGTTATGGACAAAACGCCTGGAGGGACAATAGATTGCACAATCCCTGGCCCTGTGGAACAAACACAGAGGGAAGAGAGAGAGGAGAAAGAAAAACATTATTTATTTATTTTTAAATATATATTGATTTCAGAGAGGAAGGGAGAGGGAAAGGGAGATAGAAACATCAATGATGAGAGAGAATCATTGATTGGCTGCCTCCTGCATGTCCCTTAATGGGCATCAAGCCCGCAACCCAGGCATGTGCCCTTGACTGGAATCAAACCTGGGACCCTTCAGTCCGCAGGCTGATGCTCTATCCACTGACTCAAACCAGCTAGGGCAAAACATTATTTTTTAAAAGGAAATAACCTTATGGGAGTGGTGCTGCGGGGGGGCAATGGGAAGATATGTACACATGTAATACCTTAATTAGTAAAAAATAAAAAAAATGATTTAAAAAATAAATAAATAAAAGGAAACAACCTTCACTTAAAATGAGTTTACAGAAAGAGCAGCTAAAATACATGAAGAAGTATATTGCCAAAAAGCATAAGCAGGACATGAATTCATGGAAGCATAGTAAAAATTAATTTTATGCAAACATTTTCTTAAAGTACAAAGTAAGTATTTTATCATGACTGGTGAAATTAAAAGGAAGACATGACTTCTCTAAAAAAAATACAAAAATTTTAAACAAAAACACAGAAACTAAACTAGGAAAGGTTAATAACATATATATTAATTTTAAATAGTTGAAAATTAAATTTATTTCTTTAGATAAAAATTAAAAAGAAGGAAATTTAGAGTACATAGTAACAGACCAATGAATGAACTGGAAGGTATTACTGTTCTAAAAACAAACTAAAGAAATTTTTTTAGAAAGCATGGAAGGATTTTTTTAAATATACAAAAACATTTTAATAACATAGGGGTTAGACGGAGAAATACCAGAATTTATTTAATGGTATATTTTGAAATAATAAATATAAACAATTACAGTATATATTTGAATAAATAATTGCTGAGAGGTTTCTAGGCTTAAAGGAAGATGTGAATTTCCAGTTTTAAAAAGTTCATTTCAAATAGTAACCTACATTTTTACAATAAAAAGTAAATCCATACCAAGAAATACTGTAGTAAATTTATAGAAAATAAAGACAAAGGAAACAATCTTAAAATCTGCTGGAAAGGAAAAAACAAAACAAAAACAGATACATATGAACAAATGGGTATCATTAGCAACAATATTTTCCCATTTTAAAAATGAGAAAATTGAGGCCCAGGGAAATTAAGGGACATTCCTAAATTTATATAGCCATTAAAAGATGAAGCTACTTATCTTATGTTTTTATACCCAGTTTATTAATATTTGTGAGTGAGAGCTAAATCAATATAGCTCAAGATATTATAAAAGAAAGAATTTACCCTAAGGTACCAAATAACTCTTGGAGAATGCACTTGATTAAGAAGGTAAGTGAAGCCAGAGAGCATGCACAGGGTATAAGAAAGAAGAGCAAGCTCTCAATTGTTTGGCTCAATAGATGGAGCATTGGCCTGCGGACCTTAGGGTGCAGGGTTCGATTTCAATCAAAGGCACGTACTTCAGTTGCAGGCTCCTCCCCAGCCCAGGCATGGTCAAAGTGCATGCAGGAGGCAACCAATGGATGTGTTTCACTCACATTGAAATTTCTCTCTCTCAGAAAATCAATGGAAAAATATCCTGAGGTGAGGATTAAGAAAAAAAAAAAAAAAGGAACATCTAGCACAGAGCTTGACAAATGATGTGAATAAATTTGATTGACTTTAAATTTGATTTATAGTTAAATTTTATTAACTGTAAAAATAATAACTATTTTCTGACTTTAAAAAAGTAAAATAAACACTAAAATATTATGATGTGTAGACTGGGATAGTAAAGCATGACAAGGTTTACTGCCATATTGAAAGGGAGACAAAGGGAGAAACCAAGATGGCGGCATAAGATAAACACCTAATTGTTGCCTACCACAACAATTTTGAAACTACAACTGGAAAACAGAGCGCACACCGTCCAGAACCACCGGAAAGCTGGAAAAGTGGAAAACCTACAACTAGAAAAAAAAAAAGAGAGGGGGACGCTGAGCCTCAGGAGCTGTGGAGGTGCAGAGATCCGTGAGCGCGGAAAGGGCGGGCTGCTGAATACGCGGCAGGCTTGCTCGCAGCGCACGGAGAGGGAGGGCAGCAGACACTGCGTGGCTAGCTTTCTCGTTTGGGAGAAAAACAAAACCTCCCGACTGCACTGAAATCCAGCTGTGGTCGGGGAGAAACTGGTCTGTTTGGCAGCAGGCGAGGCTCGAAAGCTGCCTTCTCTCAGAGGCGCGAAGCCATTGATTAGGGCACAGAGAAACCGACCCTCTTAGGGCAGCGCGGACGGAAACCAAGTTTGTCTGCGCCATTCTGAGACTCCGCCCCATCCAAGCTGAGCACAGCCCTCCCAGTGACTGGATTTCTCCTTCGGGAGAAAAACAAAACCTCCGGTCTGCACTGAAATCCAGCCCCAGCTGGGGAGAAACGGGTCTGTTAGGCAGCGGGAGAGGCTCAAAAGCTGTCTTCTCTCAGAGGCACGCAGCCATTAATTCGGGCACGGAGAAACCGCCCCTCTTAGGGCGGAGCAGACGGGAAACCAAAGCTTGTCTGCACCACCCTGAGACTCTGCCCCATCCAAGCTGAGCACAGAAGCTCTCCCAGCGGAGACACTGCTGATCCTCACAGCCAACTGGCTTGGAGATCAATTCCCGCCAGTGATACCAACAATCCCAACCACTCTGAACTCCAGTTTCTGGGGACACGCGGGGGACCCAGACGCCTATGGGACTCTCGGCCATCGGTTGGAGAGTGAGAGTGACTTTTCTGTCAGTGTGGACGACACCAGATTTCAACCACTCTCATAAGGGACACATTCAAGAGGCAGACTCAGTGAGCACCAAAGCTCTACTGTGTCTCCAGCACAGCAATTCTTCCGTTATAGACATAGCAGGCCCTCACAACCAATTGAACCGGAGGTCAATTCCTCCCAGTGTACCAACAGCAATCAGGGCTTTTAACTACACCAAGACTTTCCACTCAGCCCACAAAGGGGAGTACCAAGAGCGACCACCTAGGGTGATTGGGGAAGCTGAGCTACTGGACCCTATAGGTCACCGACCACACAAAGCCACTCCATCAACACAGGGAGGCAGCCAAAATGTAGAGACATCGAAGTATGTCACAAGTAGGAGAGATAGATGAAAGCAAACTAATGGACGACTCAGTGTTCAGAACCATATTTATAAGGTTACTAAAGAATCTTCTAAAAACCGCTGAGAAACTTGAAGAGACCTTCAAGGACCTAAATAAGAATACCAAAATAATGGAAAAGGACCAGTCAGAAATTATGCATACACTGTCTGAAATAAAGAATATACAGAGTAGACCACCGCACCCAAAGAGTTAAACCAAAGATCTGGAATATGAGGAAGAAAAAAACACCCAACCAGAGAGGCGGAAAGAAAGAAGAATCCAAAAGTGTGAGGATAGCATAAGGAGCCTCCAGGATGGCTTTAAGCGTACCAATATCCGAATTTTGGGGGTGCCAGAAGAGAGAGAGCAAGATACTGAAAACCTATTTGAAGAAATAATGACAGAAAACTTCCCCCACCTGGTGAAAGAAATAGACTTACAAGTTCAGGAAGCGCACAGAACCCCAAACAAGAGGAATCCAAAGAGGACCACACCAAGACACATCATAATTAAAATGCCAAGGGCAAAAGACAAAGAGAGAATCTTACAAGCAGCAAGAGAAAAACAGTTAGTTACCTACAAGGGAGCACCCATACGACTGTCAGCTGATTTCTCAACAGAAACTATGCAGGCCAGACGGGAATGGCAAGAAATATTCAAAGTGATGAATAGCAAGAACCTACAACCAAGACTACTCTACCCAGCAAAGTTATCATTCAGAATTGAAGGGCAGATAAAGAGCTTCACAGATAAGAAAAAGTTAAAGGAGTTCATCACCACCAAACCAGTATTATATGAAATGCTGAAAGGTATTCTTTAAAAAGAGGTAAAAGAAGAAAAAAGTAAAGATAAAAATTATGAACAACAAATACATATCTATCAACAAGTGATTCTAAAAATCAAGTGAATTAAAAATCTGAGGAATAGAATAAACTGGTAAACATAATAGAATCAGAGGCATAGAATGGGAGTGGATTGATAATTCTCAGGGGGAAAGGGGTGTCTGTGGGGGGGTATGGGAAGAGACTGGACAAAAATCATACACATATGGATAAGGACAATGGGGGGGGAGGGAACCGGGTGATGGGGAGATATGGGGGGGAAAAAGGAGAAACAATTGTAATAATCTGAACAATAAAGATTTATTTTAAAAAAATAAAGTCAAAAAAAGAGAAAGGGAGACAAAAATATTTAATAACAATTGGCTTTATAAGATAAATATGTCAGAAATTTGTATTAAAATTATATCCTATACTATACACAGTATAATAACTTACACATGTTATATATTATAACTTCCAAACCAATCAATAGATAAAAGAAGAATATGGATTGAAGGGGAAAAACGTCTTAATTTCATGGTAGAAGAAGAGAAAAAAAGAAGGAAAACATAAATACACACCAGAAAGTTGGAAAAAATTAAACTATCTAATCACAATAAATGTAAATGGATTAAATATCTACTAAAGCACACATACTTTTTTGATGGAAATAAAGTTTTATAGCTATTGTTTACTTTTGAAAGCTATATCACAAATAATATCACATTGACATGTTCCAAAAAAGAAATGGACAAAAGATATATTGAACAATAACTGTTCAGAAAATGCTATTAAAGCAATACAATATTATAGAAAATTAAAATTAAGACAAAATTATTAATAGGTATATGGCATAATAAGCCAAAAAAATTTACCATGAAGACATAAAATTAGGAAATCTTATGTACATAACCACATAGTTGAGAAATTATTAAAGTAAAAATTGCAAGCATTGCATTTTCACCAGACACTGATAAATAATGCAGATACAAAAAGAAATCCTTGCCCTGGCCAGTTAAAATAGTCTTCAGAGTGAAGGTTCTAGGGCAGTGATGGCGAACCTATGACACGCGTGTCAGCACTGACACGCGTAGCCCTTTCTGATGACACACGGCTGCTGAGGTTTATTAAATACAATTATATATAACAATTATATATTTATGTTATTTAAACTATAAGTATTGTGAAATAATGTTTTTTCCTCAAAGTGACACACTACCCGAGTTATGCTCAGTTTTTTGTCGAAGTTTGACACACCAAGCTCAAAAGGTTGCCCATCACTGGTCTAGGGTTTCATTTCCAATCCAGGGCATGTACCTCGGTTGCAGGTTCAATCTGGCCTGGTTGGGGCATGATGAGTTTCATGTCAACATTTCTCTCTCTTTCTCTCTCTCTCTCTCTCTCTCTCTCTCTCTCTCTCTCTCTCTTTCTTTCTCTCTCTCTCTCTCTCTCCCTCCCACCCTCTCCCTCTCTCCCTCCTCCTCTCCTCTTCCCTTCCACTTTGTCTGAAAATCAATGGAAAAAAAATCCTTAGGTAAAGATATTTTTAAAAAGAAAGAAAGAAAGAAATCCTTAAACTCAACATATTTTTGTACAAAATTCATTATAATTTTAAAGAAATGATTACCCACAAAACTCATTTTCAACCATACAGCAATTAAACTGGAAAGCAACACTTTAAAGATTGGTATAAAAAATAAAATATGCTTCCAAAGTTTAAGAGCTTTCAGAAATAACATCATTTCTTTGAAACTTTACTTGTTTGACTGAGTTTTTAAAAATCTAAATGCAGTATTTTATAGTCATTGCTTTTCAATTTCATCCTATTAAACATTTGGCCCTTGGTTTAACCTGGGGAGATCATCTTAGATATTAACTCTATAACTATTATAATTTTTATTTCTCCATGATTTTTGTTTTTATATTAATAAACATGTCTTTCATACATTACTTTGAGTCACTTATAAAAATGGCAAATCTGTTAACAGGAAGGACAGAGAATTAAACTCCTAATGTATCTAATTAGCAATGGAATATTGCATTAACCCTTCCAGATTATAGAGTTTTATTTTAATCATCTGTTTTATTCTCTGATACTGTATAAGATAGAAATGCGTCTACTCTTTTTAAGCATTTGCCCAATTATGTACTTAAACTCTCTTTTACTTATTTATACAAAACTGAGAAAAATTTGATACACTTTAAAAGGAAAGAGACTTTTCTAAAGGCTTAATGGAGCAAAGGATAAACAATCATACATGAATCATTTGGCTTGCAGGTATAACATGTTTTGAGGCATATGGAATTTTTCTTTATTGACATAACATAGAAAAGAAAAAAGAAAATTTGCCAGAACACTGAACTTTCAGGTTCTCATCTCTAAGGAATCTCCTCAGAGAGCTAGCTAGATCCATCAGTGAAAACCAAGAAAGAGGACAATTTTACCCCACATACAGATTTGTGCTGATTCCTCCAATCTATACTGCATCAAGATAATTATATCTTCAGAAATAAAAATAACAATATTCATACAAAAGGAGTTCCACTCCTAGTCATGGAGGAAATTATTCCAGAAATACATTGTCTATTTAGGTGTTAAGTGGTTGGGGTTCCAGTTTCACTGGAGTGTGAGTTAGAGCAAGACTTTCCCTTTTGGGTCTCAGTTTTCTCATCTGCACAATGATGGGGTTGGACTAACTTAGGTATAACATTTCTTCTTGCTCTAATCTTTTGCTGGGCTATGATCTACCCCACCCACTCCATCTGTTCAAAGCTTTGTGCCCCATAAAACTCAGGGGAAAAAATTTCTTTTTACGTAGTTCAGCATACAGAAGAAATTATTTTCCTATTTTTAAATACCTTTTGCCACAAACAATCTCATTTGTTTTCTGGTTAAATCTAATGCGCTCTCCCTTTAGTTGGCTCACGTCTCTTTTTTCATGGGTGTCCAATTGTGTATGTATCTGGTCTCTCTACAGCAATGTTTTAGCCAGCTGGCTTTTTAAACTTTCTTGATAGAGAATTAATCCCTCTCTAGCCTCTCATTTCTTGTGAAGCATATAAAAATCTCCCTTTATTGCCAGATTCTTCTTCATGTAGAATGTTTTCTGCTGTTTCTTTAAGTCTATTGAAGGTAGGTCTTTCGCCAAATGCAAATATTCCCCAGTGCAATCAGCTACATGACCTCAATCTTCTTCAAGCATATCCTTAGCCTACATGCACCGCTGACCCTGCAAAGCTGTTTATAATCTGTCCCTTAAATATGCATTTCCAGAGCAAAGTCATTAACTTTCCACTCAGATGGCTATATCAACAACTTTTGTTTGTAGACTCTAAAGGACACCAACTATCTGACCTAAGTGTTCAGGTCCCTTATTGCTGTCGGGTACTATCCTGTAACAAACATGGAATTTTACTGCCCTCTGATCTCACTCGTCAACAAGCTATAAATTGTTGGGAAACATCACTTAAATCTAAGAAAATCAGCTTGCCATTTGTAGATTCTAATGAACTTTAAGTTAATGTATTAATCAGCAGCATCTATTTTTTTATATACTAGTGCAATGGTTGGCAAACTGCGGCTAGCGAGGCACATGCGGCTCTTTGGCCCCTTGAGTGTGGCTCTTCCACAAAATACCATGTGTGGGCGCACATGTACAGTACGATTGAAACTTTGTGGCCCATGTGCAGAAGTTGGTTTTCGGCTCTCAAAAGAAATTTCAATCGTTGTACTGTTGATATTTGGCTCTATTGACTAATAAGTTTGCCGACCACTGTACTAGTGAAATGTGTAACTTGTCTTAGAGGGGTAGCTACATTTTCACTCTGTTTTGTGTGTGTGTGTGTGTTTTAATCCACACCAGAGGGTATTTTTCCATAATTTTAGAGAGTGGAAGAGAGAGGGAAAGACAGAGAGAAACAACAATGTGAGAGAAACACATTGATTGGTTGCCTCCTGCACACGCCCTGACTGGGGCCAGGGCCAGGAAGGAGCCTGAACCAAGGTACGTGCTCTTGACCAGAATGGGACCCGGGAACCCTCAGTCCATAGGCCGATGTTCTATCCACTGAGCAAAACTGGCTAGGGCTCTGATTGACCCCCATCGGGGTGGGCCGGCCAGACCCTACCCGTGCACAAATTTGTGCACCGGGTCTCTAATCTTATATAATAAAAGGCTAATATGCAAATCAACTGAACAGCGGAATGACGGGTCGCTATGACGTGCACTGACCACCAGGGGGCAGATGCTCAATGCAGGAGCTGCCCCCTGGTGGTCAGTGTGCTCCCACAGGGGGAGCGCTGCTCAGCCAGAAGCCAGGCTCATGGCTGCTGAGCACAGTGGCAGTGGCGGCAGCCTTTCCCACCTCCATGGCAGTGTTAAGAATGTCCGACTGATGGCTTAGGCCTGCTTCCCCTAGGGTGCGGGCCTAAGCCATCAGTCAGACAACCCCCAAGGGCTCCCAGACTGTGAGAGGGTGCAGTCCAGGCTGAGGGACCCCCCCCCCCCGCGAGTGCATAAATTTTGTGCACCGGCCCTCTAGTTGTGTTTATAAAATGAAGGACAGTCATTATGGGTACAGAGTTTAGATGTCACTATTGTTAGCAAAGCCACCTATATTTACTTCTTAGTACCAAACACACCTGAATCTATAAATGCAATGACTTTATGTCCACCTGACTCCTAGAATGTGACCTTCCTTAAGGTCCATATTATTAAAATGTCCTCAGCATGACCTAATAACACATTTGCATAGTTACTTTCAACCACATGGATTAAAATAAATTAATGAGAGACTTTGAGAAATACAATGAATGAGGACAAATTATATATTAAAACTATCAGACACAATATCAGACTAAGGTATTCTTAGTCATTTATTATAGTTTAACCAAGACATTCTGTCTATGAAAATTTTGATTAAATTTGACTGAAACTTCTTAAGTGAAAATTTTAGTATTTCTTTCAATATCTGAAGATTTACTCATTTACTTTTAGAGTGGCAGGGAGTTTCTCTCCAGGGTACCTCTGTGCTCCAAATTCCCTCACTCAGTCTCTGTGATTTCTTTGAAACAGTGCCTATTGTATTTTCCCACATTTCTTTATTAAAATCCCATTTTTCCCTTCCATATAAGGATAGTAGCATAAGACTTGGACTGAGGTAACTATCTAGTGATGTTTTGATATCAGTAGACAAATGACATCATAATGCTATACATGTGGCATATTAATGTTACTAATATCATTAATTTACTTTCTTAAAACTTTATTTGTAATCCGTTTCCTCAGAAACTTTATACAACTCATTCCTACATGTAGAATAGTGGCCTTCCAGCACACTTTTGGTTCCTCTTCTATCACCCCCAGCTTTCTGAATCACAACTACACATCCCACATCATATTCATCATATTTGTTTATTAGCAGAAATATTGTTTCTAGTTAATTCTTTGGGTCTGATATCAATCCTTCAGGATATACTTAGCCTCAACTTCACACCAAATAAGCACAATGAAGTATGTCCAAAAACAGACAAATTTTCTCCTTGAGAAAAATGCTGGGGATGAGCTCTTAAAATAACATTTTCCCTCCGAGTTCTAATATTATAAATTATTCATCAGTCTCATCATGTAGCAAATTATAGTGAATAAAAATGCTCTAATCTACAAAATTCCATTAGGTGTTTTTCTCCCTTAAATATGCTCAAAACTAAAAAATAACACATGGCGCACTTAAATGATTGCTGTTTTATTCTGTTGGAATACGGTATATGGCAAGAAACATTCTCTACTCAATTGATAACAAAAATATAAAAGTGGTTACCAACTTTTAAGAACAAATGCTATGTTTCTTCAATTTGCAATAAAAGACAAAATATCTTGGCCTTGTGACAGAGATGTTCACTTGGGAGTAACACACAAACAGAGATTGTCTCTTAGAAAGGAGAGTGCAGGAATAGAGATGTGAGAATTGGTGAAGAAGACTGCATGGAAAACTGAACAATCCCACCCCAAAGTAGGGGTAGTATTGCACAGTGAAAGAAGTGTGGCTTTGTATTGTTCCATCCTCTTGAAGTATTGGTAGTAAGAAGGAATCAGGATTATACACTGGCATGAGAACTATCTCATCTAAGGAAGATAGGAAACTCGGGGATGAGTTTTCTCATGATAAGAAGGTTCTGCATCCTAAAAAATCTTGTCAGTCCATCTGAGAAACGAACAAACAGACAAAATCTCGAGGAAGACCAAAAGCTCTAGAGATAAGTAGAATTCCACAATGCCATAGTAACACATTCTCTAAAAAGAAGAGAGAGCCCATTTTCAAAGAAAGGATAGGCAGTAGAGATGAAAGGTCAGAATGTAATGGAATGTCTCACAGGAAGTTATCCGTGACACTGACCACCCAATGCCGAAACCTCTGAGGATTAAGAGATCTTAACTTCTTCAGGAAAACTGTCTATAATATTCATTTGCTTGGACTTGACAAACTCCAAAGCTTTTTAGTTTATTTAAAGCTTATTTTATAATATATTATTTTATTATATATTATAATAAATATATAAAATTATTGTTCCAGGTACTTATGGCTTATTCTTAATTCTCATAATATTGTGAAACTAATATTATCAGTGAGTAAATTAAGATTTCGTTTACATAATTGCCAAATATTATATAAATACTAACCATGTGCACCAAGATTTAAATCTCAGTTTATGTGGACTTAAACCACCTGCTCTCTCTTACATGGTTATAACTTGCTTAGCTGTGGTAGAATAGAGGGCTGGGGTATAGGAGAAAGGGAAAATGTGCTATAGGTAGTTATATATTTTTAGGTCAATTATAAATTTTTGTTATATAATATTTAATTTTTTTGCTACATAAAGACTGGAAAACTTCTTTCCTAAGAAGTTTTACAATTGAGACCATTGGTAAATATCACAGAGTAATACTCTGGGTAGGAGTTTATGCATATATTTAGGGTCAACCACACTCTTGTTTTACCTGGCATTTAAGTGAATGAGAGAGTCTAGTGAGGAATGGAGAAAGGGAGGCATTTTAGGGAATGAGGGTCAAATTCAAATGTATATGAGAATGAAACCCTACATATTTGATGATATCAGCAGTACCAGGTATTTCTGGAGAGGAAAATTAATGGTTTGTTTAGTTGTTTATGAGCTGTTTGTTCTCATCTGGAGACATTCTAATGGACTTCAACTATGATCCATACTTTATACTTGTAGTGGCTAAAGAGTGCACAAGATTTGCCCAGCAATCTTATTATGCAATTCGAGTGGATTTTCATGATTACAATGCTCATCATGATAAAAATCAGCATAACTTGTAGTATTTTATTATGAAATTAAATATCAAATTATTTAATTTCATAATAAAATAGTTTGTTATATTTTATTGCATTAATATTTTCTATGATGTATAGATGGTAGCAACCAAATATCCTATTTAATAAAGCCTAATATGCTAAGTGTCCAGTCGTCTGGTCCTCCGTTCAACCAATCAAAGCATAATATGCTAATGATATGCTAAGGCCGCTCAATCGCTCCCTATGACGTGCACTGACCACCAGGGGGCAGACACTCCAACCCGTAGTTAGCTTGCTGCTGGGGTCCGGCTGATCGGGACTGAGAGTGATGGGCTGTACATACCCTGGAGCCCTCCCACTGTCCTTCCCTGGCTGGCCAACCTCCTGCATCCCTCCCTGGCCCTGATCATGCACTGGTGGGGTCCCTCAACCTGGCCTGCACCCTCTCGCAATCCAGGACCCCTCAGGGGATGTCAGAGAGCCAGTTTCAGCCCAATCCCACAGGCCAGACTGAGGGACCCTACTGGTACATGAATTTGTGCACTGGGCCTCTAGTGTATCATAAAGCAAAATAATCTATTACTCATTAGAAGAATAGAAGAATTTGTTAAGTTATAAAAGATATAATTTTCAGGTTATTGAGAGATATTCAGAGTAATAAGTTTTAAAGTATATTATAACTTTATAATTTACATGCATATGCAAATTACTCCATATCTAAAAAACTCTTTAAAATAGTATTGACAAAATATCTTTTCTTATTCTCAACACAAGGAGGCATATTATTTCTAGTTTGGAAAAGGATCATTTTAAGTATAACATGTATTTGTGTGCTTTGAGTACTTGTTAAAAATAACATAATTATAAAATTCTTAAGATGAGGACTAAAAGTTTGATCTATATTAGAGGCTTTTTTTATAATCATTTAATGCTGTATTTACCACATCATTGTTTATAAATATTTAACATAATGGGGCAATTTTAATTATTTTCAAATTACAATGATCCCTTACTCTTATTGCTATGGTAAAGTGGAAAAGATATTTTTGATCTAGAAAAAAGTATCATGTTGTTTTTCCCTGAGGCAAATTAATTCAAAATATTATTTTTCTCCTTACACTTTAATGATATGATAATAAGCAACCAAATGTGTAGAGTGAGACATTAGCATTAGTATTTGTGGGGTTTTTTATTCACCAGATGTAGGCTAGGCAGATAAAGAGGTCCAGAATTCTGCATAGGGGTCCTCATGAAACTTTGCCTGTATGCGTATACAGAGGGTTAAACCTATTCTGTTGTATAAGACTAACTTAGGAGAAAAGAACAATTAATACGTTAGCTGTAATTACATTCCCAGAGTAAACACAGAACTGGCAATCATTTATGTTTCTCCAAAGCCAGAGAGGAGAAACCTCACTGACTACATAAGGAATTAAGCAGAGATGACATAAGCTCACATGGAGAAGAGGAGATGAATTAGCTCTAAGATGAAGACTAAATTTGACGTCCTCAAAAATAAAACATTCAAAATTTGTGAAATGTAGGTAAAGAAGTGTTTAGAGGAAAATTTATAGCTTTTAATGCTTAATTTAAAAAGTATACAAACCACTGATCTAAACTCCCACATATAGTAAGATATTTTAACACAAAAATAAAATAGAGAGCATAATTCAATAGGAAGAAAACCAATGACATCGAAAGTTGATTCTTAGAATATATCAATAAAATTGATAAATCTCTAGACCAAGCATGTCAAACTCGTGTCCTGTGGGCCGCATGTGGCCCACAATGAGTATTTTTTGCAGCCCAGCCAATATAACAGTATGTAAGAAACATCCTAATAAAAATTTCATAACTTAATTTTTATAATATCCTGTTATACATCATTATTAATAACAAACTACAATGTTCTCTAATGACTGATTACTAAAATCGCGATGCATTAATTTCCCTTATGTGACTTATGCGCAGTTGTACCATTTCTCTCCACTAATACTAGCAGCGAATATTTTAGCAGCCGATTGCCACGTCATTAGTCTTGGACTGACTTGTTTAGTGTGTGCAACAGGAAATATTTCACTTTCGGAGAACAAGAAAAATAGGTTTATTTGTGTTATGCTTATTAATTTGTGCAGTTATTCAGTGTCTGATAAGTTAATGTTCAAAAAAATCTTAATTTTTATTAAAATGTACTATGATTTTATGTTAATGATTACTCATTTATTTCAGCCTATTGTATTCAGCATGTCTCTATTGAAATAAACCTGCGTTTCTATGAAAATTGAAGCTTTGGTTTTTTTGTGGCTCACTTAAACTTAAACCTTGTTTATTTGGCCCGTGTTAGCCTTTGAGTTTGACATGCTTGCTCTAGATGGAATAAACTGGAAGAAATAAAAAGCACACAAATTTTAAAAACCAGTAGTGGAGGAAGATGCCACAGATCAAAAAAAATAAAAAATGAATTAGGTAAGGAGAAGCTACAAAGGGATATGAGGAAACTTTATGGCATAATGCATATGTTCTTTTGATTACTGTATTTCACACCTATATACATGTGCTAAAACTTATCAAATTATAAACTTTAAATATGGATAGCTTTATTATATGTCAATTACATCTCAGTAAAGCTGTTAACAATTGTAGTTATTCCTATATATAAAAAAGTATAACTGGACACATGTGTGGAGTGTTTGTATGTATATGTGCATGCACATCGGTATTGGAGTGTAGTGTATGTGAATAAATATACATCACAGTTTTACTAGGAGTTCCTTGTAGCATTTACTTCTGAATTATCTTTTCCCAAGATTACATGCATTCTTCATAATGATCTTTCTTTATATTACAATGTACTGGCATAGTCTGGATTTTTAGTTTTCTGACTTGACAATCATCAACATAGTGAATAGTCTAACATATATATGATTAAAACATTAAGTTTTCCTTTAGTAAATAGAATTTTCATAACTCTATATGACTGTTCTGGTGAATGGTTATATTTATTATGCATTTATATGGCACAATGCTAGTTTAATCTATGAAACATCCTTTAAAGGAGTTATTTTTATCATTTAATTTTATAACTATTTTTATCATTTAATTTAGGCACAGAATGAGTGATAAATGCTCAATGCACATATACACAAAATATTTGTTATTATTTTTATTTGTGAACTAGAGGCCCAGTGCACAAAATTTGCACTCAGGGGCCTGGAGGGGGGGTCCCTCAGCCTGGCCTGTGCCCTCTCACAGTCTGAGAGCCCTCAGGGGATGTCTGACTGACGGCTTAGGCCCGCTCCCTGGGGACATCCATCAGTCGGACATCCTTAGCGCTCCCGCCACTGTCGGCACTGTGCTCACCAGCCATGAGCTTGGCTTCTGGTTGAGGGGTGCTCCCCCTGTGGGAGCACACTGACCACCAGGTGGCAGCTCCTGTGTTGAGCATCTGCCCCTGGTGGTCAGTGTGCGTCATAGTGACCGGTTCCTCCGTGTTTGGTTGATTTGCATATTAGCCTTTTATTATATAGGATAGGATTAGAAGTCCATATGTGAACTCAATAGCATGAGGTAGTTTGATGTAACTTCCTGGTTGTTGGGTTTTTTGAGGTTGTCCATTTTCACTGCACATTTTTTATTTAATTAGTTGGTATAAATGTACCTATATTAGAAATAGTTTCATTTCTTTAGCTTATTGTTATTTTCACATCTTGGTATTATAAATTCCACAATAGTTGTAATTGTCATTTATTTATGAATGTAGTTTCTACAGTACCCTCTGCTCTCTTTTAATTCTTCTCATTCATACAGAGAGCTCATCAAAATCAGAGGCTAAAAACGTTCTCCAGGTTGTGCCAAAGGAAGCATATCTTAAAGTCAATCTCTGAAGCGCCTGCAGAAACATCTCTTACCATGCATACTAAGTGCAGATTCTTGGCTAACCTCAAACTGATGGAACCACAATCTCTGTTTGCAATGGCCAAGGATCCCGCATTTTACAAACCTCTCCCAGGTCATACTAGAATCAGCGAGGTACTGGTTAGAGACGCTGACCTCAGGAACCAAAACCTACTGACCTCAAATACATAATCAACAACTCCTTTATTCCTAAAAGCGGCCTCTATGATGGTAGCTTTTTAGACCTTATTTCCTTCAAACCTACAAATTAACAGTTTTAATATGCTGTTCCTGGTGATTAACTGCTTGCTTTCTCATTTAATATGTGTGTCATCTAGATGCAACCACTACTCTACATAACGCTTATCCACTCGGCAGTGGATAACGTTTGTCACTTCCCAGAAATCAAAAGCGTTGCCATTCAGGATAGGTTATTTTCAAAGGCCAAGAGAAACAAACCGGTTAATCCTCCAAAATCAAGCAGTTGAATTTCCCCTTCATCACCCTGACCCTCCCCTCTAAAAGGACTTCTCTTTGTGAAATTTCACAAGCATGACAGAGCCATGAGATCTCAGCTTTGCTCTGAACAAGAAACTTTTCCTACAGCTCCAATTAAAAGGAAGCTTCAAACCTACAAATTAACAGTTTTAATACGCTGTTCCTGGTGATTAACTGCTTCGTTTTAACAGGCATTCACTGTTAACACTGCAACTGTTAATTTTAACGGCTTGATTTTTAAATTTCAAGAGGCGTAAAACTGGTTCAAAGTGATTCCTATAATTTTTACTATTGGCTTAACAATCTTTATTCAGAAAGTCTTCTTGAATAGCATTATTCTCCTTGCAAGAATTTTATCTCTCTTACATATAATAGACACTTAGAGGAAATCTCTCTTTTATTTATTTTCTGGACTTTATCTCAAACTACCTTTCCATGTTACTACACTATGCCTCTGGGGCCTGGGTGAGAAGAAAAACATTTTAATGACAATCTTTTAAAATCAAACATTTTCATATTATTTTTTAAATATTGTAGTTTTAGGAAAGAGATTTTAAATTAAGCCACATTATAACCAACTTATAATATAGATATAAGAATATATGATAAATTAAATCCCCTGGAAAAGGTGAAATAAATATGCAAGGCCAGCTTTCCAGACGCTGACTTCTGATTTGTATCCTAAAAGAATCCAAGTTCCTGATTATCAAGGGTGGTATTAAAGCCACAGACAATCAAAAAAAATTCCTTTTAGCCTCTAGCTTTAAATCTTTTCCTTAAAGAAATTTTTCTCCTAAGCTGCTAATAAATAGCTAGAGTGACTCTTTAAAAATTTATCTCAGATTACTGTACTTACATATTTATATTGAATGCCACTTTCTTGTTTCCATTCTTTCCCATTTTAATCTCTCCATCATTTTCAACCTATTTCTATCACCTCCTATAAGAAACTGATCTTTCATTATTGTGTTTTTCTTTCTGTTTGTTTCTGTTTATCCTTTCTTTTTCTTTTGTTGCTGGGGGAGATTGTGTTCTTTCACAGGATTGCATGGAAAGCATTCTACAGATCCATGCAGGGAGATTGTTATGAGGCAAGATTTATTCAGCTTATTCAGGAAATACAAGGCTGCACCTGGGTTTCCAATTTCCCATCTCTGACTGTCCTGCCATAGAAAAAGTCCAATTTTGTCTTCATGAAGACCAAGACAAAGGCCAGAGTCCAGAGTTTTGTTTCATATTAATGCTTAGTCCTTTGGAGCCTGCATGGTCTGCTGCGGTCCAGTTGGCTGCTAGACCCACATGTTGACTTTGGATGATGTGTACACAATGCAATATACAGGTCATGTACCACAGAAATGTGCACTTGAAACCTATATAATCTTATTAACCAATGTCACCCCAATGCATTTAATTTAAAAATATAGTGAAAAAAATGTGTGGAGCACAGGTAACGCATTAGCAGATTTTACCAATTATCCTATAATTTGGAGAATCTAGGACTGGAATTCTGATTAAGTTAAGTTGAAGGTTTTTCCTTTTGGACCCCCCTCTTTTAAGTGGGAGGAGGGTTAACATCACTTGATGGAATTGATACATGGTATTGAAAACCAAAAATAACTATGTGAAACCCAAAGTCCTTTCTTTAAAATGCAGCTTTCTCACTCTGAATGGCCACATCTTAATTTTTCCCCAATAGAGCATAGTCTTCTTCTATTGGAGCAGGTATTCTTCAGTTAAAGAGGCAATCCCAGGAGGAAGAATGACAGTCTCAGACATGTTGGGGCCCAGCATAGATCCCAGGCCACATTGAAAATATAAGTATGGATTGCTGGTCACTGACTCAGCAGTCTCAACAAACCCAGTTCACCAATCATATAGAGATGCCATCGCTTCTAGGAGAGTTTTTTCTAGCTCCATGTCCCTCATCCCACCAAGACTAGGGTTCCTGAAATGCTAATATAAAACTACATCATTGCCGAAACCGGTTTGGCTCAGTGGATAGAGCGTCGGCCTGCGGACTCAAGGGTCCCAGGTTCGATTCCGGTCAAGGGCATGTACCTTGGTTGCGGGCACATCCCCAGTAGGGGGTGTGCAAGAGGCAGCTGATCGATGTTTCTCTCTCATCGATGTTTCTAACTCTCTATCCCTCTCTCTTCCTCTCTGTAAAAAATCAATAAAATATATTAAAAAAAAAACTACATCATATTATTACATGATTTATGCTCTCCTGGTAGAGTCTGACAGTTTAGTAAAGGTAAGAGACCTACTGAAAACCCAGTAATAATTTTGGCAAATATTTGCCTTGAATAAACATATTTTCAAATAGAAATAGACTTGAAACTTCTGTTCTTTGAACAAATTGCACAATGTAATTGGAAGGAATATACATAGTCCTCTTGAGGTAGGGGAAAGACTACTATATAAGTAATCCTATATAATAAAAGCCTAATATGCAAATCAACCGAACAGTGGAACGACCTGTGCAAGACTGGTCGCTATGATGTGCACTGACCACCAGGGAGTAGATGCCTAATGCAGGAGCTGCCCCCAGCCCACAGGCCCCAGGCCAGCCAAGGCAGGTGACAGTTGGAGCCCCCCAATCACCCTGCTGGACACCACACAGATTGGCCCTGATCAACGGCCAGGTCTAGGGACCTTACCCGTGCATGAATTTCATGTACCGGGCCTCTAGTATTATGAATAACAAGTTGATTTTACTTTTTATTTTTTACTTTTTATTGATTTTTAGAGGGAGAGAAAGAGAAAAGGAGGGAAAGAAACATCAATATAAGATTGTCTGCCTCCTGTGTGGGATCAAATCCAACCAGCAATGTTTAGGTGCACAGGATGACACCCAACCCACTGAGGCCAGGGAGAATGACAAAAATTTTAAATGGATGAAGACAAAAACAATAGACCTGAAAGGTTATATAATAAGCCAGCATACCAATATGAAAAGGGATATTTCTAATAATATCACTTTGGAAAAGTAACATTGTTTGAGTCAGCTTCATAAATCTACCAGTAAATCATGGGATCCATGATTTTAGGTAAGTGCCTTTCAAATTAAGAACCATTTGCTAGGCAGTTTAGCTCAGTGGTTGAGTGTCAACCCATGGACCAAGAAGTCACTGGTTTGATTCCAGTCTGGGCACATGCTTGGGTTGCAGGCTTGATTCTCAGTATGGGGTGTGCAGGAGGCAGGTGATCAATGATGTTTCTCTCTCATCTATGTTTCTATATCTCTATTCCTCTCCTTTCTCTCTCTAAAAATCTATAAAAACATATTTTTAAAAAACTAATTTGTAAGCATTTTAGTATAAATGGGACTAAATGACAAGGGGTTTTGGAAGTGTAAAGTCTGTTGGAAATAAATTTATTTTATATGATATAGTTGAACTATTTTTAATGTGAAAATTTTGCCTAGCATAGAAAAATCACTTTTTCTGTGAACATGAATGTAAAATTATAGGTGTTGTGAAGTTCACCTATAAGCATCTGTTACTGTATTGCTGAAACTTCCCAAATATTTCCCAAGTCATTTTTTATATTTTTTCCTATATTGTCCAAATTCATCACTCTGACAAGAGTCAAATAACTTTCTTTATCACTGTCTTTCCAATCACAAACAACATATGCATCTGGAAAAGTCTAGTCATTCTCAATGATCTATAATCTTCAAAAAATATTCCTTCTCACATTCTCAATACAGGTTTTGTAACTATTGTGCATCACTCAGACTCTTTACTGTAAATTCCAAAAATAATTCATTTATGAGCAATCTTTAAAATTAACAACAAGACTTAGATTACATAGGTCATTATAGCAAAGCAATAGATTTTTTAAAGAACTTGAAAGTAATTTAACTATGTGCATGCACTTGTTTCTACATATCTATATGACTATATTTATATATAGCTATGCACACACATTCTCTTTAAATAGATTTGCAAAAATGAGTAAGATTTTCTGTTCAAACAATTCAATATATCCATGACCGCTTAGAAAATGATAAAATCATCTGAGTATTAATTCTCTTAAAAGCTTTTGAATTCAGTGACCCTTTAGCAGTCTTGTTGAACTGTGAAAAGAAATCAACAGATAATATAGGTAAAACTAATTGAAACTGTATAGTCAATAAAATATAAGATGCTTTATTCATGAAGAAGCCATGAATGACTATGTTTTGTTTAGAGAGTTTTCTCTCTGTGACAACTGTCCAGCACTCGTGTGAAACAATGCAAGTACTCTGTATTCAAAAGAAAGCTATAACTATCTAGGTCTGGTTGAACATAACATCTTTTCCTAGCAAAAGAAGTGCAAAATAATTGGAGTTGCTGTAATTTATTAACAAGTTAAAGTACTTTGGGGAAGATAAAACAATTCTTTTCTATTACCATGTGTTTTTTTAAATAAAAACACAATAAATATAAATCATTTAAATTCAATAAGTATTTATTGAGTGTGTTGAACACTTATGAGGTACTGTTCTCGGCATTGATGGTATATTAGTGAAGCAAACAGATAAAAGATCTCAGCCCTTGTGAAGTTTTATATTTTCACAAAAGGAGGCAAAGTTAAGGCAAACTGAGCATGTTAAGTGAGATTGGGAATGCCATTGGCTTGGTGGTACACTGAATCCATTTTTAAACATAGAGGTACATGTTGGTATCATACCACATTGCAAAATTTACTTACTAGTAGTTTTTTTAAAAGATTTGTTAGGATTTTCTACCTAGACAATGCTATTAAATGAGAATGAAGGCAATTTTACTTTTTCCTTCTCAATACTTATACCTTTTATTTAATTTACTTGTTGCTATTATGCTGGCTAGAACCTCCAATATAATTGCTGATTAGAAATAAGAATAGGTATCCTAGCCTTGTTCCTGTAAGGGATAAAAGTTTAATATTTCACCATTAAATAGATGTTGACTTAATTTTCTGAGGAGGAAGTTTCCTTCTAAATTTGAAAATAATCATGGCATTTTCTTAACTTTATTATAACTCTTTGATGCATCTATTATGATGATTTCTTTATGTTAAACCAACCTTGCATTCCTAGGGTAAATTTACTTGGTCATTATGTCTTACATTTTTATGTGTTTCTGGGTTCCATTTGGGAACACATTGTTTACAAATTTTGTATCAATTTATATGAGGGATGATAGTCTCAATTTTCTTTTATCTTTTAATACTGTTGCCAGATTTTGGTGTCATGGCTGCATTGGTTGCATAAAAACAGTTTAAAAAATACTTTATCCTTTTATATTTTTACTAGAGGCCTGGTGCATGAAATTCATGCAGGTTCCCTGCCTCCCTGCCACCCTGCCTCCTCTTTCCCTCACCACCCGTATGCTGCCACACCACGGGTCCCCCCCCTCCCGCCTCGCCGCCTCTCCACCTCCTCCTTCCCTCACTCCCTCAGCACCAACCGCCATGTTCCATGCTACCCCTCGGTGGTTAGCGCACATCATAGCGAGTGATAGAACTCCCACTCTCCCTGTGGAACTCCTGAGTGGATAATTTGCACATTTATATATATATATAGCCTTTTATATATATATAAGCACTTTTGTGAAATTGGTATTATTTCTTAAAAAGTTTGATAGAATTTACCAGTACAATAATATGGCCTTGAAATATTCTTTATTGAAAGTTGTTATAATGAATTCAATGTTTCAAATAGATATAGTAACATATATTTTTACTGCTTTTTATTTCTCATCGCCTCTAGGGCTTAGCCTTTAGTTAAGTTTCCAGAGTCCATGATTGAATTGTCTGAGAGAAAAGAGAAGGGAAAAGAAAAAAGAAAGAAAAATCATCTTGTTGGTTGGTTGATATACTCTGTTTTAACCTTGACCTTCAATCTCTACTGCCCATCAGCAACTGACAATTATTTCTCAAAGAACAAGTTCTAAAACCCAAGGAAAGGTGTCTAATTAGTCAAGTATGGCTTAACTTTATAAAAATAAGTAATTTTAATCATTGGAGTATCATAGTAATTTTGGTTATTCAAGGCATAAAGAAGAACAGCTTATACATCTGTCCTCTGTAAAGAAGCAACTCCAGGGAGTTTCCACAAGTAAGACAGGCCCTCACAGATATTTTAATATTTGTATAAGGATTATCTTAAAAAACTCAGCATATTTAAAGCAATGTACCAAGGAAAACAAGCAACCTAAATGGAGATTTAGGTCACAATAGCTGAGGAGCTCCATTGAAAATAATCAAACAAGGCTGATCCACATCATGTGCTCTGAGCCTTGCCTCTTGGGTTTTACTCAAAGCTGGCAGTGCAATTTTTCTCTTCCCAGCTTGACCCACTTGTGCATGGTGCCTATAATTATTTCAGTCTAAATTCAGTATTTTAAAAAGCCTCCCAACTTTTGCATAGTGCTGCATAAGACAATCATAAGAGGTACAAGTTTAAGTATAAACTGCTTATGGAAAATAAAATAACTTATATGATGAAATATCTGTGCTTAAAGCCTGCACTTAAAAATGTCTGGGGCATCCATCAGTTGGAGTCTATGGCTTGGATTAGCTACTAAGCCAGGAAAAAGTTATGTATTATATTGATTTTTCTTATAAAACTAGCAATTTTTTTTTTCTTATAGTGGGTCATTTATTTTTAAATAGGACAGAAGAGTTGTTGCAAGAGGCAAAAGTTTACTTTGGAAAACTAATAAGTAAAAGAAAAAGAATTAAAACTTCCAAAGCACAGAACTTAAACTACAATTGAGAAAGACCAAGTTTTTCCAAAGGTCTATATTTAGTAATTAAAAAGTTATCTACACAGCCCCTGCAATCTTTAAAAATCAATATACCCGTTAATGTAACAGAATGATATAAATATTTTAAAGGTTAAATTTAAGCAATGCAAAATTATGCTGTCTATAATGAAATAATTATTAACATTACATAAGAATATAGAGCTGTAGCAATAAAATCCAGTGAAAAAAGACATGCTGCCCATTAGTGAGGTAGCAACATAGTGAGTCTCACAATACATATGAAGATTAATCATTGGTTAATGGCCAAAAATATGCAATGGATTTATTAATTTTAATTCTTTACTGTTAAGAAAAACAATCTAAATATTATAAAATATTCTAGATTAGGGAAGTGTCATTAACTCAAAAGTTATCTACATGATTATTGCTAAGAAAAAATTCCATTATGAATACTTAGACATGTTAACAAATCCTTAAATTTAATGAAAGAGAAAATGAAATATGCTCATTAAGAGTTGTGTCCTTGACTGACAGGAAAAGTAAATGCTGACTAGTATTTTTAAAATTAATAGAACATATTCTCCAGCAAGACTCAAAAAGATATATGACTGCATGTGAATTGTTCATTATTCCATGAGATTATCATTTTGGGGAAAAGTAATGATAGATAGATTTGGATATCAACATACTTATGTATGCAAAATATATTTTAAAAATCAAAACTCTAATTTCAAAATGTTAAGGTATACTCCAACCAAATAAACATCTCTATCTAGCCTACAAAAGTTCTTTGAATGTTTTCTAAGATAATACCTAATAAATTATTATTTAAATAGTACTTATAAAATTAAATGATGTTAGCAGTTAAAGCTCTAAAACTTTTACGAAACCTATAATTTTTATGTAATAGATATTATTCCAGATTATAATAAATGAAAAAATTTCTTAAATTAGCAAAAGTTATAAAGTTAGAACTAGGCAAAATGGTACTTATTTGACACATTTGCAAATAAAATAATTTTCTGATTTTTTAACCTTATAAACATATTCTAATATAAAATATATGTAAATAAAATGATAGTAAACCATGACCAAATAAATTCTTTAAACTTTTAAAAATATTTAAAAAAAAGAAAGATAGTAACATAGTTTATATATCTACCCTTCAAAAGAGATATGTTTGGTGAAATCTCCACCTGAAAAATGTTTCAGGTTGACCTTCCACCTAAGGTAACTTGAGCAGATATGACAAGGAGGAACAACTAACACAGATATATAAAAATATAACTATTTTCAAAAGGAATAACTTCCTTAATTAAAGTGAAATTTCAAGGGTTAGGAACAAAGAGCAAAACCAAAACCAGTTCAGAAAGTAAAAGCTGATAATGCCAGTGGCCCTCCAAGGTTTGGGATTTATAATATAGACCTTAGTACCTGGGGACTGAAGTTTTTTGCTCTGGATCCCTGGAAAACAAGAGACCTGTAAAGGAAGCCCTAACATAAACTTATCGAGCACAGAACCTGTGAACGAGGGCTAGAAACCTTCCTTCTCTTTCTTGGGACTGAACAGGAACGCTGTGCCTGAAGGCCACAAAAGTAACCTGAGAGGAATCAAGGAGAACCAGCAATATGTAGCAGCAGTCAGAAGGTTAAAAAGTAAAATATAAGTGAATTCAGGGTCACTGACTCCTTCAGAATCAAGGCAATCAAGGAAGTGCTCTGTAAAGGCACTTTCAATTCCAGGACAACATCCACTTGTATTAAAAGAAAAATAAAGATGACTTCACAATACAATGTTATAGTTTACACAGGGCAATCAGTCAACAGAAGAAAGGTTCAGTAATACAATGACAAAAAATGGGTGTCTGAGGAATGGAATATCAGAAAGTTCTGAAAAACTATCTAAAGACTCAAAGTGATCATTGATAGCTAATGATCTAAAACCTGTGTCTTTTATTGTTTGGTGGTCAATATTTGTATTTCTTCTCCTATGACAAAATTAAGTTTAGTTTTGAGCTAGATAAAGAAAATACATTTTCTTAATTATTATTTTTAGAATATTATAAAAATAACATTAAAAATGAATGTAATGGTGTGGTTCAAAAATTTGAAATAAAAATCCTTAGGCAAAGTGAAATAGAAAACTACAAAATATTTTAGTAAATTTTAAGAGAACAAGATTTAATTTTCAAAATGATTTTTTTACTCTGTTCCTTATTACCTTGATTTTGCCAATACATTTATTGTTATTTCTTCTTTGTGTCTTTAAATTGTCCATTTTTATTTTCTTAACTTTTTAATTTGAATATTTAGGTAACTTTTCTCAATATTTATTTTCTGATAAGTGATAATAAAATCACCCCTAAGTAAATATTTATATATGTTCTATAAAATTTGCCATAATGTTTAATTTTCATTCAAGGTTATATACTTTGTAATTGCTCTTACAATTTGCCCTGCAACACATTTTTCATCTAATAAAATAGTTTTTGATTTTAGAACTTAGGCTATGCTTCCATTACTGATTTCTAATTTTATTCAATTAGAGTCATAGACCTTAGACTGCATAAAGTTAGTTATGTTCTTTTTATTTTTTAATCGGATGTAATAATTAATATGTAAATCAAATGTGTAATTTTAAAAAGTTGATGTAAACAAATAACCAAAAACCCAATATTCAACTAAAGATCTAAAACATTACCCTTTTCAGAGACTATTTGTCCTCTCCTGCATGTTTCCCCTTATTCTATGGTAATAGATATTCTATCTCCACATATAATGTACAGTTAAAGTCTAGAATTTAAAATCTATATTGATGTGGCTATAAGACTAGGTTCGCAGTAAAGTGACAACAATGGAAGTGACCTATAAATCCTCCAAACTATCATTTTAAAAATAAAAGAACAATAATTTCTATCTCATTTTTCTTTTTCTCCATTCCAATGGGCTAGTAGAATGATGTAGTTTTGTTCTATGTTCAAAAATGCAAATAATATCAACACAGGCCTTTGTTATTGACACTGGAGAGAGAGGGGAATGGGAGAGAAGAAGAAGAAGGAGAAGAAGGAGAAGAAGAAGAAGAAGAAGAAGAAGAAGAAGAAGAAGAAGGAGGAGGAGGAGGAGGAGGAGGAGGAGGAGGAGGAGGAGGAGGAGGAGGAGGAGGAGGAGGAGAAAATAATAATAATGATGATGATTGGGGAGAAGGAAAAGAAAGAAGAGGATGAAAGGGACCAAAGTTTTGCCAACCAAGGCGGGTGCCAGCAGGGGCTCCCCGATCACCCTGCCGGTCACCCCACAGATCAACCCTGATCATCGGCCAGGCCTAGGGACCCTACCCGTGCATGAATTTCATGCACCTGGCCTCTAGTTATTGATAAACTTCCTTGTGCATTCTCACCTGACTAGTTCCAATCCCACTCACTTGAGAAACACCATCTTGAAATTTTTGGTATTATGTCCATGCTTTTAACCCTTTGCACTCGCTTGCTTTTTTCTCGATTCCTTTATTCTACTCGGGATTTAATTTTTTAAATACCCCAGATTTTACAAAGCGCGGCAGTAGAATAAAAAACTGGAGTTTCTTTTCATACAAACTTATTTATTTGGATTTTTTTTATATTTCAAATTATTGATACATTCAATAACCGTCACACTCGTCATCCGAGTGCAAAAGGTTAAACTGTAAACTGTATTTTTGTGTGAGAGAGCACCTGACAGATCTATGAAATTGAGTGAAAGAAGAAATGTTAAATTCTTAATTTTACTATATTTAAATGGAAACTTCATTATCTCTTTGAAAATGACAAAGTGTGCTGTCTATTTAAGCCATGACTCTCTCCCATTGGTCTGTGCTTGTGATTTCAGTCAGTCTGCAGCTCCTGACAGAAATGACTAAGCTATCATTGTGTGAGGTCCAGGAGGAAGAGTCAGCTTGAACTGTAACATGTGGTAATAATGAAGGATTGTATGTATGTGGTCATTATTAAATATGCGCACGATTACAATGAATGTAAAATACACTTTCCCCTTGCTTTAAAAAAGAAAACGAAAAGTGGTGGGGTAGCCCCGCCTTGGATTTTCCTGACCTACATGCAATCTCTGACTCATCAGTTCAGAGACTGCCATTCTAGGCATTGAGCTGATGTAATCATAGGTAATCCCAAAGCTTAGTTTGTTTCTTTCACTTTTCTTAGAGATCACAGTCCTGCAGTGTTTAATTGTCAGATGACTGGGGAGGGTTTTTGTGTGTATTTTAGTTGTTTCATGTGCTTTGTTGTTTAGGTGCTTCATACTCTAGTTGTTTCATATATTTCTAATTACTCAAGGCAAGAAAGTAAGTCTTTCCCAGCTATTCCATCTTGGTGGAAAACAGAATCCAAGCATTTTCATTACATTATATATCTTTTTCTCACTGACTTATAGACTATATTTACATATTCTATAGAGCAGTACATCAGTATATGTATTAAAAGCATTTTCCCTCAACTCTGATTTGCCTTTTCAATTTTCAATAAATTTAATGGATTTTTTAATGTGTCCTGTTTAACAATATTTTATTAATTAACTAGTGACCTGGTGCAAGGATTAGTGCACATTGAAAGAAAATTAATTAGAAGAAATATTTTAATATCGCTATTCACCCTTTCTCTATAATAGAAGTGTCAACCAAATTCATGATCAACAATGACAAATTGAAACACACGCATGTGATTGGAGCCAGCAAGAGCTTTATATGTATTGTGTATGCACAAATCAACTTAGCCTTTTATAGATATAGAATAAACTTGCTTAATTAGATCTGCTTTCCGATTTAGCTAAACTTTTTCCAGCCCAGTGAAGCACACTAACTTCTCTTTCAGGTAATTGTCAGCAACATAGCAATAAATATCAACACAAAGCATATTATTATTGCAGATCAGGCAGGGAGAACTATATTCTGCGCAATGAGAAAACCTGAAGTCATTTTCAAGGTCCACCATTTGTTACTTCTTTTCAGTCAGGTCAAGTCTCTAAACTTTCTAAATCTCCATTTTCTGGCTAATGAAAAGAAAATAGGATTCTACCGAGTCTCCTATCTACCTACTCCAGTCTCCTATCTACCTACTCCGAGTCTCCTATATACCTACTGGGGATCAAGCCCACAATCTGCACATGTGCCCTTGACCAGACTCAAACCAGGACCCTTCAGTCCACAGGCCTATGCTCTATTCACTGAGCCAAACCAGCTAGGGCAACAGTTACTCTTATATTGCAGAATCTTGCCCATAACATGTTGTTCCTAATTATTGTATTAATCAAAAGAATGACTAAATTATTGCCAAAAGATATTGCTTTTTTATGAAGCCCTCTTAAGGTGATTATATTGCAACTAGAGGCCTGATGCACGAAATTCGTGTAAGGGGCTTGGCCCTCGCAGCCTCAGTGGCTTGCCTCGGTGGCTTGCCTCGGCCCTCGCAGCCCTGGCTTTGTCCGGATGTCCGGAAGGACGTCCAGTCTAATTAGCATATTATCTTTTATGAATATAAATGCAGTAAACTCTGTCTTTCAATAGGGACAGAACATTAATGATCTTAAAATAAATAGCTCCAAAATGTAATTGCATTTGAGAATTCTCTGACTGCTGATTCTGGTTAGATAGGCAAAATATCATTAAACAAATGTACAAAAAGCAAAAAATATTGAGAGAATGAATTCAATACGAAGTCATGAAATTAAATATGGTGTTGCTTAGCATTATGCTTTATGGAGCTAAAGATATCTCTGATCTGTTTGGTGATGTCCTAAAATGTTAACCATTCAACTACAATTGAATCCACAAGACCAGTTAAAGTATGCAATAAATAAAATAGCACCAGTAATTTCAGGGGTGAGGTGGAAGAGGGAATAGAAGGGATAAATGGTAATAGAAAAAAAAATAATCAAATAGTATAAAAATTTGTAAATGTGCTATTTATATTTATAATTACAGACACATTTTTTTGTTGTTTGACTAATAGATTGTGCATGCATAGGCCATTAGTGATCATTAATCTATGAAACAGTTCTTGAGTTTCCCAAGTAGGTTTAAATTACTCAAGTTGCATTTCACATCAGGGTGTCAAGATTATTCACCACATTCATATGTTAACACCTGTGATCAAAGCATAAAGGCTAATAAACTAACATTTAGATTTTTGTATAAACACATAAGCAGAAGAATAAGTCACAAATTTGCCATTTGTCCCCCCATGGTTAGAATATTAGCTGATATTCATAACAAATGCACATGAAGCCTTGAAAATATTGATATGATCCCTCATAACAAAACTTAAACTGCTGGTGTCCATGATTAATCCCAAAAGGAGGAACTAAACTACATATGCAGGATAGCATCATTTTCATATGCAGGATAGCATCATTTTTACATGCAGGATAGCATAATTTTCTTCATTGTTCTTTTTTTTTCTTTTCTTCATTGATCTTTATATGGCATTGTGGAGGTTATGAGGGAACCAGACATTCAAGTTTGGCAAGTTAACTCTATACTTTTTCTAAATTAAAAGAGGCAACACATATAACTTTTTCATTAAAATTTTAAAATAGGTGAGACTCTACTATGTATAAACATTGTAGGTCTGATGTCTGTTCTTTCATTTCATGAAAATTGTGGCTTTTGTTTATTTTTTACCAAAATAGATCTTTAAATCTTCACTAGAGGCCCAATGCATGAAATTAGTGCAAGAGTAGGCCTTCCCGCCGCTGCCGGCACTGGCTTCCCTCCAGCACCCTGGACCCGGGCTTCCCTCACAGCCCCTGCTTCACCCAGTCTAATTAGCATATTACACTTTTATTATTATAGATTGCTTCTTTCATGTTTTATATAAGACTGTAAGTGTAAACAATATTGTAGGATGCATCCTATTAATAAAAGTGGAAGTCTTTAATAATGGATATATAATTTTTTTGTGGCAAAAATCAAGTAAAACGTGCACTTGCTTGATTGCCAAATTGAAACTCTTCAATTCTATAAATCCCTAAATTATGTATAAACAAAATAATTAAATCAATGAAATATAAATGATAAATGTATTGCTCCTGGCTTCCCTACCTGCTTCTGAGTCACAGATTTTTTTTTCTTTTTTTTCCCCCCCAGAAATGAAATCTTTCCTCATTCTTCAAGGATTTCTCAAGTCTTCTTTTCTCAGAAACTTACTCTGCAGTGCTCACTGATAAAATGAACTGCATTGATTAGGTGCCTACTGTGTGCTCGGTAGTGAGATAAGTGATACATGCATAACAATTAAAAGTGGACAGTGTTCTGCTGCCACCCTCAGCGTGACAGACTCCCTGGTTCTGATGAGTTGTGTTTGGTAACAGATTTCATCATTTCACTACTTGCCAAGTGTCCTATGCTTCCACCTACCAACAAACCAGTTTTTCTTTACTACATGCTAGCAATAATTGTCTTCAGTGTCAATCACTCTATCCTGAATCACTAAATACAAGGTATTATTGTTACTATAATTATTGCTATTGCTATTGAATGTCATTTCTGAATGCAGAGGGGAATTCTGAAGAAGGAATATTTTGAAAGGGATGATACTGACACATTCACTAAAAAGAAGCGAATTAGCTAAATGCGAGTCAGAAATTTTGAGTTACGAAAAGGGAACGAATCGTGTGTGCTGTGTTAGATTTTTTTTTCTTGCTAGTGATTATGGTATAATTCCTTTTCCTAGCTGCCTGAGAATTAATAAGATTTATTAACCTCTTGGTTATATATAGTCCTTTACCTGCTGTTGGCCAGGTAAATTGAAGAGATCAGGGTAAATGACAGGCAGTCATGCACAAACCTGACCTTAAACCCTTACATTTCCGGAGTTCACTCAGAGCTAAATACCAGAAAAGAACTCAGTTGAGGTTGAAATATGTTATCATTTGACAAGATGCACACTCTCTAGGAACACAATCTTCAATTGAGAAATTCATACTTGATGGTATGAAGATGACAGCAAGAGTAGAGAGTGAGAGAAAGAAACTGTATTAACTTCTAGGTGGTTTTAGGAACATTCATGGCTCACCCGGTACTAATTATGTAATATGATTGCAATGCGTTAAGTTAACATTTCATGAAGTCCTTTTCGGATGCCAGCCTTAGCAGGTCTTATTTTTGCTTCCTGCCTATTTTCAGGCACTGAGATATGCAGTTCATATTGCTTTTCTTCCTTTTATAACTTTTTAAATATGTGTTCATTCAAACATTATTTCTCAACTGGATCTGTATCATTCCCTTTTACTCTTTAAGCTCAGATATTTTAATTGTACCATTTCCAATATATTCAAAATACAAATAGCATATGAGATGTGTCAGTTTTCACATTGAATTTGTAAAGAAGTCTGGTCACAGTCAAATAATTTCACACTTTGCCCAGCATAAACGCCAATTTAAAATATGAGGCTCCTAAATAAAATGAAAACTGTTACCCAGCAGATCTAAAAACAGTTCTTATGTCAGAGTTAATCTTTGCACCAGCTCATGGCCTTCCTACACACTAATCTGAATGCGAACCTCTAAATACCAAGGGTCCTGCAGAATACATCTTCCTACGCTGACTCATTTGCAAATTTAAATTGGGAAAACATCATCATCTACCTGAATAAAATGTAACCTTGTGGAAAATAAGGTAATTGCATATTTGAAAGGGATGTCAAAATAATATGAGACGATGATTTTCACTGAAAAATAAGCAAGGCTATCATGAACTCTTCCAGAGTGCCCAACGAATGTGAAAGCACAACCACAACCTCCTGACTCTTCTTACAGAATAACCACCTCCTACTGATGCTTCAAGGATTGGGTCCTATTGAATGAAACCATTGACATCTGACCATTTACTGCACTAGGTATATAAAACATGAGTGGAAAATAGACCAAGACAATGGGTGTTCAGCTTATAAAAAGATCTGCAGAGCAAGTACATATTTTCAAGAAGGAAGCGCTATTCTATGTTCTCCCAGGATAATAGAAATAAATATGCCTTATCGCCATAATGGAGTTTGTATGACCTATTCAGGAACAAATAGTAGGAAAGAATTGTACAATAAAACATGAATATACCCACTACGTAGGTTCTACAATTAATTTTTACCTTTATTTTATGATATAGCTTTCCATCTATTCATCTCTCTATACAAACTTCTGTCAATGTGTCTGATAGTTTTGATGAATGTATCAAAGTGATACACAGTCATCAATACACTCATGGGGTTCATAACATACTTCCTCAAATATGACACGCTGGCATATTAACTATCCTAAGATAAAGAACGATCCTAAGCCAAGAAAACAGCAGAAGCAGGAATGTCACCCTTCTTTCCTGAAAACAGGAGGTAAATCTGTACCAGAAGGAAGAGAGACATCCTCCTCATTGAAGAAGGATGGGGAAAATTTAGGACCAATAATATGTATAAATAAACCTTGTTACTTCTCCACCATTTACTACCCATGGCCCAAACCCCTATGTCTCACCAGTTCTTCACATATTTATTGTTTATTTTTCTAAAAAATATGAAAGCCTCTTGCTCTGTTCACTTCTTGGAGTCTTCATTCTCTTGTGAAGGCCTCCATGTACATGGAAAAACTAAATGAACTTAATATGTCCTCTTAATCTGACTTATGTCAGCTTAATTCATAAGCCCAGACAGAGACCCAAAAAGCATAGAGGAGAATTTTTCCTCTCCTCCACCACTATGCTTAAACTCCTCAACATGCATATTATTAACTAGATTTCAATATTCATTTACCTTTTTTTCCCTTTTGAGATGGGGGGATATATAAAAAATATAAAGTGAAACATATATGTTGTAGCTGAAATTTAAATTATTGTATTTTGGAAGAGGTCCTGTTTATATCTCTACTACAAATGCAGTCATTAGGGGTGAAGAATTTTTCATCCCTGTCTAGGGTATCAGTCAGGTGTCCTGGCTCCTGAATTCTGTTAATCACAAGCTTTCAAATATTGCAAATTCTGCTTGGGATTTCAGGATCTAACCTGACAAAGAAGGGCCAGTTTGGATGGTCGGATCCTTCATGATCAAACAGACTCTGTTTACTTGCTACAATAGAACCATTATATTAATTCATTAAAAATTTATTTAACATCTACTATATACCAAGTACTCTCTAGGGTCTAGGGATACAGCAGTAAATAAAATAGATACTGTGTTCTAGTGGATAATAAATTGTAGTTGAGAAAACCATCTTACCTACTTTTTAAAATAGTGATAATATTCATTTTGAAAAATATGTTTCATATATACAAAACAACGTTATTTTTCATTTTTATTTGCTAAGCAGCTTTAATTTTTAAAATGATAGTTTTCATGGTAACCACTAATGTTAAAATTTGATATATACAGCCATATGTCTCAAAACCTCCATGAAGTCTCTCCGTGTGTTCTCCTTCTCTCTGCCCTACATATCAATTTTGTACTTGCTCCTAAGTTATGTCACCCTAACACTGCAGTGTTTCATAATCCTGAAACTGGTTATAGTACTTCAATCTGGTGCCAGTCACTGTTTATGGGTTCAATTTTTCTTTTCCATTCTTGCTGTTTCTGACCTCTACTAATCTAATAACATCCCAATTGGTGTCCTTGATAGATCATCCTACTCAATGCACCTTGAAAAGCATTCTTTTTTGAAAAATCTTTATTGTTGAAATTATTACAGATGTCCCCTTTTTTCTTTTATTTTATTTTATTTATTTATTTATTTATTTATTTATTTATTTTCAATGACATTTTTTTTATTGAGGTATTATATGTGTACATATCTTACCATTACCCCCCCACCCCCCACCCATACATGCCCTCACCCCCCAGAGTGTTGCGTCCATTGTTTATGCTTATATGCATGCATACGAGTCCTTCGTTTGATTTCTTATCTCCCCCACCTCTCCCTAACTTTCCCCCTGTAATTTGAAAGTCTGTTTGTTGCTTTACTGTCTCTGTATCTATCTTTTTGTTCATCAGTTTATAATGTTCTTTATTATCCATAAGTGAGTGAGATCATGTGGTATTTTTCTTTCATTGACTGGCTTATTTCACTTAGTATAATATTCTTCAATTCCATCCAGGTTGCTGCAAATGATGAGAATTCCTTCTTTTTTATGGCAGCATAGTATTCCATTGTGTAGATGTACCACAGTTTTCTGATCCAGTCATCTGCTGACGGGCACCTAGGCTGTTTCCAAATCTTAGCTATTGTAAATTGTGCTGCTATGAACATAGGGGTGCATATATCCTTTCTGATTGGTGTTTCTAGTTTCTTCAGATGTATTCCCAGGAGTGGGATTACTGGGTCAAATGGGAGTTCCATTCTCAGTTTTTTGAGGAAACTCCATACTGTTCTCCACAGTGGCTGCACCAGTCTGCATTCCCACCAGCAGTGCACGAGGGTTCCTTTTTCTCCGCATCCTCGTCAACACTTGTCGTTTTGATTTGTTGATGATAGCCATTCTGACAGGTGTGAGATGGTACCTCATTGTTGTTTTGATTTGCATCTCTCGGATAATAAGTGACTTTGAGCATGTTTTCATGTGTCTCTTAGCCTTCCTTCTGTCTTCTTTTGAAAATATTCTGTTTAGGTCCGTTGCCCATTTTTTAATTGGATCATTTATCTTCCTTTTATTAAGTTGCATAAGCTGCCTGTAGATGTTGGAGATTAAACCTTTATCAGTGATGGCATTTGCAAATATGTTCTCCCATGCAGTGGGCTTTCTTGATGTTTTGTTGATGGTTTCTTTTGCTGTGAAAAAGCTTTTTATTTTGATGGAGTCCCATTTGTTAATTTTCTCTTTAGCTTCCATTGCCCTAGGGGCAGTGTCAGTGAAGAAGTTCTTTTGGCATATGTCTGAGATTTTGTTGCCTGTGGATTCCTCTAGTATTTTTATGGTTTCCCGTCTTATGTTTAAGTCCTGTATCCATTTTCCGCTCCCCTCCCCTCCCCTCCCTACCCCCGCCTCTTTCCCATTCCTCCCCTCCCTTCCCTGTGCCTTCCCCTCACTATGGGCTATGCATATATGCATATAAGTTCTTTGGTTAAGGGCAGTCTTAATGCTTAACTGTAATTATGTTATTAGGATGGTGAAGAAAATTCACTCTGCCTAGAAGTTACTATGCTGTCAGCATTATCAGATCATATCTGTTGGTTATATGGATAAAAGGAATAAAAAGTAACATTTTTAACTTGCTGAACCACATGTAGGAACTAGGGTAGAATGATATTTTTTTCTGGTGAATGTGTAGGAATGTGGTTCTAAAGTTTTGTTGTTAGAATCCCTTTAGACCCTTCGAAGTTATTGAGATCTTTGATTTATGTTGTTTATATCAATTAATACTTAAAATATTCAAAATCTAAACCTAGATACATTTAAAATGTCTTTACTTGAACAAGATTTGACTTTTGGCGATGGGCACAAAAGGCAATATACAGATGATGTATCATAGGATTATACATTTGAAACTATATAAATTTATTAACCAATATTACCTCAATATTTAAAAATAAAACAAAATATTTAGTTATTAATTCATTTAGTAATAACTCCATTACATGTTAACATAAATAACAATTTTTAAAAAATTAACTATATTTTCCCAAATAAGTAAGAAGTAAAGCGAAGAGTGACATTTTTATTCAGATTTCTAAATATATGTCTTAATAAACTACAGCTGAATTCTTATGTCTGTTTCTCTATTCAATCTGTTGTGATATGGTGTTTTGGTTTATGTATATTGAGAAAATCTGACCTCAAACAGATAGGTAGTAGGAAAAAGGAGGAGTATTGTAATAGCCTTTTTAGATAATTGGATTCTTCTTTATTTTTGCATTAAAACTAGATAATTAATAGATTCTTAAAAGGTAGTGGTAATATAAAATCTGCTATCATATCCATGGACTCCTTGCATGAAAGTCAGAAGCTATTAGACAAAGCATGTCAACATTATGAAAATAATTTTTACTTGATGAACTGCCTGAAACAGACTTGAGAGTCACTAAAAAGAACTGATGTATCCATCAGAGTGATTCAGTCTATAGACTTCAATTTATTTATTTATTTATTTATTTATTTATTTATTTATTTATTTTTAATGTTTTTATTGATTTCAGAGAAATGAAGGAAATGAGGGAGAGGGATAGAAACATCAATGATGAGAGAGAATCATTGATCAGCTGCCTCCTGCAAGCCCCCTACTAGGGATCTAGCCATCAACCTGGGCATGGGCCCTGACCAGGAATTGAACAGTGACCTCCTGGTTCCTGGGTGGGAGCTCAACCTCTGAGCCACACACACCGGGCTACACTGTGATTTTAGTAAAAGTGCTAGGGCCTCCACTGCTATGCCACCTGACCAAGAGTGGCTTCTGAAGCTTCTCTAGGCAAGACTTTCTCACTCTAAAATAGTGATGATAATAATATTAATTTTGAAAAGTTATTATATTTAAATGATGTGGTAATAAATATAAAATGCTTGGCACAGTGATTGGTCTGTTGTAAATTCTCAGTAAATGCTACCTATTATTGCTATTGATAAATTCTTAATATGTATCAGGAGTCAAAAATAAATAAATGAATAAGCATGCCAGTGAAACAATCATACTATATGATCTATACAAAAGGTTTCCAGCTTCCTGGCTGAGAACTCTGTGCTCCAGCTCTCTGGGAGGAATCAAGCGTCCAGAGCATCCATATGCCCCAGAGTTGAACTGAATTATCACAATAAAAAAAAAAGCTTCAGTGAAATGAAAATCTTAGCATGGCTGTAAAGAAGATTTTGCCTCAAGTAGAAACAAAACAAAGCAAAATGTGCTCATGCAGTTATCAGAGGAACTAAACCAAGAGAATAAAAAACCCTCCACTGAACAGATTGAAATGGGAACTGAGTTGGACAGTGTTTGGCTTGTTTGAGAAAAACATTTCTCTATCCTTTCACTACCACATTCAGCGAATAGTCCCATGTGATTAACGAAATCATCTTGAAACACTGGCATGTGTTGGCCACAGATGAAAAATTAAATAGCATCTTTAAATTCCCGCCCCTGATCTCATTTAAAAGAAAATGTTGTTGCACTTGGATTCCAGTCTGTCTAATCAGGCGGCACATTTCCTATCACGTCTAACACCTGGCTGACTCCCGTGTGCCAACTGTGCCCAGTGCAATGATATGCCTGGAAGTAATTATTTCCATCACCCACATAAGGGCAGGGGATATGAGACTCATCACATGCTTACCTTTTACACAGACTTTATTTTTCATTTTAAATGCCTATGTGAATTGGCCCATGTAGATTCACCTGAGTCCGTAAAAGAGAAATTTTGCAATTGAGATGAGAATTATCAGATAAGAAAAGTACTCTCACCAGTGACTCAATCTTTTCCACAGAGCAAATATACACATATAACTTTGATACTGACATTTTTTCTGAGTGATGAATATCAAGGGCAGCTGTATTCATGCCATCATGGTTTGTCATATTTCTGTTTTGAAACAATATTTTTCTCAGAACAAGAAGCTACCCATGACATTGTCCTACGCTTATTAGATTTGATCAAATTTTGTTGTATATGGGAATTATCTCTCTCTCTAATATATACATTATAGAAAGATAACAAATAGACAAGTTGATAAAATAGTTTTGGAATCAGAATAATGATACAAACTTATATCCTCCACAATTACTGTATAATGTCAAATATTTTTCCTTTTGCTAAATCCTTGTGCTATAGATATCAGTGAAACCATCTCCTTTTTCAGGATCCTTGGGTATTTAAATCACGGTATCTTTGGAATCTTGCTTTGGCATTTACTTAGTGCATGCAAGAGAATATGTTGTATCATACTTAGAAAACTAAGCTCCCTAAGGAAAGAATTAGTGAACAGTTACTGCGTACATTTTAAAAGCAGAATTTTTCTGTGATATCTATGTCTATTCTCGGAAAATATAACCAGATATGTTCAAAATACAGATGCAAAAGCAGAGATGTCCTAAATAAAGTGTATTAATCCAAGCCCCATATTTTGAAAGACCCAACTCTTTTCTGCTTTTACATTTACTTTTATATTTTAACTGGAACTTTGCATAATTTAAAAGTGGAATGGATCATCAACACCAAGATCAATACAGTACCACATCCATACATGAGATCACTCAGATTTCTTTTTTTTGCAAAATGCTCTATGTGACTAGTGTAGTATAGCCAATTAAGATAATATATAAAATATTTTAATATATAAGAAAATATAAATATGTATAAATATAAGGAAAGTCAGAGGAAGAATAACACACTCTTCTGTGAAATTAAAAAGTGATAATTTTACAGAGTTACATTAAATTGTATGTATGCTAATAAAATGGAAATCCAGCCGAAACCGGTTTGGCTCAGTGGATAGAGCGTCGGCCTGCAGACTGAAAGGTCCCAGGTTCGATTCCGGTCAAGGGCATGTACCTTGGTTGTGGGCACAACCCCGGTGGGGGGGTGTGCAGGAGGCAGCTGGTCGATGTTTCTCTCTCATCGATGTTTCTAACTCTCTGTCCCTCTCTCTTCCTCACTGTGATAAATCAATAAAATATATTTTAAAAAAAATGGAAATCCAGTGAAGAAAATACCAATGCCTTATAGCCTCCCACCGTATCCCATATCTAATCTCATGTTCTCTGAATCCTTCCCCTATAGAGTCACTCATCCAAAATCACCCTCCGCTTGATTCATTTTTAAAGAGAGAAAGTGGTCCCCTGTCTGAGGGAAACCTCTAATAGGGGCATTCTGCTATTAACCACATAGGGAGAGGCCATTTTGACATTAGGTACTATCTTCTCTGACCATTAGAATTCTATATTCACTGACAGGGGAAGGAATTCCATGAGGACAAATGGCATCAGCTGACCTTCATCTCAGGAATCATATCTCAGGCTCGGGCAGTGAGATTGCATTCCAGTTTGAAGTAGATGCTCCTTTTCATATGTTCCACTGGAAAAAATATAGATCAGAAAATTTCATTTCGATGTTCATAAAACATGGTATGGAAGGAGCATTTGCTTGCCAATATTCTAAAATTGTTTAACTGGCATACAAGATAAAAATTCAGTGTGTCAAAATAGAGCAATAGCTATAGAAACGGAAACTAATTAGTGGTTTCCAGGGGTTAAAGTGGAATATGGTGGGAGGAAAATGGATGTGGTTATTAAAGGACAATAAGAGGGATTTTTGTGTTGGAAATACTGTTCTTTACCTTGACTGGCGTGCGGCTACACTAGCCTACACTTGCAATAAAATTGCATAGAGCCTAACATGCATACACACAAAAAGACAAGTCAGTACAAGTGAAACTGAGAAAACCTAAATAAGATAAGTGGCTAGTATCAATGCAATATCCTGATAGTGAACTTTTACTATAGCTTTGCAAGATGTTACTATTGTAGGAAACCAGAGAAAGAGTACACAGGATATCTCTGCATTACTTATTACCAGTGCATGTGAATGCACAATAACTAAAAATAAACAAAACACTTTTAAAATAGTGTGGAAGAGTGTTGGTTTCTGTTTTGGGATGTAGGGGTTTGGACAGCTTTACTTCCATCTTCACAACAAGAAAAACCTGAGTAAACTGGAAACAGAGATAACATGGCCAACTGCTACCCTTCCCCGCCCCCTCCCAGTTGGAGAGACAGACAGGAAGATACAGGGACTCACAGTTTACCAGAGCGGAAACCATTGCTGTGCTAGTGCAGGGTTGAGAAAATGTAATCTGCAATTGATGATTTGTTGGAGGTTCCGTGAGCACAATATTGAGAATTAAAATTCCAGAAGGGAGACTGTAATAAGGAGTCCTCACACCTTTCTGAAATTTACTTTCAGGAGCTCTACCAGGTTTTCACGGTGAAGATCAGTGAAAAGTATCCTTATACTTCCAACAGGTGGAAGATAAAAGTAGCTATTTTCACATAAGTTTAATATGTTATGTCCTTCTTAACAAGGCCTACACAAATGGGAAATTATTTTTCTAAAACCTAACTCACTGGAATCATACTAGTGCCTAACCTACATGTGTAAAGAAAGATACACAATTCTATCACCTTCCAGTTTTCATGTGGAGCAAGGAATTACCACACTCCAGCTGCCCCTCCAGCTCTCTTGTCTCACCAAATGTGGGAAAATACAATAATGGATATCCAGATCAAGGACACAGAATCCCTAAAGGAATAAGATCTAGCCATACAACTATAGAACATTTTTCCTCCCGTTACCACACCCTGCCATCGTCTGAATATAGGTGGTGGGTAATAAGAGGGGAATTCAACTGAAAAAAAAAATGGAACATCTCAGACAATATTTAAGAAGACCCCAGGGAAATCCAACGACAACATGGGATACAAAACAAGGACACTAGGGGAAATGTTAGCTTCTGATACCACAGCCACAGCAAACAATGAGCACAGCCTAACTCCTCGTCAGATAAACATAAACCTCACACTGATACATCATGTCTGGCTTTCAACCAATGATTACAAGGCATATGAGAGGACAAAAAATACAGTCTGAAGAAACAAATGAATCATCAAAAGAAGATTCGACTAAGATGGATGTTTTGGCATTATCAGATTGGGAATTTAAAACAACTATGAAGAATATACAATAGGCTCAAAAAGAAAAAGTAAATCACAAAAGAACATATGCAGAACATATGGGTAAAATAAGCAGAGAGATGGAAACTAAGAAAGAATCTAAAAGAAATGATAGAAATAAAAAAAGCTGTAACAAAAAATTGATGGGCTTATTAATAGACTGGGCAAGACTAGAGAAAAGAATCAGTCATCTTGAAGAAATGTCAATATAAACTTATATGACAAATAAAAAGAGAAAAAAGGATGGAAGAAAATGGAACACAATATCCAAGAAGTAGGAGGCAACAACAAAAGGTACAACAAATGTTAAAAGGAATACCAGAAGTAGAATAGAGAGAAAGGGACAAAGTTACAATGACAAAACATTTTCCAAAATTAATGACAGACACCAAATGAAAAATTCAGGTGGCTAAGCAAATACGACCCCCTCGAATCTATAATTAGACATATCATATTCAAACTGAAGAATATCAAAGACTGAAAAAATTCTGAAAGAAGCAACAGGGAAAAAACATATGTATATAAAGAAGCAAGGATCAGAACTACATTTGACTTTTCTTTAGTGCAAAGAAAAGAGTACAGTGAAGTGTTTAAGGTGTTAAAGGGGAAAAAACTACCCACCTAGAATTCTGTCCACTGAAATTACCTTTCAAAAATAAAATGAAAATAAAAACTTTCTAGGACAAAGAAAAATTGAGGATTTTATTAGTAGTAAACATGCCTTGCAAGAAATGTTAAGAAATTCTTCAGAGAGAAGGAAAACAATATCAGAAACTAGAATCTGCATAAAGGAAGAATATTAGAAAAGGAATACATGAAGGTAAAACCTACTCTTTTATGTTTCTTACCCTTAATTTGTCTAATAAATAGCAGTTTACTACAAATAGTAATAGTAACAATATAATCAATGATTATAACTCATTAACAAGTGAAATGAATGACAGCAATTTTATAAGAAAGGAATATATTAGAAACTAGAGGCCTGGTGCACAAAATTCATGCACTGGGGAGGGGTGTCCCTCAGCCCAGCCTGCACCCTCTCCAATCTGTAACCCCTTAAGGGATGTCTGAATGCCAGTGTAGGCCCGATCCTGGCAGTCGGACATCCCTCTCAAGATCCAGGACTGCTGGCTCCTAACCATTTGCCTGCCTGCCTGCCTGCCTGATTGCCCCATAACCATTCTCCTGCCAGCCTGATTGATGCCTAACTGCTCCCCTGCTGGCATGATCATCCCCAACTGCCCTCCCCTGCCGACCTGATTGCCTCCAACTGCCCTCCCCTGCTGGCCTGATCGCCCTCAACTGCCTTCCCCTGTGGGGCTGAGGGGGACTGGGGGACTGAGGCTGGATGAGGCAGGGCTGAGGAGACTGGGGGACTGAGGCTGAATGAGGCTGGATGCTGCAGGGACTGGGTGAGGTGGGGCTGAGATGACTGGGGGACTCCGGATGGATGAAGCGCGCAGCACCTGCCACCCCCTGGCAGAGCTGAGGGGACTGGGGGACTCCAGCTGGATGAGGCAGGGCTGAGGGGACTGGGGGACTGAGGCTGGATGAGGCGAGACTAAGGGGACTGGGGGACTCTGGCTGGATGAGGCGGGAATGAGGAGACTGGAGGACAGAGGCTGGATGAGGCAAGGCTGAGAGGACTGGGAGACTCCAACTGGATGAAGCAGGGCTGAGGGGACTGGGCACTGCCACCTTGTGGCTGTGGGCACCACCATCTTGTGGCTGTAGGCACTGCCATCTTGTGAGGGTGTGGCAGTTAATTAGCATATTCATTCTTTATTGGCTGTGGGCGCCACCATTTTGTGAGGGCATGATGGTCAATTAGCATATCCCCTCTTTATTAGATAGGATACTCTATTATATGGTACCTGTACTACACATGAAGTGCTATTATGCTATTTGAAAGTGGATTTGGACTAGTTGTTAAATGTTTTCTCGGGGAAAACATTAAAACACTTAAAAATACAGTTGACATGCTGAAATGGGAGAGAAAATGGAATAATTATAAATGCATAATCATAGCTCTGAACATCATGTATGCTAAAGTCTTTAACAAAATATTAGCAAACTGACTTCAACAACATATTAAAAGCATCATACAACTACAATCAAGTGGGATTAATTCCCAGGATGCAAGTATGATTAAACATCCACAAATCATTCAAAGCGATACACTACATTAATAAACCTTTAAAATGCATAATTTAAAAAGGAAGCAAAAAAGAGTGGAAAACATATACACAAAATAAAAGAAACAAAAAAGGACAATGAATAGAAAACAGTAACAAATATGGCAAGTATTAATTCTAAGAGCTATATTAATTTTAGGAAAAGCAGAGTTCAGAGTAAGGAAAATGATCAGAGATTAAGAGGAGGATCATTACATAATGATAAAGGAGTTAATTTTTCAAAAAGACATAACAATTTTTAATGTATATAGACCTAAATACAAATTGTCCAAACATGTAATGGAAAAACTGATAGAACTGCAAGGAGAAATAGATAAATTCACTACTATAATTGGAGACGTCAACACCCCTCTATTAGGCAGAAAAATCACTGAGAAGATAGGTGAGTGGAACTACACCTTTGATCTATTGAATCTAATGGACATTTATAGAATACTTTATTTAAAATTAGCAAATTGCATATTTTTCTCAAGCTCACATGCAGCATTTACTGAGATAAACCATATTCTAGGCCATAAAATATAACTTAATACATTTAATTGACTAGAAATCATACGAAGTATGCTCTCAGAACACTATGGATTTAACTAGAAAGCAATACCAGAAAGACTGCAAAAAAACAGCAACACACAATATAACTGGGGGTTACACAACACTATTAAAATAACACTTCATAAAATTGAAAACTTTTGCTCTGTGAAAGACACTATTAACAGAATGAAAGCACAACTCACAGACTGTGAGAAAAATCTTTGCCAAACACATAACTGATAAAGGCCTGCTGTCCAACATATACAAAGAACACTTAGAACTCAGCAATAAGAAAACAAACCCAATTAATAATTGAGTGAAAGATATGACAAGGAGCCTCATCAAAAAGACATACTGATGGCAAATAAGCATGTGAAACAATGTTTTTAGGGAACTGCAAATTAAAACAACAATGATATACCTATTCGAATGGCAAAAAATCCAAAACACTGACATCCCCAAATGCTGGTGAGGATTTGGATGGAGCAACAGGAACTGTTTCCATTGTTAGTGGAAAGAGCCACTTTGGATGGCAGTTTAGCAATTTCTCACAAAGCTAAAGTACTCTCACTATATGATTCAGAAATTATACTTCTTGATATTTACTCAAATGAGTTGAAAATATATCATTACACAAAAGCTGCTGCACATGAGTGTTTATAAAAGCTTTCTTCAGAACTGCCAAAACTTGGAAGCAACCAAGATATTCTTCCATAGGTTAATGGAGAGACAGGCTGTGCTATATCCATACAATGGATTACTGGTTAGTGAGTAGAGAAACAAAAATAAAAAAACATACTATCAAGCTCTGGAAAACATGCAGGCATCTTAAATGCCCAGTGCTAATTGAAAGTAGTCATACTTTAAAGGTTATAAACTATATGATTCCAACTATATGGCATTCTGGAAAAGGCAAAACCATGGAAACAATAAAAAGATCAGTGGCTGATTGTGGTTTGGATGGAAGGAGAGATGAACAGGTGGACCACATGGGATTTTTAGGGCTGTGAAACTATTCAGTATGATATTGTATTGGTGAACACATGTCATTAAACATTTGTCAAAACACACATGATATGCAATAGAAAGTGAATTCAAATTTAAACTATCACTATTGCCTGTCAGATGTGGCTCAGTGGTTGAGTTGTGGACCCATGAACCAGGAGGTTGAGGTTCCATTTCTGGTCAGGGCACATGCTTGGGGTTGCAGGCTGGATCCCCAGTAGGGAGCGTGCAGGAGGCAGCTAATCAATGATTTCCATCATTGATGTTTCTATTCCCTCCTGCTTCTCCCTTTCTCTCTCTGAAATAAAAACAAACAAACACCATATATAATGGGGGGATGAGGACAAATATGTGATACCTTAATCAATAAAGAAATAAAAAAAGAATGTATTAATATGCCTTGTCAATTGTAACAATTGTACCACACTAAGACAGGATGTTAATAATAGGGGAAACTATGTATGTGGAGGGACAGGGAGGGGTTATTGGGAATTCTCTGTACTTTCTAATCAATTATTCCACAAAACCTAAAATAGTACTAAAAAAATTAAAAGTATACTAGCTTAAATTTTACATTATTTAATAAGTATAGAATTATACCCCAGCAAATACTTGATTATGCATACCAGAACTCTTTTTAACAAAATATGAGATCATGAGGAAAATATCATTTTTAATGTAACATCTTTACATACATAATCAGATTAAGCACAGCTTTAAATCAAACCACTGTCCCCCATAAGGTTTAATATTCACTACCGTGGATATAGAAGAAAGGTGAATGGTTTATCAAAATACATAAAAGATATATTTTTATCAATTTAGAGAGGAAAGAAGAGGGAGAGAGAGATAGACATATCAATGATGATACAGCGTCATTGATTAGCTGCCTCCTGAACATCCCACACTGGGGATCAAGCTTACAACCAAGACATGTGCCCTGACCGGTAATCTAACCCCCTAGACCCGTGGTTGGCAAACTGTGGCTCGCAAGCCACATGCGGCTCTTTGGCCCCTTGAGTGTGGCTCTTCCACAAAATACCATGGCCTGGGCGAGTCTATTTTGAAGAAGTGGCGTTAGAAGAAGTTTAAGTTTAAAAAATATGGCTCTCAAAAGAAATTTCAATCCTTGTACTATTGATATTTGGCTTTGTTGACTAATGAGTTTGCCGACCACTGCCCTAGACCAAGCATGTCAAACTCACGGGCCATGGGCCGCATGCCTCATTTATTTGGCCTGTGTTAGCCTTTGAGTTTGACACTCTTGCCCTAGACCTTCTGGTTCACATGTCGATGCTCAACCACTGGGCCATGCTGGCTGGGCTAATTTATTACTAGTCCTTATGAAGAAACATTTTCTCAGAAGAACACAGTTGCATAATTTAAAAAATGAAAAAACAGAATTAAAAACATTATAGAAAAGGATTTAAAAGCACATTTAATATCATAAAGTAAGATAAACATTTTTGCCCCTAAATCTTTCATGAAAATGAATGGCTGTATTTGTAAAAAGTATCAGGTAAAAGAACATAGATTAAAATCCAACACATTTTTCACAAATTACTTATTTTCTTTTCTACCTTTTGTGGGCTAAGAGAGATGCCATTTAGTGAGAATTTAATTTATGCCAGTCTCTAATGTTAGGTAATTTAATGTGATTATTTTATTTCATTATCACAAAAAATGCTGAAATATGAATGTGGTTGTTTCTTAAAAGGAGATGAAAAAGTTAAGTAAATTTGTGATCATGAGATTTGAATTTAATTTATTTGATCCTAAGAGGTTATATTTAACCATTATTCTCTGCTGCTTTAGTAATTTATTTATTTAACTCATAATGACTAATCTTAGATACTTTATGTACAGCAAATTACATTTTTGGAATTTTCCATGGGTTAATTAAAAAACAACACACCCACCTAAAAGTCAATGAATCAAAATCAAGAAAAGATTCTAGAAACAACCACTATCCTATATAATAAAAGCCTAATATGCTAAGTGTACAGTTAACCGGTCTGCCATTCATCCAATCAAAGCATAATATGCTAATGATATGCTAAGGCCACTCAACTGCTCGCTATGATGTGCACTGACCACCATGGGGAAGATGCTGAGACTGGTAGGTTAGTTTGCTGCTGGGGTCTAGCAAATCGGGACTAAGTGAGACAGGCTGGACATGCCCTGGAGCCCTCCTGCAGACTCTCCCTGGCTGGCCAATTTCCTGTGTCCCTCCTGACCCCGATCATGCACTAATGGGGTCCCTCAGCCTGGCCTGCACCCTCTCACAATCTGGGACCCCTCGGAGGATGTCAGAGAGCTGGTTTCAGCCCAATCCCGCAGGCCAGGCTCAGGGACCCCACTGGTGCACGAATTTGTGCACTGGACCTCTAGTTTAAAAATAATAATTTTTATAATCTTACGAAGGGTATAAAATTAGGTTTATAACTTCACACAAAATATTAACTGCAATTGGATTAAGGATTTGGATATTAATATTATTTTTAAATTCAACAATTAGAGGAATTTAAAAACAAATTATTTTTTGTACTTTGGGTAATAGTCCAATTATCTATTGATTCATAAGAAACTACTCTAAAACAGTGGTTTAAAACAGCCATTTATTATTATCTTTCATAGATGGATAGTCCTAGTGGATGGGCACATATTTGGATGGGCTAGAGATTTCTGAGGGTTTGGCATGGCTGGACACCCAGGTTGGCTTGCTGAGCTGAGCAGCAGCCAATTCTAACTGGCAGAGAGCTCAGGGAAGCTATGTCCCAGTGTCTATAGACAGCCTCTCCTTGTGGGCTGGGCTTCTCAGAACCTCCTGGCTGGTAAGTAAGTATCCCAAGTGTCACATTCCGAAACTTATTCTGTGTCATAGCCACAGAAGTCCCAGAATGTCACTTCTGCTGCAGAACATCACAGAGACCAGCCTCGGTTAAAGGGCAGAATTACACCACACCTCTTGATAGGAGCAGGATGAGATTACATTACAGGAGAGTATGTGAGACGGGACTGCTGGGCGTGCTCAGCTTTGGAAAAGGCAGTATGCCACAACTAGAGAAGGAGCTAACTTAGATAAAATAAATGCACTAACCATAAAAGAACACATACAACCACATTAAAATTAAATTTTTATGTTCATGCCCAGCCGGTGTGGCTCAGTGGTTGAGCATCCCCCTATGAACTCAAAGGTCGCAGTTTGATTCCGGTCAGAGCACATGCCCAGGTTGTGGGCTCGATCCCCAGTAGGGGACATGCAGGAGGCAGCCGATCAATGATTCTCTCTCACCATTGGTGTTTCTATCTATCTCTACCTCTCCCTTCCTCTCTGAAATCAATAAAAATATATTTTAAAAATTTTAATATTCATCATGGTGCAATAACATTAGAAAACAATTTGTTATTATCTTGATAACTGAACTTCTCTGCATACATACACTACAGCTCAGCAATTCTTTACCTTCAAAAGTTATTTGCACATGAATAATTAGGAGATGTGTCCAAGAATATTAATAGGAACTGTCCATTGAGAAAAACCTCATGAAAACAGTCAGTTATTAAAAATGGATACAGAATTTGTGATATAGTCACCTCCACAATGAAATGCTATAGTAGTAAATGAAATAATATATTAACATAATTTTTAAAAAATGAAGTTAAATACAGAAGACTTCATAGTATGGTACTAATTTTATAAAGTTCAAAAATAACAAAACTAAGGAATATATTGACAAAAACTTTAATAACCATAATAAATATTATTTAATAAAAAATTTTCAAAGATCAGTGTGAAAAAAATCAATGATAAAGTATCAAAAATTTAAATAGAGATAAAATCAGATTATGTGGTAGCATGTCTAGCTATATTGAAGCCTAAGGCAAAGAAAAATCTTTAAATTGATGAGTTGGTAAATCTCACCCCTCCCTTTTTAAAGACAAAGAAGTGGTATCAATAAAATTTTAAAATGTGTATTACTTTTGACACAGCAAACTTGCTACTAGGAGTCTATTATAAAGGAATGTTCACATATGTACGCAAAGCACCATGTATAGTGACTGATTTTGAAGTAGGCATACTGATAATCCTTAATACATTATATATCCTTCAATATGAAATAAAATAAATTATGGTAGATAAAAGAAAAATATGCTTATATAAATCAATATCTAAAGCATATTATTAAATAGTAAATTCCAAAATGTGAATCACATATTGTCCTATACTTATTATTTATGCATGAACAGAAAAATTAACTAGAAAAATCTACATTAAACTTTTAACAGCTGTTACCTGTGGAGGGAAATATTGAAAAAGTGGGAGAGTGCGAAATGTTTCCATTGTCCTCAGTGACTTAAATCTTATTGGAACCTTTTAAAAGGGAAATACATTACTTGAGAATTAAAAAGACTAACCCTAAATTAGCATAATAAGCAAAAGAAACTGCAAAAAAATTGTAACCAGAATACTGAATTAAAAACTATTTTTCTTTTGCTGATTATTTCAGATCAAACAACATTTCATGGATATATTATTTACTAAATCCAGTTCATTTATTAGGTTCATTTCTATAGTAGAATAAATCCACAACTGAATGAACTTCAATTTATTCTATAGAAGAATAAATTCAAAACAGATTTCACTCAGTAACACTATTTTTGAGTGTTAGTATATATTTAATAACCTTTATAGAAGTCTAAATCTGGCCCAGGAAGTGGATCCCTTCACTTTCCACCAATATTTGCATATCTACAATAATAATGAGACTCAACATAAGCATGAGAGGTCTATACCTTTTTTTATTTAAAATTAAGCTTTTGGAAAATTCTTGTTTCCCTAAATTGTTTCAGTTAAGGGAGTCAGAGGCCTAAATCTGAGGAGAGAAAAAAATCCCAATGATTTGGAGATCTTTTCATAACATGGTTTGCTTTAGACCAGTGGTTCTCAACCTTTCTAATGCTGTGACCCTTTAATACAGTTCCTCATGTTGTGGTGACCCCCAACCATAAAATTATTTTTGTTGCTACTTCATAACTGTAATTTTGCTACTGTTATGAATCATAATGTAAATATATGTGTTTTCCGATGGTCTTAGGCTCTACAGGGTCGCCTAAGAAAGGGATATACCAGTCAAAATGTATGGCAGAAAGTGTGATCCCATTGTTTTACATGTATGAGACAAAGAATGTCCTTGTTTCTCTGGCAATTCAAGGAGGAAAATATGGAAAATGGGGCTGAATTAGTGAAATGGAAAAGACTATAAGTTATACTAGAGGCCTGGTGCATGGAATTCGTGCACTGGGGCAGGGGGGTGTCTCTCAGCCCAGCCTGCACCCTCTCCAATCTGGGACCCTTCACAGTCTCACAATCCAGGACTGCTGGCTCCCAACTGCTCACCTGCCTGCCTGCCTGATTGCCTTTAACTGCTTCTACTGGCCAGCCTGATCATCCCCTAACTGCTCCCCTGCTGGCCTGATTAACACCTAATTGCTCCCCTGCCGCCCGATCGACCCCAACTGCCCTTCCCTGCAGGCCTGATCTCACCCCCAACTGCCCTCCTCTGCCGGCCAATTTGGTTCTGATTGGTCAGTTTCTATGCCAGTCAGCATCTAAAGCTCCACGTCCAAGCCATTGGATCCTCACAGTTGACCCAGATTTGGTTCTGATTGGTCGGTTTCTACGCCAGTCAGAGTCAAAAGCTCCTCCTCCTAGGCAGCCATTGGCTCCTCACAGTTGACTCAAATTTGGTTCTGATTGGTCAGTTTCTATGCCAGTCAGCGTCAAAAGCTCTGCCTCCTAGGCAGCCATTGGCTCCTCACAGCTGACCCAGATTTGGTTCTGATTGGTCAGTTTCTATGCCAGTCAGAGTCTCTGGGCCTATCAATGGGGCCTGATCAGAAATGCAGGGCTGATCAGCAGCCCCGGTAGAAGCCTGGAGAGAAATGGAGGCAAGGCTGCTGACCAGGCCCGGAAAGAAAGAGAGAGGCAAGTGCTGATCAACAACTGCCACAGAGGCTACGGATCAGACCCTGCTTATCTTTTCAGGCCTCTTTCCGGGCCTGATTGGCAGCCCCCTCAGCAGTCAGTGCTGGTTCACCATGCCTGCAGCCTTAGCAGTCAGTGCTGGGTTGCCAAGGCTGGTTGGTTGAGCCACCTGGTCGTTGTGGATGTGACGGACCCAGGGTTTTTATATATTAGGATGATACAATCATAGTCAAAGTCGCTTTGTGTAAGGACATAAGATCTTTCAGTAAAATTATCAAATTAATTTCCTTGAAAGAATTGATGATAGAGCCGGAATTTACATCTAGATTGATTTGTGTTAGAATAGAGGCAGCAAATGCATACTGACACAAGAGAACTAAGAGAGAGAAAATTAAAAGTGATTTCCTATAATTCATAGAATTTTTGTAATGTGTATTCACACTAAGTTTGACTAGATCTCCAAATATATATAATTTTCCCTCTTATTAGCACTAGAAAATTCCAAAGTAATATGTCCATATCTAATAATAATAATAAGATTTGTGACCATCATCAAATATATTTAGTATGTAAATTTAAGGAACTGTTAGCTGAAGTCTACAAAGCCAAATGGCAAGAAATGAACCCAGATTAAACTGAGGCGAATAGAAAGAGGATTTAGTGGATATTTGTGATGCTATTTATTATATCCTGAGGAGTTATCTTCATCTCTGGGCCTTGACTGTTTTATTTCAGTGATAACATTCTAACCAAAGGACCAATACCATTCTTCTGTGGCCCTGGAGGCTGGGACAACACTGAAAAGAATGAATTATCATCAAGGTACAGCACAAGTTAGCAAGTTAAGGTGATATGCTAGAAACATTCCAATGTCCTCAGATGGCACAGTTTCCTGGAACCATGTTGATTGCTCTTAGTCTCTTCCAAAGCCTATTTTGCTTCCAGGTCATCTTTTATGCCACATACTGGACATTCACATGCTACGCAATATATCATAACAAAATTTCGCACTTAGAGCTTCTGAGTTTGAATTCCTACTTTACCATGGGCTATCTATGTGACCATGCGCATATTACTTTACTTCACTAAGTCTGTTTTCTCATCTGTAAAACAGAGAAAGATTGCCTATCTCTCAGGGATGTTGTGATAATTAAATGTGTTGATTTTATAAAATTGTTTTTACACAGTGCCTAACACAATAAGGAGTCAATAAGCAATAACTATTATGTGTTTAGCCAAGTTATGACTGATATACCTAGACTGTGTAGCCACTATTTCCTGTTTCTCCATATCAGAGCCAGTCTAACATTCTTAAAAATGTCATACTAAAAATACATTTGACATCATGCACAAATGTTCATCTTTCTCTCATCTTTGTGTTTGTCTCTATTTGTAATGTTATATTGTTTATCCATCCACATGTTTACAATTTAGTTGCTTAACTCACTAACTCAAGTTTAAATCTGTACATATCACATTCCATCCTTCCCAGATTCCTAACATGTAACACTGGCTGTTCTCAGGCTCCTATCTCCGGGTCTATCAGCTTAGTGCCAACATAGTAGAAATAAGGAAAGGAAAGGAGGCCAGAGAACAAAGGAAAAAGTAGAGTTTGGAAACATTTCCTTTGATCCAATTCAACTGAAGTGTATTTGGAACGATGTCTGAGTTGAGAGCATTCACTTCAACAATAAAGAATGTTTTGTTCCTTTTTACTCAATTGTTACACCTGAAAGAAAAGGGGAAGGACCATGTCTCTTCTATTTTCCAGACCATCAAAGCTTGAATAAAGTATTGTAGACTCATAAGTATTGATCTTGGATTGGCCACCTGTTCCCTGCATGTGGATAGATGGGCAATGACTCACTGAGTTTCATCAACCTAAAATACACTGAAAAAATGCTGTCAGATTAGCATGGTACCTGCCCTGTCAAAATGTCTCCAGCCATCTGGAATGCAGCGTAACCAAGTCCTGACTCAGTATTTTACCCACTCCAAATTTTCTGTAAGGAGCTTAAACAAAAACCTCTCAGAACAGACTTTACTACTTCGAAGTAGTACATAGTGTTATTTTTGGAAATTATGGGATGCAATCAAAGGTGATATGATCCATAAAAAGGGTATAAAATAATAGATATCTAAATAATATTTGTGATATTTTTCAGAAAGAGAGTAAATATTTTCTATTTTAAGGGTATTCTAGGCTCTGAAATATGTTTTCATTATCTCTGCACAATTTCTTTTAATTCATGAAACATGTCTAAGTGTACTGTAAAAAAAATCTAATATATTTTTATAGATTTCAGAGAGAACGGGAGAGAGAGCGAGAGATAGAAACATCAATGATGAGAATCATTGATGGGCTGCCTCCTACTCGCCCCACCTTGGGGATGGAGCCTACAACTCTGGGCATGTGCTCTGACCAGGAATCAAATCATGACCTACTGATTCATAGGTCAACACTCAGCCACTGAACCATGCTGGCTGGACCCAACTGTACTTCTGACAAACTTTGTGACTACTCAAGAAAATACCAGTTTCTACCTATGAACTATGTAGATAGTGATTATTTTAAAACTGCAATATATAATCTTGAGGACAGGGGTTACTTATAGAGACAGATAGATAATTTGCCTAACATTTTACTAGTTCTAGCTGTGCTTATCCACTCATCAACTGATGTTCACTTAGGCTGCTTCCAGATCTTAGCTATTGTAAGTTGTGCTGCTATAAACATAGAGGTACATATATTCTTTCTGACTGGTGTTTCAGGTTTCTTGGGATATAATCCTAGAAGTGGGATCACTGGGTAAAATGGCAGTTACAATATTCAAGTTTTTGAGGAAACTCCATGCTGTTTTCCATAATGGCTGCACAAGTCTTCATTCCCACCAGCAGTGCACGAGGGTTCCCTTTTCTCCACATCCTCACCAGCACTTGTCATTTGTTGATTTATTGATGACAGGTGTGAGGAGATACCTCATTGTTGATTTAATTTGCATCTCTCCAAAGATTCGTAACTTTGACCATTTTTTCATATGTATCTTGGACATCTGTATGTCCATTTTGGAAAAGTGTCTATTTAGGTCCTTTGCCTACTTTTAATTGAATTGTTTGTCTTCCCTTTGTTAAGTTGTATGAGTTCCTTATATATTTTGGAAATTAAACCCCTTACTGGATATAACATTGACAAATATTTTCTTCTATACCAGTGGCTCCCTTTTCATTTTGTTGATGATTTCTTTTGCTGTGCAGAAGCTTTTTATGTAGATGAGTGTATAAAAAAAGCTGTGGTACATTTACACCATGGAATACCATGCAGCTGTAAAAAAGGAGGATCTCTTTCCATTTGACACAGCTTGGAGGGACCTGGAGAGTATGATGCTAAATGAAATAAGCCAATCAGAGAAATATTAAGTGTCACATGATCTCACTCATATGTGGAGTCTAACGAACTAAATAAACTGATAAACAAAATAGATCCAGAGACATAGGAGCATGGAACAGACTGATGAATCTCAGAGGGAAGGTGGAGGTGGGTGGGGTAGGTGGAAAGAGATTAACTGGGGGAACTTATATGGATATATACATAGCCCATAGACACAGATAATAGTGTGGTGAAGGCTTGGGAGGGACAGGTGAGGGGTGGAGGGGGTCAATGGGGAAACAATACACACAAACAAAGGAAACATCTATAATATTTTCAATAATAAAGATAAATTTTTAAAAATGACTAGTTAATTATACCTTGTGTAATTATACCTTTTTTAGTCAAGTATTCAGTGAGGATATTCAGTATTTATATACAAATTAAGCAATACAAATTTCTAATATAACCTTTTGTAAGACAAAGTATACTGCCTCGTTTTAACGGAGAAAAATTTAAGGAAAGCGTTTTATATTCTTTGGGTTTAAATAAGAAAAAATAATTAGATAGTTAAAAATGAGCTTAACATTTTGGTCACATTATTTGAAAAATTAAATCTCATGATTATTTTAAAATGTGTTGCATTTATAATATGTAATTTTTTCCTTCAAAAAGAAATCCTCAGAAATATATTTTTGGTTTTTGTGTTAATAATTTTTTTCTCTCAAAGGAAACATTGGTAGTAGCCTAAACACTTGAAAGTATAGTAGACATTATAATAGCATAAATGATGCTGTCACCATGATGGTTAAAACAGATGCCCATGAGCTTCATACTAATGAATTAATGACAAACATATATTGTAAATAGCGGTGAACATACTATTGTCTACTATAGATACATACATGCAGTATAAACTGTGTGCCTAAGAAAATACTGCAAAACAGACCCACTGTATAGATGTACATGCCCAGCAGTATCACAACCAGAGAAAATACATATTTTTAAAGTTACCTTCAGTGAAGCACTCCTACTTTCCTCAGTGTTATCTCAGCCAATCATTTCGTTCTGTGGATGGCTGTGCTGGTATTAGAAGCCATTTTATTTCTCTAGTCAAAATGTTTTATATTTTTTTGTCATTTTATGAATGTCCTACTTTGGGGGTAATTTTGCTGTCAATTCATGAGAACTGTGAAATGTCACAGAACTTTTGTAAAGTACAGCACCAATAATTAAAATTTAACCAGAGTACCTCTGACAGTGTCATCTGAATGTGCAGTTTCTTCATATAACATACGTGAAAGCAAGGGGAAAACATCTGTAAAATGAATAGATTTTTGACAGCAAAAACACATACTATATAGCATATACTTATATATGCCATAGTGGTAGCTTCCGTAACATACAAAAACTCCGGAAAATGAAACGCATAGGAACATGAAGCTATTAGGTAGCGCAGACTGCCATTTTTTCATGTTAACAGAGTACTTTGTCAGCCTTATCCCGCAAAAAATTGTAATATATGAAACAACACCGTTAACAGATCCGTCACCCTCTGTCCTTCCTTTTAACTTTGCATATACATTTCACAATTCTCTAAAGTGCTTGCCTTCCCATTTAGCCCTGCACGAAATCCCCAAGCTGCCTCTCTCATCTGGGGCCTCCGTGGGCAACCGAACACTGCATCTGTCACCTCCCCTCACAGGTAAGGCGTCCCCAAGCCCCAGGTAACTGCTGGGGGACTTGAGGAATGCTTTGTGAGAAGGAAAGCAAATGCTGAGAGCAGAGGGATAGTCTGCTCTCAAGGGAGGCCTCGGAAGGAAAAATCAATCACACGAATTAAGAGCTTTTGATGAATAAATAATTCATGTACACTAAGTAATTAACCAATTTTCAAGGCAGGCTTCGTATAGCATTCTAGAGTTAGCTCGCTTTGCAGCCATCGAAATGGTAAGCGTGTGGCTTTGCTTCATATGATTTTCAAATACAAAATGACTGCGCCGGACGGAAGGCTACCATTTAAGAGACTATAACAGACAAAACCAGGTGGTTGGGTACCCGCTTTCCAATGCACAAACCAAAGACTAAAATATCTATTTATTCGTAAAGACTCTGACTATCGTATTTAATAGTGTTGACATTTATATAAACGGATTGCAGTGTAGTTGTCGAACATACACTGGGATGATTCCATAATCCTGTTTTAATTAGATGGATGTTGTGAGCATAGAAAAATCACAAGCTGCACTCCCTGTGGTGATGCCATACTGGCAAGGAATCAATCACCACGGCTCTGGTTGCCATAGAAACTGATAGCTCCTGCACCACCATCTAAGTGGCAAATGATTGGTGGTGTACTCATAACACAGGGAGAGCAATGAGTTTTTCTATCCTGTCCAGCAGCTGTGCCAGAGAGTTAATTAAAAGCAGAGAACATGAAATAAATCTAAATCTGTGAAGAAATGAAATGTACAGTACAAATTGAATTCCCGTGTCGAACAGAAATTAATATGCAGCACAAACCACAGAGCTGCCTGAACAAGCAGCAGCTGGGAATCTTGGGAAATGTTGCCTCTGAGGCGGTTAGAGCTGAAATGTGGAGAGGGCACCTCCTTATCTTATTACCTAAACAAGCACTTTGTTCAGCATTTGTGTTGACTGATGCATGCAAATTGTGGCCTCTAATGTTAAGAGTTCCCCTTTCTAAGCAGGAAGGACAAAGCTTAACTAAGATTTAATTAACAAACTCTTAGCAACTGAAGTTTATCAGCTGTGAGCACAATGTAAGTAAATGTTTCTACTCCTGTACTAGAATTCGCCAGGCAACCCCGGTGAAAGTCAATGTGTTTTTATTGATAAGCCATGAATTCAAAATTCATATTTCAAATATAGCAAGCCAAGGAGTAAGTACCTAAAATGCTTTGAGAAGCTTGACATAGAAATAAAGTTTGTTGTGTGTTTTTTATTCCCTTTTCCATAGAATGAGCTACAACAGATCAGGCATGAAATATATAATTAGAGAGAACCACGATTTCTTGGTTCAGTCCACCCGATGCTAAGATTTCAGTGTTATCATTTGGAAAAGTTAGTGTTCCGACAGCCTGCTCTCTGTGAGAAGTCAACCCGCCCCACTGGGAAAGTACAACAGCCCAGGACCACACTTTGTGTCTCCGCAGCTGCCAAATTGTGTGAGTTTATAGGAATCAGAGGATAGAATCACATCTTGGATTATGGGATTTATCCTTCTCCCCAGCTGGACAAAATCAGGTCCAGGGAGTGAGCATGGCTGAATATGGAAGAGCAAGAAATGCTGGAGGAATATCAGAGTCAATACCATTACAAAACATTCACATGCACTTAACGCCCATCTAATGAACTGCTATAATTTTTCTTTTATCAAGATGTATTTCCACCTGGTTCATCTTTTACTTCTTTTTTTGTTTGTTTTTTAAAATCTTTATTGTTGAAAGTATTACATATGTCCCTTTCTTTCCCCCATGGACTCCTTATAATCTGCCCCTTCCACTCTCACCCCAGGCCTCCACCACCCTATTGTCTGTGTTCATGGATTATGCATATATGTATACAAGTTCTTTGGTTTTTCTCTTCCCACTCACCCACTCACTCCTGCCTTCCCTCTGAGATTCCACAGTCTATTCCATGCTTCTATGTTTCTGGGTCTATTTTGTTCAACAGTTTATTTTTTTCACTAGTTTATACATATGAGTGAGATACTTGTCTTTCTCTGACTGGCTTATGTAGCTTAACATTGTATTTTATTTCTAACTAGTGGCCCGGTGCACAGATTCGTGCACATTGAAAGAAAATTAATTAGAAGAAATATTTTAATATCTCTATTTTCCCTTTCTCTATAATAGAAGTGCCAACAAAATTCACGATTGATAATGACAGATGGAAACACACATGTGTGATTGGCACCAGCAAGAGCTTTATATGTATTGCACATGCGTGAGTCAACTTAGCCTTTTATAGATATAGAATAAACTTGCTTAATTAGACCTGCTTTCTGATTTAGCTAAACTTTTTCCAGCCCAGTGAAGCACCCCAACTTCTCTTTCAGGTAATTGTCAGCAACACAACAGTAAATATCAATACAAAGCATATTATTATTGCAGATCACGCAGGGAGAACAAAGGGTAAAATACTTAACTGCAGCAGTGTTTGACAATATTCTGCGCAGTGAGAAAACCTGAAGTCATTTTCAAGGTCCACTATTTCTTAGTTATTTTCAGTAGGGTCAAGTTTCTAAACTTTCTAAATCTCTTTTCTGGCTAAGGAAAATAGGATTCCACTGATTCTCCTATCTACCTACTCAAGGACTTCTGTGAGGATCAAATGAGATGAGGCACAGGAAAACGCTTCACAGACTTTGGTTAAAGTGTAAAATGTTTGCACCTGGCTATATAGCAAATTGTGTTCCTGAGCTGAAGAAACTCCACGGAGGCTAGTTGCTAGGGAGAGGAAGCCGGGTGTTGCTATGTGATATCATTACCTGGCACCCACAGTGACTGTTTCCAGGCTGGGCTGGGCTGTGGGCCACATTTTGTGCCATGGGGTCTCAGCAGCGTTGGCTATTATTTGGTGGGGTGTCACTCCGGGGTGGTGGTGGGGCCTGTGTCGCACTTGGGGGAAGTCAAGTGTTGCTCTGTGGGCACCAGGTCCACTGTGCCATTTCTTTGTAAATGGCTAGTGTGCATCAAGGTAGCTCCTGTGTTGAGCATCTGCCCCCTGATGGTCAGTATGTGTCATAGTGATCGATTGGATGGCTGGGGGGACACTTAGCATATTAGCCTTATATATATATAGATGGCAATTGAATTGCTCACCTAACGAGAATTTACACAATTCCTCCAACCAACCATTTTAAGTATATTTTCTAGTGTGATAAGACAACAAGAAAGCAAGCACCATGCTTCCATATATTTGTTGATATGTCGGTATGAATCAGATTTTTATATGTAGTTAAACTGCTTGATTTGAAAATATCACATAGGTGGCCATGATATATGGAGTAAAATGTGAAGTAGCTTTTTCAAAGGGAGTTTTGTCCACTTTCAGACCATTACTAGGCTTCCAATGACTGGTAGAATCAACACTATTGCAAGAAAAAGACTTTCATTTGACATAAGGTGGGAGGGATGCATAAAATCAAGAAAGGAAGAGTTTCAAATATTATTCTAAGTGTACGACTTTAGACTTCAAATATAGTCAAGTTACTTAATTATACCACACCTACACCTATTATTATCTCTAAGTAGAAACATTGATAATTGTTAGTAATAAAACCACATGCTGTCTTCATGGGAGTATCTGAATGCATTAAAAGAAGAATTTTTAAGAAATATATAAACTTTACAGAAATATTGAAATATGAATGGTGTGATGAATGCACAAAATAACAAATATTTGCATTATTGTGTTGTGCTGGAAATCCACATGGTAAATACCATATCTTTCGGTGTATAAGATGACTTTTTAACCCAGGAAAATCTTCTATATGCCCAGTCGTCTTATACGCCGGAAAATATGGTATATCTTTAAGTAAACATTTCACAATGGAAAAGTTCAGAATTTCACAAATTTTCAATGCCATTTGAAATATCTAAATCCACAGATATTGGAAGTCTTAAGGTAAATGTATATTTTTAAACATTCTATGTAATTAGAACCTATTGTCTCTGGTATTATGGTTATATAATGGGATGTTTTGGATCATGAGATGTTAATCTCTATGGTTAATAACACTATGGATAAAAATCTTGAATTCATATATTTTCTTCCCCATTTTCTTTGTATTGTCTTATTTCCCTATAATCTGATTTGAATTCTTATTATTGTTTCCTAACTGACCTTTTTGAAGTACTATTTTCACCTTTTGATGAGCATTTTGAGAATTCTTGTTTTCCTTTTACCCACTCTAGCTAGGACTCTAACAAAGTGGTTCTTAAACCTGTTTATTTTAAATCAACCAGAAAACTTTAAAATATATTTATGAGTTTATATATCTATTATCTATCTATCTATCTATCTATCTATCTATCTATCTATCTATCATCTATCTATCATCTGTTTATTTAGAGAGAGAGGGAGAAAAAAAGAGAGAGAACATATTCCCAGGCTACTACAAATTCTGAACTAGTGGTCTGCATAGCACCAGAGCATTCAAAGTTTTATAAACTTTCACAAGTGAATCTCAAGTACACATACACTTTAGAAAAAGAGATAGAAATATAGCACCAACCAATCCTGACATTTATTGATCTTACAACCATTTTTATTGATGACCATTTCATCTAGTGAGAATTATGGTGTGGTTCCCTAATTTGTATAAGCAATGCTGATCTTGTCACCCTCTTAGTCAATGTTGTTAATTATTTTGGTGTGACTGACTTTATGAGAATAACAATAAGCAAAGGACCTTTTACTCAGAAAAATACACACAAAGTTATATACAACATTTGAAAGAATTTCCAGGATTTTACTGACTCCCCAGAATGACCCTGAGAAAATAATGCTCCTTTAAATGCTCTAGGTTATATATTTGCCTTCTCAGAATTTCTTCTGACTTGCACTTTTGCAATTTGTACTGGGCTAAATGTTAGTTGTTATATTATCATTGTTAGTATTATTTTTATAAAGTAAGATCCCTTACATAAAGACCTTAGTCCTACCCTGTTTAGATCTAAGTCTCAGGATAAATATTTGTTTCTCCTGAAAATTGGATCATATGCATTTGTAAAAGAATGGTAAAGTGCAACTCTTTTATTCTCAGTTTCAAATAAAGCCCCAAAGCAATACAAATTGAAGTACAAGACCGCTGTGAATAAGCTTATAGATAAACTGTTTTGCAACTCTTAACCACCTCATCACAACAAGGATATAAAGAGGTTAGGAAGTAGGTCCAATTATAATTCTTTGGAGAGAAAGTTGGTTGTATGAGAACTAATCCCATAGTGGGTTTCTCCCTTGTTCTTGATTCAAAGAACAAAACTTTAAGGAAAACTCTTGGAGAAATTATGTTTCCCCTGAAATGTAGAGTCAAAAATCAACTGATGTCCTACCAAGCCTAGGAAGTCTCAAGGATAGTAGATTGGAGGGCTAACCATTCTCCAGTAGAAAAACAGAGAGATGGTCATGGTAGGCCAGATGTTATCAGAGCAAAGTATGTATGAAAGTTTCCTGTGGACCACATAGATATAGACCACATACAGAGAGAGTTGGTATGGGGTTCCTAGAGACTCATCAATAAGATTGCCTAGAGGGTAATCAAAATATTTCTTGAATAGAAGAATAAATATACTGGCCATAACATATCTGTCCTTTCCCCAGTGAGGCAAGGTGTCTGAGAACCCACGGAATGTCTCACAAGAAAATGTATTATTTTAAAACACCTGTCAGACTCAGAAAGCTTGACACAGAATTACACTTTTATTGAAGTAGGAAATTGTTTGTCCTCTCCTTTTCTCCAGCATCTCTACCTACTTCAACTGATCCTGGAGACAGACTCACCTCTAATATTTGAGAGGCCCAAGCAACATCATCTGTCTGAAAAGTTAGCAATGACTTAGTAGTAAAAAATTGTTAAATAAAATCTTTTCTCCTCTTACCTGACAAATATAACTTCCTAAATGACTGAGAGATTAGAGTTGAATTTAGAATTCTTGACATCCTTTTAGTCCATTGCAGGACAATAGCAGCATATGAAGAGCCCACCATTGGCCTCCTCACCCATTGGGAGACCCTGAAGCCTGCCTCCCTTTTCCTCCTACCCCAGCCCGTTACAGCACCAAGGCTATCTCATAGATACACATACAAATCCCCAGACCAAACCCAGCTTTAACCAAACTACCACAGACAACTGGCCCTTGCTGACCCCCCCATCCAAGGAGTGCTCACACTAGCACAGCAGCCCTCCTTCAAGACTGTGAACCCTAGGGAAGCACCCTGCTCAGACCATGGTATCAGGCTTGACATCATTTGGGCAAAAAATGACAGGGTCCTTGATATTTCAAGCATTGTGAGACTAGAGGATGCTGATTCTGAAAAGGATAATCTCTGTGTTCCATGCAGCCAGAGCAAGACTAGAAGACAGCCAACATAAACTCTCTAAAGCACAGGATCCAGAGTAAGAGCCCTAGTTCCTGGGTCTAAGAGTAATACTATGGTGGGTATTAGAATGATGAAGAAGAAAATACCCACATAAGGTGAAGAAAGAGAGCAGAAGCCAACCATACCCTCTTCCCCACTGCATGGGGCTGGCCTATGGCTTGTGCAAACTGGTGAGGGGAGTAGCTATAACTTTGAGAAGGTTTGACCTATTGATTCCTTCACCCATTTAAATTGCTGAATTATACATTTAGATTACTGATTAGGGGAACTTTTATTAGCTGGTAGTAATTAAAGTTGAATGAGACTTATCCCATATTTCATTCATGGGGAGAGAAAGAAATTGCCATACAGAAAAACAAAACAACATGTTGCTTATTCAATATGTTTCTTACCACTTTGTTCCTATACACAATGAGAATTTTTTAACTACTCATACTTTCATTTGCTTTTGATAATTTTAGAGCCAGTTATATATATTAGTTTATTTACTATTTAGCTCTTATAGAATGTGTACCTTCCCATCACTTTTTTTTCTGGTTTTATCCCATGTTTCCATCTAGTTTGTCTTAATTCAAAGGTTGGTAATTTTTCTATTTTAATGTAGTTACTGTACTTTTTAAGCTGGCTAAAATATTTTGGGTTGATTATTATATATTTATACTAGAGGCCCAGTGCACAAAATTTGTGCACAAGTAGGGTCCCTAGCAACTGCTGGCTGGGGCCTTCCTTTGTTCCATGCTGCCCCCTGGTGGTCAGCACACATCATAGCGAGTGGTCGAACTCCTGGTCAGTCGAACTCCCGAGGGGACACTTTGCATATTAGGTTTTTATATATATAGATAGTTTTTTTCTGAGGAGGGGAAAGGAGAAAAAAACAAAACCAGAACAGACCAGAATTAGAGAAACTTGAGGATCACCAGCATTGCCTAAAGCATCATGGGAAATTCAGGCATCATTAGGCTGATGATACCAGTTAATGAGACCCCCTTTTACTACCAGGTTGAGTGTGGCAGATGAAATAGAAAGCATAGTGAGCATATTCATTTACTCATTTAGAAAATATTTGTTGAGTGCTTATTCTGGGTCAGTCTCAGCATGTAGACAAGACAGAGTTGGTCTCTCCACCACTTAATGGGAAGGTAGTGGCAATGTCAACTTCATAGGCTTCTGATCTGTGTACTTACCCAGGGCCCATGCTCAGAAGGGCCTGGCACTTGGTTTAATGTCCTCCTGGTCTTGAAATCCTAACCATATCTGAACAAGGGGGATTTCCATTTCCCCCACAATTTCTTGTTGCTGGTCCTGGATAGTGGGCTGTACGTTCTACATCTTTGCCTGTCTATAGATTCCCCCAAACACTCTCATGTCTCATCTGAATCTGGCATTCACATTTTTATGTCTGTGAATGGACCCAGGCCTCTTTGTTCTGACACAATGCTGGCCCATTATCTTGTCCCCATCAGAAATAAAAAAGAACAGTTTGAAAACATACACAAATCCTCTCTTGTGTCAGCAAGACTCCAGAGTGACTTATTTAAATGATTAGCTTGTAATGTGCTTCTGTTTGAGGAGGAGAAGTCTCAGGGGAAAAAGAATTGTGCAAATTGAAGAAATTGTGAAGTCTGTTCTTAGTAATCTGCAGAGATGGCACCATGGATGGTTCTTATTATCCTTTCTGATTTCTGCTGGGTAGTGCTCTCCAGCTATATCCTCGAGCACAGAAACTGGGAACCTTAGGGGACATGGAATTCTTCTTCACAATTCTCTGCTATTCAGTTATTATTCATTTTATTTTTTATGTTATTTAATTTTTAATTTTTTTGCCATTTAGATTTAACTAACGCATACTGGGTACCTGCAAGCTCTTTAGTCTTGTCACTGTTTGTTTAGTTCTTCCTTTCTGGGCCTAAAATTTATCTTTATATTTTCAATACTTTCTGCAGGCAGGGATTATTTTCAATACTTTCTGCAGGCAGGAATTATTTACTGAGTGGTTGAAAGAACCTTCCCATGTTCGGGACTCAGATGTGTGTTTTACATGTGCTATGTTATGGAATCAGATAAGAATTATTTCCTCCCACACTGTAAGCTTTTGTAAAATTCAGAAAGCTCTATTTGGTCCCTTGTAATGCTCTCTTTAATGTCTTTGCAATGGGTATTTTCTTAGCAAGGCTATTCTAGTCCATCAAGTCCCTTCAGAGCATGATTGGAGAGAGGCAGAAATCAAACTGATGCAGGCTTATAAAGCCTGGGCCAGCCCTGCAGGCAGCCCCAGAGAGGGTCTCCTGCCTGGTTGGAACACCCTCTTCTCACTCTGTCGCTGGAGGCAGGCTGCCTTGAGAAGGCTTGATCTTAAGGTAAGTGATCTCGCAGCTCAGGCAGACCTCGCACGAGTGGAGAGCTGAGCGCTGTCTCCTGATTGCCCTCCTTGTGGTCTGCCAGTTCTTAAGGACATCCGGTTCGTTTTTAAAATGGGATATGGGTGGCACATCCCGATGTTTGCCAGACATATTCATCATAATAACCTCCGGGGCTAACTTCCTAGATTAAACAATCAAATAATTAAATTCTGAAAAACTAACATTGTATGGTGAAATGAGGTGTTCAAAACAGGTGTTCCATCATGAAAATTAGAGCAGCAATTATATTCTGTGAAGTGTTGTGGAAAGGGTTTCACCTTCTATTTCCTTATTCTAATTATGGGTCTTTTCAATATTGTGTATTTACCAACAGTCTGAGTGCAGCCTCTGTGAATATATTGTTATTGTATTGCTGACTTTGTCATTGTTCTGCCGATACTGCAGGGTTTCGGCTAGACCTTATATAGACCCTAGGCAACCCTTTTTGTTTCAAAATAGAACCATTGCTGGCTTTGTTAGTCACAAAGAGACATAATATTTAATCATCAATTTTATTATTGTTTCTACTATTCTATTATTCTAGTCTATTATTTTTTCTTATCACCCAAAGGATATTGTTTGTTGTGTTCTATAATTAAGTTTTAAAATCGCTTATTTGAGCACCTTTTTATACAAAGCCTCCAGACACTTTAATATAATTGACTGCTTTCTTTCACAGCTATATCCCCAGCACATAGAAAAGTTCCCAGCACAAGTTAGGAGGTAAATAAATATTTGTTAAGTGACTTAAAAATTAAATAAGTGAATAAACGAATTGGTAACACCTTGGGACATTCTTGAATATGGGTGTGAATAAAGGACAAGAAAAGAGGTTACAATACAAACCTGAACATTTAAAAAAACAACCTCAAATTCTTCAGTTCTCTAAACAGAGATGGCAATAAATGGAGCTCACATAGTAACAAGAATGCAAAAGGCCAATGTATGTGTTGGGAGATGTTAACCATATGCTAGATATGATTTCTCAACATGCCATTGCTGTAGAAACTAAGGCTGGCATAATCTAGGGGTCTCCTAATGAAAACATAGAATAAAAAAAATGGTAGCACCATATTTCTCTTCATTAGATTGATCATATCTGAGACTCAGTGTGCTTTAGGCTTTGACAAATGAGAATCAGTTTCTAAGATAGCAGAGCAATAGAACAATGAAAGATACATGAAAAGGTATTTCATCTGGAATACTATATTAAAACACACACCTGTATGTTGGCCATACAATTACAGGAGACATCCATAGGAAATACAAGATTCAGACAAAATTCAGATAGACCACTGTACATAACTTTTCATCCTGTACCCAATTAAAAAATAAAAGAACTTAAGTGGATGATGGTAGGAGAGTGTTCAATAAGTTATGATCAGATGCATCCACTAAAAGTATGTCTAAAAACATTTTACAGACTTTTGAGAAATCTTGTGACATATATCAGTGAAAAGTAATCTGGGTTCACACTGTTATTAACAAAATAAGTTCAAAATATGCATCCTGATTTTTCTCTCCACAACCAGATGAAACTATACCCAAAATATTAGAAATGGTATTAAATTTCTTCCCCTTTTAATATTGCTTCCTACAGTAATATTTTTCTATTAAAATTAGGAAAGGAAAGTTTATGTATAAGCAAATTACCTATATCTTTTGTTCCCCTTCTCTGATGACAACACCAAAATTTATAGCATTTCCTGACCAACCCCCTCCCTCCCCCTAAAAACCAAGAAAATATGCTTGGGGATTAAACATTATGTACTAATTCAATGTTTTTATTTTCTCTTCTGAATTTGCAAAAGAGTATTATCAATTAGAACATGTTTGCTTTCTGAAAATTAATTCAGCTTGCTTTAAAAAATGCAGGAAGAGTAAGACTAAAATTATGTAATGTAGAACAGAAGGAAAGAAGCCTATAAGTAAATGGGTTGAGAAAATAAAAAACTTGAAAGAAAATCTTATTGAGCAAAATGCAGCAGTTGAACCTAAATGCCAGTGTAAGCTTCCTAATAGCTTGTGTGAAAAAGGCAACACATTATTCTAATTAATTAACCACTTGCAAAGTACTAGTTTATCAGGAGGAAATTGGCATATATTTTGAAATGTTTTTCATATTAACTTATTCATGCATGTACTTAACAAACTAAAGTTCATTGACCATAAACTGCTTGTAAGGAATTAAGCTCGTACCTTAGGCGAGGGGAGAAAAATAGGGAATGCAATTGCAAGTGAAGGTGGGGTTATGGTAGAAAAAGGGGGACAATCCAGGGCTACAACCCACATCCACTTTGTCTCTGCGGTGCTGGTCTTTGTTGCAACAGTGAACATGTTTACAAAATTTGTGTTATTTTATAAACCCCTTAAAGGCTGCTTGATACATGCTCCTTGATTATGAAGCTATGTTGAGGATACATCCAGTTATCTTAAGGATTATCTACATAATATCTGCCTTGCTCATTTTCCAATATTCTACAGTCTCTTCCCTTACAACCTAAACTCAGGAGTTGCATAGTTGCTCATGTTCTGTCTATAGAGTACATAATAGCACCTGGTTTCATAACTGAACTCAATAAATACTCCTTTAGGTATTGATGAATTGGTTGAATGAATGACTACAATCTTCTCTCTCTTAGGCTCATATTTCAACATGACATTACTAATTTATAGTTATAACTGCTGTTTCCTTTTAATAACATTGCTTTGTCTAACCACAGTCAGTTGCATACTGACCAGCAGAGGGCTTTTGCAAGTTTTTTCCTATTGACGACTAAGATTAAAAATTTGTGTAGGCCATCTATACATCTGTTAGTGCAAATTTTAAAATAAGGGTTGTATATTTTCATAAGGAACTCTCCTTTATAACATCTTCCTTTCTCATTATAATATACAGACTGAATTCTCCTTTGATTCCCATAGTCTCTAGATCTATGCAAATGATATACACATTTTAAGATGTCTGCATAAAATGTAAAAGATTTTATTCCTCAATATGCATTCATAGTTTTCAAATATTTTTTAGCATAGGAGCTTTTCATCACAAGAAATCCAATGGGAAACTCTTTATGTAAAGCTTTAAAAGCTTCTCTCATTGAAAGGATATAAGAAGATATGTGATCTCTTATTTCTTTTTTCTCATCTCATTTTTTTCTTCTTCCTCCCCTCACACCATTTGATGCATACCCTTGGAAATTTATGGATTCTAAGAGTTAGAACACACCAGTAGAATGCAAGTTTCTTCTAATGAGAAGGTTGGACCAATCTATTTGACATCACAATCATCTTAAAAATCTGTCCCATGAAAACAACAGGTTCTAACTCAGCCACCGTTATGGAAATAACTCATTTTAGACACTAAGAGAAGCAGTTTGGCTCAGCACTTTAAGCAATTGGATGGCAATTCATGGGCTCGTGGTTTTCAAGTTGTTTTTTTGCTGATGCGTTTGACATTGGGAAAGTCACTGCTTCTTTTTCTCTGTGGCTTACTCATCAATAAAGCAGCATATGATTCACTGACTCACCGCATTCTCATCAAGTGTTTACTCCCTAGAACTGATAATGTACTATTCCACTTAAGCAATTAATAAGAAAGGTTCTAAGGAGCAGGTAAAAGTGGACATATTTGTAGCTAAATAATAACGTGAAGAAAACTTACATGCTGAAGGGCTTCATATATGTAGTAAGAACAAAGACATTGGCTAATTTTGGTAAGATTTCACAATAAACATCATTTTCAGGGAAGATGCACTAAGTAGCTTGAAATAATTTTAGGTTTACTGGAACTGGGGAGAAGACCAGCATTCGGGTTGGAGCAGGAGGTATGAGCAACAGCTGGGATGTGTGCTATAATTCTAATAAGAGAAATATGTACTGCTTTCAGGATCTTGAAAAGAGGAGAAGTTTTTGGTTTGCTGAAAGTTTAACAAAAGCATCTTGCTAGTTAGTTCTGCCAACTGGGATGTGAAAGCTAATTTTTAAAAAGTCTATCCTTGTAAATTGGACATTAGGATGTTGCTTTTGAGTGCTAGTAAATTGAACCCTTTATTCTGTGCTTGAGAATGATTAGCTATTCTCTAGTAAGAGAATACTTAAAAATAAAAAGTGAAAAACTTAACAAAAATGGCCATTCTTTATCTCATATTCAAGGTAATCACATTGCATGTGCTAAGCAGCAGTTCAGTGCCTTGCTCTTAGTCATGTGTAGAACAAGCTTAGATTAAGAGCTGAATTATCTCGGAGAAGATCTTGAACTTCATGAAAGGTCACTTCCTTTAGTTCAGAATGTTTTTATTACATTTCAATCACTTTGCATTCTTATCAATTCTCCCTCTGAGTGGATCAAATCATTTCACCAAATGATCTCGCCAGATGAGGTAAGTCAACCATCTTTGGGAAATTCATTAAAATAAAGGCCACTAGGGCACCATTTGCTTGGTTGAAGTACTATCCACACGGGCTCAAGTAGTTAATGTGCTTACAAAAGTGCTCACAAAATAATTTATTCCCCAGAAATTTTCTCCCTAAAACTCATTAACTTCTTTAACAATATTGCAAAGCAAGTATATTAAAAAAGATTTGAATCCTGATCCACAGGATAAATTATTGATTGTTCAAGGTGGTATTTTATTACATTAAGGGCCAAGTTTGGGAAGATACTGTTTGGAAGAGGAAAATACAAATACCGCAAAAGTAGCAGAGATAGATTGAAGTCTTGACCTTGATCAACTTCAATCATTCTGCATATGTTGACCATTATGTGCTAAGATGAGAATGCAAAAGTGAGTTTTTGCCTTGAAATAGTCCACAAGCAAATGAAAGAGACACTTTAACCTTAGAAAAATAGCTCAATTTTTTGTTCATAATATCAAAACAATAATGTATACTGTATATTTTACAACTTACTACCTACAATAATAAAAGTGTAGTATGCTAATTAGACCGGACAGCCAAATGACCTTCCGGATGACCTTCTGGATGACCTTCTGGATGAAGCTGGGGCTGCCAGGGCCAAGACAAGCCACCGTGGCTGTGTGGGCCGAGCCCCTTGCACGAATTTCGTGCATCGGACCTCTGGTAGTGTAACAATGAAGAATGCAGATGTGAGCTAGAATCAGATAGTCCTGAACTTGAATCCAGAGTATATCCATATCTTGACTCAGTATGACCATGGGCAAGTTACTTAACTCATCTAAACATGAATTTCCTTGCCTTTACATTTCAGCATTAGTTAGCTGAAATGGTTATTGTGTGTATTTGCTATGTTAATACACAAAGTAATTAACACTGGGCCTGGCACACAGGAAGATACCTAATCATACATAGACTATACTTAGACACACACTGGTTCTATATATATTTAAATATTAAGTCATGATAAAATATTATTTGTTTCTTTTGTACATATCATATAGAAAAATTATTGATGGTAATCACATGAATATACTTATAAAAGACTTTGAAAGATAAAATTTTTATAGAAAATGAAATATAATATGAACAAAAAAGGTATGATCTTTATTTATTTTATTTTTAAAAAATTGATTTCAGAGAGGAAGGGAGAGGGAGGGAGAAACAGAAACATCAATGATGAGAGAACATCAATGATGACAGAAACATCAATGATCAGCTGCCTCCTACATGTCCCCCACTGGGGATGGAGCCCACAACCCAGACATGTACCCTGACTGGGAATGGAACTATGACCTTCTGGTTCACAGGTCAACTCTCAACCATTGAGCCACCAAGGCTGGGAAAAAGGTCTGATATTTAAAGGACACCAGTTACTTCAGTCATGTACTTCATTTACTTCTAATACCTTATGAACTGGAGGAGAAAGCAAAGATCACCTGCCATCTCCCTGCTAAGGCTCACATAAAACTGTCATGTGGAATAAGACAATTACAATTATTTTCCCCTAAAAAACAACAGAGCTGTTTGTTAATAGATCAATAATGAATGCTCATCTGACAACCAAGTGAAAAGGAGCTACTTCTATGTCAGATAAACCCCAAGGCTCCCCCAATAAATCCATTTCCCAGCTCCTTGTGTTTGCACCTTTGTCTCAGTCCCTCCCTTGAGGATGGACAGGAGCTGTGCCATGCTCCTAACCAAGAGATTATGGCAAAGACTAAGTAATTTGCAGATATATTTAGGTCCTAAATCAGTTGATCATGAATACATCAAAAGGGAGATTATCTTGGGTGGGCATAACAATCAGTTGATAGCTCTCAAAACTGGGACTGGAAGCTCCCTGAAGTCAGAGAAGCGTCTGTCTATTGCTGGGCTTGAGAAAGTAAGCCACCATGTGTGAGAGGGCTGAGGAGAGTGTCTCATGATAGGGAACTGGGGATAGAATTCTAGGATCAGAGAGCAGTCCAGTCAACAGCCAACAACAAAACCAAACAAAACCAAAAAATAAAAATAAATAAACAACACAACAACCAAAAACACCTCACAGTCACAGACAACATTATGGTAATTACCAGAGGGAAAGGGGACAATGTACAGATGAGGTATTATAGACTTGTACACCTGAAACCTACGTAATTTTATTAACCAACTAGAATCCCAATGCATGAATTCGTGCATGGGTGGGGTCCAGCTGGCCCACCCTGATTGGGGCAGTTCGGGCCAGGCCGGCTGAGGGGAGGGGCCATGGGCCGTTGGCCAGCTGACCCTGCCCTCTGGTCGAACTTCTGGTCAAACTCCCAGTAGAGGGGACAATTTGCATATTAGCCTTTTATTACATAGGATGTCACCCCGATGAATTCAATTTTAAAAAGGGAAGAAAAAACAACAACAACAAAAAGAGGACCATGACCTTTAATTCTATAACCACAAGGGAATGAATGAATCCTGGCAACAAGAACAACTGAAGGGAGGCTGGAAGTTTATCTTTTCCCAGCCGAACCTCTGATGAGACTCTAACCCCAGGTGACACCCAGATGGCAGCCTGACAAGACCCTGAAGCGGGGAGCCAAGCTAAGCTGCACCTAGAATTCTTACCACAGGAAGTATGAGGTAATAAACCTACCCAGGATAGCTCAGAAATGAAAGGGACTTTAAGGGTCCTTGAGTCTAATTCTTTCTTTTCCTGAGGAGAACATTGAGGGCAAGAGCTGGTAAATACTTTTCTATTATCATTCAACAAGTTATTATTAGATCTGGGAATGGACCAAGGTACTCCTGGTTCCCAATTCAGTATTCATTTGCTGGGCTTTTGTTTAAAGCTTTTTTAAAGAGACATAAAGGGATAAACTTATATATATGTATATATGTACATATATATGTATTTAATAGTTATACATTGGACTAGATTATTAAAGTACATTTTAATTAAATACATGCAATATTCTTATTTAGTTATATAATGATTTATTGTATAAATTAATATATTATATAAATTAATATATATATTAATTATTTATTATATATAATTATTTTTTATTATTATTGTTATACTTCATAATTACCTATTTAACCCAAAAGATCCTTTAAACATCATCTAAGACAGCAGTCCAATGTTCTGGTTCTCCAGATTGGGAAAACTGAGAGCCTAAAGGGTTACATAGCAGAAAGAATTTTTCATAATGAGTCACAAGTGATTTGTTTGAGCTGTTGTTTCATTTTCCATTCTATCACTTTCTGGTATTTATGACGACAAAAATATTCACAGGAATTCCCACAGTGCACTCCTCTGTGGTACTCCTGCTTTCTCCTGCTCCGCCTATGAAACGCCTGTGGTACTCTATCACCCTTAGCTCATCAACCTTCTTTCCCTCACCTCACAGATCGAACCTTACCTGCCCCCTATCCAAGTCCTTTGGAACCTTTTGTCAAGTCATTGCTTTCTAAGCTCCGATAAAGTCATTCTAAAGTGTTACAGGATTACTATTATCCCTCCCAGAGATATATCCGTTTTAAAAGCAATCCAAAACATGCCATGTCTCAATTTCCTAAAATAATTTTCAGTATTAGAATTTCTGCTTTGTTGAGAAAGTATTTCTGGGGAATGTATTAGAGAAAAGGTTTTGGACAGCACCATAAAATCACTTAGAAATTTAAATAGATCTAGTTGCTAGGAAGTTACTTCTGAAGATAAACTGGAAGTAACCTGGGTACATGGTTTCAAAATCTAATGCCTTATATAAGTTGCAGACACAGATACTCTCAGGACCTTTCTATTTTCAATGTGGAACCTGAAATGAATCTAAAGTGCTTGGCTTGGCTATAAAAAATCCCAGAGCACATGTTGTTTAAAGTGTTTTGTGTGTCCCCGACTATTTTTAATTCTATTTTTTTCCTTAGCTGAACAACCCAGAGGCTGAGCAAATGCAACACAAATCCTGTGGTTCTTTTTAAACTCAGCTCCAGTCTCAGCTCTCTCTGCTTCTTCCAGCCCCCCACTTAGTTGCCATGTTCAGCAACACTTCAAAGGTGTGGCTGGCTTCATTTCTGGGCTTAGATTCTGTTTCAAGAAGAAACTAAATTAGAATCAGTTTATCACCCTTGGCTAGGATTTTTAACAGAATTTAAAAACTAAGAGGAACCCCAGTCACATCTAAAATGATACCAAGTGTAGCAGCTGGGTGCTTGATCTTCAAAGCAAGCCGTAGCCCTGCATCAAGCTCACTGTTCTCTGCTGGCATAGCATCTTGAGCCTCCGAAGGCACAATTTCATGGATACCCAGGGCACTTGCTGTATTTTCATTTTATTATTCTTTAAAGAGGAAGAAATTAGGCTTATTTTTTTTACATATTTTTCTTTATGTGATGATGCTTTTATTAAAATAAAAGCAAATAGAGAGAAATGAGTACTGGGAGATACACAAGGAGAAAAGATCCTGAAATTAAACTTCCCTAATTTATTAGAAATTGGGTCAGCAGAGGTAGCACTGAGAGCATACACCCTAACCATCAAATCCTTTTTTGGGGTTGAGAAAGCACAAACCACCACCGAGCTCCTTCACCTAATTGGCTATGGCATGGGGGCTGCACTCAGTAGAAAGCAGAACCATTGTTTTGAAAAAAGCAGATAGCCTTTCCCATATCATCTTATTATATCTCTGTTCCGCTTTGACTACCATATATCTTACATTTGACAAAGCGTTTATATGCCCTACAATCAGTGGCTTGAACACAGTATTTTATCCTTTAGAAGTGTTATATGTTTTAAAGGACTGTTCACTTGAGATGAATATTGAGTGATGGACAGGTATACTCCTATAGGGTAGGATTGGAAAGCTCTAAGCAAAGATAGTAGCATGAACAAAAGCACAGTGGGATGAAATGATGTGTTGATTTTGTGAAATTGCATGCATTTTAGAATGTCTGGTGTGTAGGCTGGAGGCAGGGGTGGGAAGAAGGCTAAGAAGCAGGAGAATGATCTTATTATATTACTCAGTTTAGATTGGCGGAGTGTGGGGAGTGACTACAGGTAAGGGCAGCATCCAGAAAAGAGGGACTGAAGAACCATGAGAGCAATTAGAGCTCAGTAGGGCAGAATAAAATGCAGCTGGAAGAATAGTAGACACACATCCAGGAGAGACTTGAATAGAACCAGTTGAAGAGACGATCAAATAATATAACAATACAATACATAGCGATGTCAGTATTCAGGAATAAGATAAATTGAAATAAAGTGAAGTACTGAATAGGTAGTCTGGCATTTTAGGAAATTAAATCTGAAGACATGACGATGGCACCAGGGTTCTCTATTGATTTAGAGCCTCACACACAGAAGATGGGAAGGTTCCTCGTATGTGCATTTGTTAAGGTATAGATTCCGTGGAAAGCCACGGATTTTGATGCCTGGAGACCCAGGTTGATTTGCTATATCCGTGAAACCTGGAGAAGTTATTTAACTTCTTCAAGCATGGTTTTCATGTGTACAAAAGGAATAATAATAATACCACTTACCCACCCAGCCAGCTTGGCTCAGTGGTTGAGCCTATGAACCAGGTCACAGTTTGATTCCCTGTCAGGGCATATGCCTGGATTGCAGGCTTGATCCCCAGTGTGGGGCCTCCAGAAGGCAGTCGAGCAATGATTCTCTCATCATTGATGTTTCTATCGCTCTCTCTCCCTCTCCCTTCTTCTCTGATATCAATAAAAATATATTAAAACATAATAATAATACCACTTACCCCATAGAATATTGCAAATACTAAATAAATGAGTGTGAAATATCTGGCACACTTTGGGGTACATACTGAGGGCTCAGTAAATGTTAATTTTCCTTCCTATAAAAAATATGCTGTGAAGTATGTGTGCAACTCTGCAGAGCTTTTAAAAAGTTTGTAGTAAAACAAGATCCAGCATGGTAGGCAGGAATATATAAATACCACGAGAGAAAAAGGAGACAGGAACTGCAATAAGGGTAAAGTCAGCTGTGACCCAGTAGAATAGAATTTAGCAACTTTAAGCCTCAGGACTCTTGTGAGAGAGAGATGATCAGAGAAACCAACTCCTTGATAATTAGGGCCTTCGGTCCTTCTAGGCTGGCACATTAAAAAAAAATTATGAGCTTATCCTCCTATCTTTATATTATGGGGCTATTTGAAAAAGAACACCTATATTTCTTGCTTTAACCCAGTTATGAGCAACTAAAGTAATAATTTCAGTCATCAAGATACTGTGCTAAAATGCTTTATAACACATTTTGATGAGCTTAATCTAGGAACATAATTAGTAAAACAGCTTTATTTTAATGTCGTTCAATTAAATCATTTATCATTTGTATTCCTACTATGTACTAAACACTATGTGAAATGTTGTGTATAAGGGATACACAAGAGCCCTGGCCCCTGTTCCTCAGTGGTTAGAGCATTATCCCATGCATCAAAGGGTCTCAGGTTTGATTTCTGGTCAGGGCAGGGCACATACCCAGGTTTCTGGTTCAATCCCTGGTCAGGGGGAGTACAGGAGGTGACTGATCAATGTTTCTCCCTCACATCAATCTCTCTTTCTCCCTCTCCCTCTCCCTCTCTCTTTCTCTCTCTCTCTCTCGAATCAATGAAAAAAGCATATCCTCACGTCAGGATTTAAAAAAAAGGATGCATAAGTTATACCCAAATCCCTCAAAGACCTCACGTTTTAGAAGCCTATTTCATGATTTTTTTTCTCATCATGGACTCATGGGACATAACTTTACATGCCACTGTGGGTCATGCTAGGGCAAAGGAAGAGTTAATAAACTGGACAAAATATCCTCCTACTTTACATTATTTTTCAAAAACCAGTCAATATTCCTCTGTACAGAAATTTTATCTTGGCTTGAACTCTATATCTGAGTGTCAAAAATCAGACTGTTGACTTCCAGAATCAATTACTTATTTTCAGTGTGAGAAATTATTTTACTAGGCCCCAAACATCCTAGAATAAAAAAACCACCTTGTGTCAGCAATACAATATGGTCTTCAAAGACAGGTATTATTTATCTTTTTTTAAAATTTCTTTATTGATTAAGGTGTTACATATGTGTCCTTATTCCCCCATTACCCCCCTTTCCCCCCCACTCATGCCGTCACCCCTGTTGTCTGTGTCCATTGGTTAGGCTTATATGCATGCATACAAGTCCTTTGGTTGATCTCTCCCCCTTACCCCCACCCTCCCCTACCTTCCCTCTGAGGTTTGACAGTCTGATCGATGTTTCTCGACAGGTATTATTTCTTGCTCTACTTTCTCAAGAGCAGGGCTAGACTTTCCAACGTAGCTTACCAAACTTTGCTTAGTAACACTTCTCCAAGGCTAGTAGGTAGAGTGATAGAACTCTCTCTTACCCCTAAATGTGCATTTCTCCTCCTGGTAAATACACTTTCTTAAATCCATATGTCTTACATCTCTACTCCGTCTATGTCAGACCCTTACTTATCTCCCAAACCATTGATATAGCTAAACCAGTTTTTCCTCATCCTGTCCTACTCTATGGATGACTCACACAAGAAACTCTGACCATGGCTTCATTTGCTTAAAGTGTTCCAGTGGAGCCTTATTGTCTACAAGATAAATTTCAAGTCTCCTGTTTAAAATAAAACATCTTCCATAAACTGACCCTTGCCTACATGTTTGGCCTTTCTTCATGACACTTTAGCTGCAACACTGAAAAATTGCATACACTAGCAACTTAGTATTTTGCAAGAATTCCCACTCCTAAAACTGATAATATGATAAAAAAAAAAGGTGCTTCTGTGTTAGATAATCATTGAATATAATTTAAAACTACTGCAGAGCTGGTAAAATAGAGTTAAAAATGAATTATGTAATTAAATTACAAGGAGACAATAATTTTATGCCAATGTGATGGCCTTCATCTATAGACCTAATTTCATTCCTATCTGTGCTCACTCTAAAAACTCTGTTTGAAATATTCTCTCTCTCTTCTACTTCTTCACTTGACTATCTTCTACTCATATGTCAAGAGTAAATTCGTGTGTCATTTCTTCCAGGAAGCATTCTCTGATAACCTCCCTTCAGGCAGACAAATCCTATTGCTCTGAGCTTGAACAGCTTTCTGTGCATCCTTCTATCATAACACTTATTATTGAAATTTGCCTGTATAAACTCTGACTTCCTTGATGTCAAAAACCATTTGTCTTTAGTCTTTGTGTCATTATCTTCCATTTGCCTGAAACATGATCATCACTGAATAAATATTTTATAAAGCATACCAATTTTCCCCTTTTTTCTGTAATATACACATTGTACTTATCATGGTTGCCATTTTCCCATTCATATTTCCTTCCTCTGCTCAATCTTAGTAAGTAATTCTGACAACTCTAACCCCAGCACATGTGATACTTTATGAAACTTGGTGCTAGCTTTCCCAGCTGCTCAGATTTGGTCGTTTTTAAATATTCTGCATTTTTAGTCCTTAATTACTTTTATAATTTGTTAGAATATTTTACTCTAGAGTTATCAGGTTTTTTTGGTAGCCTGTGGAGAGAGACTCAACAAAATCCACTCCTTCAAAGAATCTTGACTATATGAAAAAAAGTAAAACTTGCTTTTGTGATAATTACACTAATGTGATCTTGATAAATTTATTTATTTTACTCAGGCCCTAAATGACTAAAATCTTTGTTTCAGAATAATCAGGGACTAAAGGCTCAGTGCTTTGTTCTGGGTTTACCTCTCTTGAAATTGTTGCTGAACATGAATGTAAGTGAAAAAACTCATGAATAAATCTGAAGTATACAACTTTCTTAATTTCACTATGTATCACCTCTCTAAGGCCTCTTCCTTATAGCCTTAACAGACCTTTTGTAGAACATAGCAAGGCAGAGAGCACCAATAAATACTGACTAAATAGTTTTTAGGTTTGTCTACATAGACTAGATAATCTAAGTGTAAAGCACTTTTCATTTGAATTGTAATAGTGCAGCTTCTACAAAAACTAAGTAAAAACATATTAAGGTAAGCAATACTTGTGGTTAGATCTCATAGGAGATTCCTTGAATGGAAGACATAAGTACCAGTAAATGTGCCTTAATTTAAGAGTGAGTATAAAAAGGGGGCATCTGGGAGAACTATCCTTACACTGTTTTCTAACACATAAAATGAAGGCATGTTTAAAAAGAACAGTATTCTTATCTGCTAGCAAAAAGCACAAAAATGTTACAATATGACTCCTTTAATTTAGGGAATTTGGATTTTTATGTCAACTGTCCCCATATCAAGTGAAATTGCCTTTTCATTTAAGGTGGTCATAGACATCAGAAGTGGTATTTATGCTTCAAATCAAATTTTCTGGCAGCAATGTTATTTCAACTTAAAATTGCTCTGTTTTTCTAATATTCAATCCAATCATTCCTGTGGGTCAAAATGTTAGGAATATACTTACTAGCAACTTACTATTTTGCAAATATTTCCACTCTCTAAAATATAATAATCTGATCAAAGAGGGTGCTTATGTGTTAGATACTCAAGTTGAATAATATTATTTAAAACTACTGCAAAGCAGATGGAATAGAGCTGAAAATGTATTAAGTAATTAAATTACAGGGAGACAATTATTTTACACCAACCTCATGGCTTTCATCTATAGACCTAGTTCTAATCCACTGAGGAAAAAAAGAACTCCCTAGCCTTAAAACAATGCATATTTCAATAATTCCCTCAACGAAGAGAAGAGGACAAAAAGGTAAATACAAGCAAAAGATTCCAAGAAAGGAGACTTTGGGGGAAATTCTAGCCCACTGTATATTGGAATAAAAAATATCTATCCAAGTAACCAAATAATTCATATAGAATTCTGACAGTTGGGGAAATATATAAAAAGCCCATTGGCAAATGACAACAATAGTTATTAGATGGCTTAATTGATTTGGGTTTCGGCATGCCATGTTCCACGGTTGCATAGTTAAGGGACACTAACGTTTCCTTGGGTGACACTAACAGCATGATGATAGCTGGCCCTACTATAAGAAATACTAAGTTATAGTATTTATTATAATTTATCATTCATTTCAATTCAGTAGGCTTATGATTCTGGACACAAGAAAAGCACCTGAAGTCCCCAAAGGACATCTAAAACCAATGGATAAAGACAAGTTGGAATGTATATTAGGTTTTCTTTTACATGAACTGACAGATATGAGTTCAGACTAACCTATCTTTCTCATGTCCATTGATTTAAGAGATACATGTTATGCTGTTAATAATTTTTGCTAAAATATATATTTATTACAGAAAATTTGGGTTTTATATAATAATTAGAAAATTATAATCTTTTAAAATCCACCACTGAAAAATAAGTGCTATTAATATTTTTAAAGATTTTTTAAATGTAGCATACATATGAAAAAAATTATACAACTTTTTATTCTTTTCTATACAACAATTTTTCACAAGCTCTCAACCAATATCCGATGTAGTTTATATACATATGGTTCAGCTCCCTGAATCCTTTTTAAGGTGATAGGAACAACTATAAGGAATGTGTTTTACACTGGTTCCCAAAGTGTTTCCAGTGATATTATTAACACACAGGTTAATAAACAGATCATTTTTACTATCTTCCTTTCACTTTTCTATTCCTATACTGGTGGTTAATTCATCATCTAAATAAACTACTATCACTTGAAACCTTATATCAAAGTTTGGATAATCGAAAACTAAGACAAATATGTTATAGAAAAAAATATTGGCTCTATAAGAAGATTATTAAAACTGATGCATGACTTGAAAAGGGAAGAAAATATAAAATAGGTTGAAAAGGGAAGAAAATATAAATAGCAGTGTCATGAATTTTAAAAGATAATATTTATGTAAATTGGTAAGCATTAAAAAGATAATAATGCAATAATATGAGAAATTTTGAGACAGCAAATTTGTCAACTTAAATTAAGTGGATAATTTCCTATTAAAATAAATGTATTAAAATTAACACAGGAACAATAGATAATCTGTAAAGTCCTGTATCTGTTAAAGTGATTGAATGCATAAATAACACTTTTTCCCCAAAGGAAACTATAGGGAAATAAATGTTATATATTTTTAAATTATACATTTTGTATTTAGAAAACACAAAAGTAATACCTTTCTGATGTATAATCTTCTAAAAATTAAATTTATTGGGGTAACACTAGTTATTAACATGATATACATTTCAGGTGTACAGTTTTATAACATATCACCTGTAGATTGCATGTGTGCTCACCACAAAAACGTCAGCCTCCTTCTGTTACCATATTTGACCCCTTTTACTCTCTTTATCCTTCTCCAACTTCCCTTCCTGTCCAATAACCACCATTGCATTGCCTGTGTCTATGAGTTTGTTTGGTTGGTTGGTTGGTTTGGTTTGTTGCTTTCTATATCCCACATGGATGGATCTTGAAAATATCATGCTAAGTGAAGTAAGTCAGATAGAAAATGACTAGAGCCACATAATTTTACTCGTATGTGGGATCCAATGCATACATAACCCTGATACAAATATCTGACTAGGGAATTACCATAAAGAAAAATACAGGTGAAAATAGCAAAACACTCTCATGAAGATAGCAAAAATTATCTCATGCGAAAATACTAAATACACATATTAACTAATTAAAATCAATTATATCTAAAAAGGTATGTCATGATTAAATTGGATTTACTCCAGAAATAGAAGGTTGGCTTAATATTTAAAAATCAACCAATGTAAATGACCATGTTAAGAACATAAAAAGAAAATCAATTAACTGAATAGAGATAGAAAAGCAATGTTTGTTTTTCAGCATGTGGCTCAGCCATGTGTACCCTGTGTAAGTCAGGATTTGAGATATCTAGTTCCATGTTCTAAGGGTTTTTAACTTGGAAAAAACTTTTAAAGTGAGTTATAAAGTAATTTAAGCCATGTGTCCAATATTTTAACCTTGAGCAAGTTACTTCATTTCTTTGTTTCTTAGTTTTCCACACTGTAAAATTGCACACCACAGAATTTTCCCACCCCCTGAACTTAATTAACAGCACATCATTGTAAGATTCCAAATTTCATAGAAGATATGTCAAGATAATAATAATATATACTTCCATGTACCTTTATCACTGTAATCTAATTTTATTAAGGTCATAATTATTATGTGCAGAGATTAATGACACTATGTACATAATATGGTATCAGGTAAGTGCAATATTACATGGAGAATCCTTTTAGGTAGAAATATCATGGTTCAGTTCTTTAGTTTTATGAGTGCTTAAAGGTTTCAACCAGATTTTAAATTCAGCCAAGAAAACCCATCTTTATTATTGTTTTAAATTTCTACCTTTGCTAGCTAGAAGAAAGCTGGAGGAAGCCAGCTGAAAGTGAGTCAGTGTAAATGCCAAGCATTTTACTAAGTTGATTTGGTTCTCCTTTGTGTTTGACATAATAAATCCTAGGCGTGTCGCAGTGTTTTAAAATACTCTGTAACCCAAACAATTAGACTTCCTGTAGGTGAAGTTAGTCAGCTGAGAAAAAGGATTTGAGTGTTTCCTCTTTTGTTTTAAGACAAGTGTATAAAATAAAATATAATGTAATCCACAAATCTGCAAGTATTATTTGCAAATCTTGTAAGTTCATAGCAGTGTAGGTAAGAGAAAGAAGTATAAACAAAAGCACAATACTCTCCACCAGGCATTGTTATTTATCTTGTTCTTGGTGTAGAAAGTATTCTAGTCATATGTCTATAACACTACATACCCACTATGCCTTTTTCATTTGTTGGAATTACTTTCTTGTTCTTACTGTTCTTGACTACCAACTTAATACATTATAAATATTAACATATTTATTTTGAATGAATAAATGGAAAAGGAATTTTTCTATTTGTTAAAAATATCACACTAAGTTGTCTATTTTCCAATGGAATAGAGCCAATATTGTGATCTGATTAGTATCCAGGTCTCCTTGTATCCAAATTATAAGGACTATGTTTAGTTAAAAATCACGGTTTCTAAGCTGGTCAGTGTTGCTCAGTGGTTGTGCGTTGACCTATGAACCAGGAGGTCATGGGTTCGATTTCTGATCAGGGCATATGTCTGGGGTGTGGCCTTGGTCCCCAGTAGGTGGAGTGCAGGGGGCAGCCGATCAATCATTCTCTCATCACTGATATTTCTATCTCTCTCCCTTTTTCTCTCTGAAATTAATTTTAAAAAGTATATTTTAAAAATCATTGTTTCTTCCTTTCCCAATTAAAGAAAAAATAGAGTCAAAAACAGGAATACTGGAAAAACTTTTGTTTTTGGATTGTGTACCATTAAGAAACTATCAAAAGTTAAAAATACCAAAAATTACATTTAAGTGATCAATCTTGAAACTTACTTGAATAGTTTAAGTAATAGACTAATAAAAGTGAGGATTTGAATTGAGTTTGTTAATATTTACTACAAATATAGATTGTGTCTAAGAGGTAAGTGAAAACATAGACGCATAGAGTTGGGAAAGAGAGAGAACATGTTGGGAATAGTGAGTAGAATAATTAGGAGTAATGGAGTGAACATGTAGGTAATGATAAGTAATGAAGTTGGAAAGGTAGGTTGGGTGATTTTTGAATGCTGTTATAGAATATGACAAAACCATAAAAATTTTTGAATAGAACAAGTGATACATATAAGGCTAAATGTAATTACATTAATCTGAAGAGTGTGTAGAACTTACATAGAATACAAAGAGGCTGAAAGTAGAAAGATATTTTATTTAAACCATAAAGTAGTACTGAGCTGATATACAATTATGGATATTATGACAATAATGAAGAAATAGTAGATATGAGACCAAGAAAAATTGACTTGGCATGGCCACAAGGGTAAAAAGAAAGATGAAGTATCCACTTAACTATATTAAAACAATTGATAAAGCATTATAAAATATTCATTTTATGATTTTATACATAATTAAACCAAGCTGTATATTTTGGTATGGTTTAGTACCTTATTCACTACTGTCTGTTATCTATCAGAGACTTCAGTCATTTCTGTTTTGACTATAGAGTTTTTCAATAAAACTATATATTTCAATATATTATTATTTAAAGTAGCCAGATATATCCTGAACTTTGTAAAAAGCTCCAGTTGTGGTCATCCACTGCAATCTTTTCCTGACATGGTTGCTATAAAGAAGAAAACTTTAGGGGAAAAGGAAAGCCTTGACCATCTCTTGGGCTTTAGGATCGCTTAACCTCAGGAATTATTTCCAGGGTTCTCCTATTTTGTAGCCTATGTTGAAGTCATTCTCTAAAGCAGTGGTTCTCAACCTTTCTAATGCCGCGACCCTTTAATACAGTTCCTCATGTTGTGGTGACCCCCAACCATAAAATTATTTTTGTTGCTACCTCATAACTGTAATTTTGCTACTGTTAATGAATCGTAATGTAAATATCTGTGTTTTCCGATGGTCTTAGGCGACCCTGCTAGCGGTTCTCAACCTGTGGGTCACCTAAGACCATCGGTTGGGGGTCACCACAACATGAGGAACTGTATTAAAGGGTCGCGGCATTAGAAAGGTTGAGAACCACTGCTCTAAAGAGTTCTTTCTTTTTTGAGCTCTGTATCCCATTTCATTTCCTGCCTTCTATCTTAAGTTTTGGGCAAAGCACTCTTTGCTTTTAAAAACAGCTACAACCTAACTCCATAGTTCATCCAAAGATGGTGTGTGCATTTGTAGTGCACTGCACACATCATTGTTTAAAAGCTGGAAAGCCTAACCTGTGAACCAGAAACGTATCCTATGTTTTGGCTGGACCCACCACATCAGCAATTCATCCTCTCCCATTTTTATTTTGGCAGCCTCATGGCAGAAGGGATGATTGCTAAGGCAGTGTGAGCCCTCCCGTGCCCCGTACACTGAATTTCCTTGCCTGAGGACATTATAATTGCTAACAAAACTGCTTTAGGGATTATAGCTGAACCCTAATACAAATTGGTGTAAACATTATGTATGAGTGAAGAACGTCTACGTAAAACAATCTTTCCATATTGCTGAGTTAATACATTGGTAAAGCCTTCACCAGAAGCAAAGCCTGTTCGGAAGCCATTGAGACCTTCTGTCTTGGGTCATTTATCTTCTTCCATGTTGTTGCCGCAGTTTCTATGACCCATCCTGAGCCACAACGTGATCTAATCTGTGCTAGAAAAACCATCTCTAGGTATCATAGCATTTGCACTTATTTTTGTGACTTCTCACTTTCTGGCTGTAATCTAGCAGTTAGTTTGCATTGTATGTACAAAGTTTTTGACAAATTCATCTCTAGAATCTTAGCTATTTTGTTGTAATTTTTCTATTGGACAGATCTTTTAAATGCTCATGGAAGCTTGGCATCCTTCAGTGGCTGTTTTGCATTATGCCACTTGCTTGCAATTCAAAATTTATTTTTTTCTGACCTCCACTATCTTTTACTTTTTTTCTGCAATAGTTGTAAATTTTTACCAACATATCCCTTTTTCTCAGGGTAAAATAAAAACCACTTGGATGAGCACTACTTGAAAAACTTCTCCCAGACATAATTGACTCTGTTCCATGCTTTCTTTTCTATTCTAAATTTTATATGTTTTTTATTGAGGCGAGAGAAAGAGAGAGAGAGAGAGAAGAGAAGCGAAGCGAAGCGAAGCGAAGCGAAGCGAAGCGAAGCGAAGAGAAGAGAAGAGAAGAGAAGAGAAGAGAAGAGAAGAGAAGAGAAGAGAGGAGAGGAGAGAAACATCAATCCGTTGCCTCTTGCACGCGCCCTGACCGGGAAATCAAACAGAGTGGTGTTCAACCAACTGAGCCACACTGGCCAGGACCTCTTTTCTATATTCTCACCTCTTTGAGAGCAAGGTGTAGATTCTTTCTTTATAGACCTGGTACCTAATGCAGTACCTGGCAAGTAATATGGGTTCAGCAAAGGTTTTTTGAGTTCATTAATGAATTTGTCCTTCCCATGTATTGGGCTTCATAATCACCAATCCAGAAGAAAATAGTTGGGGGAAAAATAACCTTTTTGAGTTGTTTTTTCCCCCCTACTTATCTGATTCCATGATTTCATGCATAACTTAATTATCAATACGCATATATATGTATTCTGCCCAGTTTAATGCAAAATTACTATATACTGATTCAAAAGGTTCTGCCTTTCTGAATCATAAAAGTTGGTATTTTCACTTCCAAGTGACCTTTTTGGCAGCTATCCACAGTTTTGAATATGGTCTTAAATGCCTCTACTGGAAAATCATATCCTAAGAGATTTTTTTTCCCCCCAAAGCCATATCCCACTAATGTTTGCAAAACCCTAACTACATTAAATTTACACTTTGAGTATGATGTTTTTAATATGAATGAACTCTAAAATAGCCACAGGTGACCAGTTTGGCATTTACAGTCTGTGGCATCTCCAGAGAGACAGATCTTTGTTTACTGACGGTCTGACAGTTTGGCTTCTTCAGACAAGGTAAACATCATCTGTGTTTCAGCAGGAAGCATACAGCATACACAGTGCCCGGGCAACTGCTTTTAGATGGTCGGTGATGATACTTTTTAGTATTTTCAAGGTCAAGGGAAAGCCTGGCTGGGATTATATAGCAGATAGCAAACTACATCCTTAGAAGAAGTCCCCGGGAGGCTTTTCTAGCTTTGGCAGTGATGTACTATATGCTGCAGGCTTACCATATCTCTTTAGCAAGTCATCTATTTTCTTTTATGCTCAGCTGAGTAGAGCTAAGATCAGTTTTTAAATCCCATTGCCATATTATCCAATCAAGACTAGATTGGTAATTGTTTGCTATTTTTGAAAAAGCCTTTCAGTTACACAACCTGGGAGGGAGGGAGAGGTAAGGCATGTTTATTTCCCCTGAAATGTTGGGTTATAAATTAAAATGAAATAAAATCATGTGTGTAAAAGTCTGCACTCCAAAGAAGAACTATTTTATAGTTGAAGTGGTATGCAAAGGAAAATTAGAGTAACTAAAGATTTCATGGTGAAAAATGAACTCCTGAAGAGCAACCTGTTTTTCTATTTTAATCCAAACAGTAAAATGGTATGAAACTATTTGGGTGCATGTGAAATAAGGAAATAAAATATTAAATAAAAAGCATTTGGTATTATTATTATTATTGCAGGCATACCTTGTTTTATTGTACTTAGCTCTCTTGTGCTTTGCAGATATTGCGAATTTTACAGGTTGAAGGTCTGTGGCTGACATTGAACAAATCTCTCAGTGCTATGTTTTCCAACAGCGTTTGCTAACTTCATGTCTCTGTGCTACATTTTGTTCATTCTTGCAACATTTTAAACTTTCTTATCATTATCCTATATAATAAAAAGCTAACATGCAAATCGACCGAATGGCAGAACGACCAGTCACTATGACGTGCACTTATCATCAGGGGGCAGACGCTCAACACAGGAGCTTCCCCCTGGTGGTCAGTGCGCTCTCACAGGGGGAGTGCTGCTCAGCCAGAAGCCGGGCTCATGGCTGGTGAATGCAGTGGTGGTGGCGGAAGCCTCTCCCGCCTACATGACAGCACTAAGGATGTCTGACTGATGGCTTAGGCCCACTCCCCATGAGGATGTCTGACTGCGAGAGGGCACAGACCAGCCTGAGCGACCTCCCTCCCCACACCCTGCCCCCCAGTGCACGAATTTCATGCACCGGGCCTCTAGTTATTATTATATATGTTGTGGTGATATGATGTCAGTGACTTTTTTTGTTACAACTGTAATTATTTTGGGGCACCACAAAACATGCCCATATAAGACATCAAGCTTAATCAATAAATGTTGTAAGTGTTCTGACTGCTCTACCGAGCAACCATGCCCCCATCTTTCTCCCTCTCCTTAAGGTTCCCTATTACCCAAGACACAGCACTATTGAAATTAGGCCTAATAATAACCCTACAATGGACTCTAGGTGTTCAAGTGAAAGGAAGAGTCACATGTCTCTCACTTTAAATCAAAAGCTACAAATGATTCAGCTTAGAGAGGAAGACATGTTGAAAGATATCCCTCTTGTGCCAGTTAGCCAAGTTGTGAATTCAAAGGAAACGTTTTTGAAGGAAATTAAAAGTGCTATTCCAGTGAACAAATGAAAGGAAAGAAAGTGAAGCAGCCTATTGCGGATGCAGAGAAAGTTTTAGTGATCAAACCAGCCACATTCCCGTAAGCCCAAATCCAATCTAGTGCAAGGTTCTAACTCTGTTCCATGCTATGAAGGCTGAGGGAGAGGGGAGAAAGCTGCAGAAGAATGATTTGAAGTTGGGAGAGGTTGATTGATGAGGTTTAGGGAAAGAAGCCATCTCTATAACATAAAAGTACAAGGTGAAGCAGCAGGTGCTGATATAGAAGGTGTAGCACGTTATCCAAAAGATCTAGCTAAGATAATTAATAAATATGGCTACTTAAACAACAGATGTTCAATGTAAATGAAACAGCCTCATATTGAAAGAAGCTGTCATGTAGGACTTTCAGAGCTAGAGAAGAGAAGTTAATAACTGGTTTAAAAGCTTCAAGGGTAAGCTGACTCCCTTTTAAGGGCTAATGCAACTGATGACTTTAAAATAAAGCCTATGTTCACTTACCATAACAAAAATTGTAGAGCCCTTAAGAATTATGCTAAATCTATGCTGCCTGTGCTCTATACATGGAACAAAGTCTGAATGAAAGCCCACCTCTTTGCAGCCTGGTTTACTGAATATTTTTAATTAAATTTACTGAGGGGGACATTGGTTAATAATATTACATAGAATTCCAGTGCATAATTCTACATCATCTGTATATTACGTTGTGTTCCCACTACTCCAAGTCACTTCTCCTTCCATCGTCACATATTTGACTCCCTTTATCCTTTACTATTCTCACCCCCCTCTTCCCTCTGGTAACCACCATACTGCTTCTGTGTCTATGAGTTAGTGTATCTTTTTCTTATTTATTTGTTGCCATCAGTTTTATATCCCACATATGAGTTAAATCATATGATTCTTAACTTTTATGTCTGACTTATTTTGCTTAGCTTAATATTCTCAAAATCCATCCTAGTCGTTTCAAATGGTAGTATTTCATCTTTTCTTTTAGATGAGTAGTATTTCATTGTATATATGTACCACATCTTTATCCAATCATCTAGTGAAGGATACTTCCATTGTTTCCATGTCTTGGCCATTGTCAATAAGGCTGCAATGAACAGAGGGGTGCATATATTTTTGCAAATAAATGTTTTCAATTTTTTCAGGTAGGTACCCAGAAGAGGGGTTGCTGGGTCAATGCTCACTCTCACCACTCTTACTCAACATAGTACTGGGAGTCCTAGCCAAAACAATCAGGGAGGAGGAAAGAAATGAAAGGCATCCAAAAATTTTAGAAACAATAAACAAATACAGTAAAGTTACAGGATATAAAATCAATGTACAAAAATCCACTGTATTCCTATACACTAACAATGAAATTTCAGGAAAAGAAATTGAAAAAAACAATTCCTTTAGCAATTGCAACAAAAAGTATAAAATACCTAGGATTAAACTTAACAAGGGATGTGAAGGATTTATATACTGAAAACTATAAAGCATTATTAAAAGAGATTAAAAAAACAATAAAATGTAAAGATCTTTTGTGTTCATGAATTGGAAGAATCAACATAGTTAAAATGGCCATATTTCCCAAAGCAATATACAGTTTTAATTCAATCCCCATCAAAATCCTTGTGACATTTTTTAAAGAAATAGAACAAATAATCATCAGATTCGTATGAGACCACAAAAGGCCACAATAACCCAAAGCAATCTTGAGAAAAAAGAACAAAGCCAGAGGTATCACACTTCCTGGCTTCACATTTTACTACAAAGTGATAATAATAAAACAGCATGGTATTGGCAAAAAACAGACACAGAACAATGGAACAGAACTGAGAGCCCAGAAATGAACTGACATTTTCATCAGCAAATAATTTTTTATAAAGGAGCCAAACAAAACATACAATGGAAAAAATTAAGTCTCTTCAATAAATGGTGTTGGGAAAATTGGACAGCCACATGCAAAAATAAATAAATAAATAAACTAGACTACTGCTTGTCCCCATATACAGGAATTAACTCAAAATTAATTAAAGACATAATATAAAACCCAAAACAATAAATTACATAAAATAAAATACAGGTACTAAGCCTATGGATCTTGGTCTAAGAGAAGAATGGATTTACTGAATATTTTAAGCCCACCGTTGAAACCTATTGCCCAGAAAAAAAGATTCCTTTCGAAATACTAGTGCTCATTGACAATGCACCTGAACACCCAACAACGCTGATGGAGTTGTACAATGAGATTAATATTGTTTTCATACCTACAAACACAACATCCATTCTGCAGCCCATATTTCAAAGAAATAATTTCAAATTTCAAGTCCTATAGTGATTCCTCCCATGGATCTGAGCAAAGTAAATTGAAAAACTGCTAGAAAGGATTTACAACTTTAGATACCATTAAGAGCACTTGTGATTTATTAGAAAATGTCAAAATATTAACGTTAACAGGAATTTGAGAGAAGTTGATTCCAACTCTCATGGATGACTCTGAGGGTTTCAAGACTTCAGTGGAGTAACTGCAAATGTGGAGGAAATAGCAAGTAGAATTAGAAGTACAGCCTGAAGATGTGATTGAATTGTTGCTACTTCACAATAAAACTTTAACAGTGAGCAGTTACTTCTCATGGATGAACAAAGAAAAGTGCTTTCTTAAGATGATATCAATTCTTGGTGAAGATGCTGTGAAGAATGTTGAAATGGCAATAAAAGATTTAGAATATTACATGAACTCAGTTGATAAAGCAGTGTCAGAATTTGAGAAGATTGGCTCCAATTTTGAAAGTTCTACTGTGAGCAAAATACTATCAAATAGCATAAAAATTCTACAGAGATGTTGTCTGTGAAAGGAACAATCAATTGATGCTACAAACTGAATTATTGTCTTATTTTAAGAAATTGTCACAGCCACCCCAAACTTTAGCAACCATCACCCTAATCAATCAGCAGCCATCAACATTGAAGCAAGACCCTCCATCAGCTCAAAAGATTGTGACTTCCTGAAGGCTCAGATGATAGCATTTTTTGAGCCATAAAGTCTATTTAATTAAGGTATGTGCATTGGTTTTTTTAGACATAATGCTATAGACAATTAATAGACTAAAGTTTAGTGTAAACATAACTTTTATATGCATTTGGGAAATAAAAGAATTCATACACCTCACTTTATTATGATTTTTATTTTATTGTAGTGGTCTAGAACTAAACCTGTAATATCTCCAAGGTATGCCTGTGCTATTGCTATTTTTATTAAATTTCCTAGTTAAATACAGGCACGCATCAATTAACAACAGGGATACAGTCTCAGAAGTACGTTGTTAGGTGATTTTATTGTGTGACCATTATAATGTGCACTTACACAAACCGAGATTGAATAACCTACTGTATATCTAGTCTATATGATATAGCCTATTATTCCTGGGCTACAAACCCATACAGCATTTTACTGTAGTGAATAATGTAGGTAACTGTATCATAACTGTAAATACCTGTATATCTAAATATAGAAAAGCATAGTAAAATACATTAACTAGTAGCAGTCTTTTATTATCATTATCAAATATTCTGCACTGTACATAGTTGTATCACTATACTTTTACACAAGTGGCAGCTCAGTAGGCTTGTTTACATGAGCATCACAACATTTCTGACAGCAATGGTGTCACTAGGCAATAGACATTTTTTAGCTTCATCATAATCTTATAGGACCACCTATAAGGTGGTATATGTGATTTATCATTGACCAAAACAGTTATGCAATACATGGCAATAATATATCTATCTATATAAAAGCCTAAGCGACCGTCCAAAAGTTTGACTGTCTGACTGGTAGCTATGATGTGCAGTGACCACCAGGGGGCAGATGCTCATCGCAGGAGCTGCGGTATCTTGGCAGCTGAGGTTCTCGATGATGCACCTGGAATCAGAGAGGAAGGAGCCCAATTCTAGGATGCATCACCGGAGAACTGCCCTCTTGCAATCCAGGACCCCTAGGGGGATGTCGGAAAGCTGGTTTCAGCCCGATCCCCACAGGCCAGGCCAAGGGACCCCACCGGTACACAGATTGCACTGGGCCACTAGTTTTTATATAAAGTGTAACCAGTAGAGTAAACTGAATGAAAGGTACTATTTATGCAATTTCAGTGAATCTATAATTTTTCAGAATAAAAAGTTTTTGAAAAGTCACATTTGTGGATACCCAAAGTCAAAATATAACAGGGACTATATCATGGATTGTGCTCATTAAAGTTCTAAGAAATTCCTTAGTTTGTACTTTTTAGAGTAAAATAAAATGTTTTGGAATTGATTGAACAAACAGTATATATCTAACAACATAAATTGGTAATGATGGCGATTAAATAATTTGAAGCTGTGTTCTTCTTAACAACTATGAAAAAGGCTCTACTAATAGTGGTCTGCCTTGAATAAAATTGTGAAAGAAAGTAAATTCTTTTCACAACTCCTAAAACAATGAGAAAAATAATATGTAAGTTAAAGTGTCTGAATCTCAGAAGGAATTAAGGGGGGAAATCAGAACCTAGGTGGAACAATGCACTCCTGAATATATGAGCCAGAATTTGCTTGATAGAGAAGGTTCAGAAAAGCATGTTTAGTTAAATTACCTTTTCTATACCTTCAAATTTATTTCATAGTCTTAATGTCTAAATTACCAAATAAAAATATTATTATTAAATTCAAAAAAATAGACAAAATATGACAATGTGAGACCAAGGAAAGCAAAATAAATGAATTAGCAATGAGAATAAAAATTAAACTCACAAATTTGAATGCCAAAACATGGTATATTTAATAATTAAAACCTTAACCTGTTCTTAAAGTAGCATACAGTTAAATGTCTAACCACTAAAAAATGCAAACCATTTTAAAACTAAACATGGTAATTGTAAAGATCATTTAAAAATAATATGTGAAAATCGATAGAAAAACTCTAAAAAAGAATAATGAGGGGTGACTAGTTCATTCATACATTAACAAATAATAAAACATTGCAGTAGCTCAAAATTTTGATCTTTCTGTCTTAAAAGACTTAATTGAACTGAATATGGAATCCAGTGACATTTTTTAAAAGGAGTTGATTATATGATAAAGTTGGCTTTTCAATTAGTGACAAAATTGGTTTTACCAAAAGGAAAACACGTATGTATGTGTATGCATATGTATATATTCTTGGGACAACTAGTTAGCCATGTGAGAAAACATACATGCATCTTTATCTCACTCTGTATGCCAAAATATGTCCCAGGTGTTGCAGAAATTTAAATATAAAATAGTGGAACCATGAAAGTGGTAACGGAAAAAGAAAGGAATGTTTAATATTCTTGGAATGAAATCCCTGAAGCCATAAACAAACAGTAAAATGCTAAGCCTGACTAGGTAAAAACTGAATACTTCTGTGTAGCAAAATTGTTGTCCAAAAACAAAGTCAAAGGCAAAAGACAAACTAGAAAAATAATTTGCAATGCATTTTACAGACAAAGGGCTCATATTCTGGGAAGAAATATCTTTTATTATCTGATCTCTGGTTTCCTTGACAACATAAATTTCTAACACTGTAGCCTTTGCTTGCTAGTTTCCAGTCCCACTCCTCCGTGTTTTTGTAAACATTACCAACACCCTCCAATCTCAGGGCGTTGAATTACTGTTGCCTCTAACTAGAAGGTGCTGCTTTCAGATATCCACATAGCCTGTACCTTTTCATTCCTGTTCACATGTCCCCTCTTCAGATACTTTCCTAATTATTACAGCCACGTCCGCACCCTGGTTACTCTTTATTTATTTTTGTTGTTTGTTTTGTGTGTTTTTTTCACAGCACTCTTACTGCTTGACTTTGTTTACTTATTTACTTACTTATTGTCAATCTTCCCAACTATTCTCAAAGTTCTTGTCACTAGGAACATCATGTTTGTATTTATCAGACCTTAACTGAGCCTACTACCTTTTTGCATCTATGATAACATACCCTTGAAATGTCTGAGTAGTTTCCATTTTCCCAGGCCCCTCAGGGTACAATCTCCTATGATAGCAAGGAACCCCTCATTGTTATCTTGTTGCCCAAATACCATCTCTTTGTGCTGTAAATGTTAATTATTAACTATCCTATGTCCACCGATGTAATCCAGACACAGAGATGTCCCTGATTTGCTTTCTCCCACCTCCCTAATCTACCACCAATGAATTTCATGTAACCCTCTGTATCACTTCTCCTTTGATTGGAATGTGTAAATAAACGGCAAAACTGACATTCTTCAGAGCCTTTTCGTAATCTATTGAGATTTTATGTCCCAGCAACTATCATCAGTTTGGCTCAAATAAACTCATACAAATTCTCTACAGGCTTGGACATTTTTTACATGGAAAATTGTATAAATATATACCTCCTAGGTGAAGAGCGGTTACATAAATGAATTAACCATTAATAATATCTATAATTTAGACACATAATCTGTGTCTTATACATTTAAGTTTTAAGGACCTGTTTTACTTCTCAGAAAGCATAGTGTCCAATATAGATATGATACCACCAGGTAAACTTAATATAGCATGCCTATCTTTGCAAAGTTAGATAAGTTAGCTCATTTGTAAAGTTTTCCAATCATATTGTCCAACCCCTTTAAACAATCCTGTCTGAGATGTAGAGAAGAATTAGAAAAAACTGGTTTCAAAATCTGGCTCTGCCAAAATTAGCTTTGAGGTTTGCCTTGAATTTAATCCTTTCAATGGCTTCCCATTTCTTTATATAAAACAGATTTAATATGACCTCTTAGGTTCTTCATAGCCAAAATCTGGTTCCTTCACCAGCCTGATTATGCCCAAGTTTAACTTCTACCCTCCTCCTCCTTCTGTGTCTCTTTCATTGTGATTGTTGATATAGTTTCAATGACACATAAAATAATAAATAAATTGTGAAAAAGGCTCAGTAGACTAAAGCCAAGTAATCCAGCATGATGAAATAATTAAGTTGGAGTCTTAATAGATTGTACTTGTTAGGAGTATTGAGTACTTCTTCAATATTGATAATTTATGTTTCCTATATTTATATGTAATAAAAAACAGCTAATATTTATGTAAAAGTTAGTTACAATGTACTATGTACTTTGCATGCATTATTTCACTTAAATTCCCAGAATAATCACATGAGCTAAGAACTATTGTTATAACTGGATTATAGATTATAGAACAGAAAAAGTAAATGACCTGCCCAAGATGACACTGTTGGTAACAGGGAATGAATATGCTATTTTTATATAAAGCTACCCATATTAATCTTAGTACATGTTAAACCCAGCTTGTTAGTCTAACCTGATTTTTCTCTTGAAACTAAAACTTGCATATTAAAAGTTTTTACTTTACAGTTCAGCAGTTTCAGTTCCTGTGTGAATAGGAGCTGCCTGAGCTCAAGGCCCTGGCTACTGCCTACTGCCCAAACACAGGAATTCAGCTGACAAAAACAGATGGACAACTCAAGGACTCTGACAGTGAAAATCAGTACTGGACCAGCAACACTGCCTGCATGTCCACAGCCCCTCTACCTGATCTCTGTGTTCTGCTTTCCCTCTCCCACCTTATAAATACCTCTGCATGCACTGAGATGTTAAGGTGGGCTTTGGGAGGAGCACCCCGCATCTTTGCAGGGGGCCAGCACTTGAATAAACCACTTGCCTTCCCATCAGCACCTGTTTCATGAGTTTGGATTTCATTGTGGCAGGCAGCCAGACCTGGGTTCAGTTACACTGTTAATAAGTGACACTGTTGAGATAGGAAGCCAAGTTTTGCTGACACCAGAATCTATACTTGGCTCTTAAGCTACTTCTGCCAGTAATTTTTGCATATTCCAAATACTACAGAACTACAAGTATAATGGTAGAAAAGAGAAACCAGAAAGCTAATGCTTATCTATCGAGTTGCAGTTGCTTTTTTGAATAGAAATATTTTTCAGAGAATGACCAACTCTCTGTGAGGAACAGTTGTATTTTGTAAACTCTCATTTTCCCCCAGTTCAGTTCCTGCCCTAGGCTAGACAATTTCCTCCAGTATATGCTGTTTGCCTGGCTGGCTTATCCCCATCCACATGCTTTTATTTTATTTTTTTTATTTTAATTGGTCTACTTAACATTTGCTAATGTTCTAACAAATAATTTACTTTTGTAAATTGAGCCATTTTAGCTATCATATAGAACAATCTATTTTAGATAATAAACAATAAAGATGTTTACAAAGTAACTTTCTTTCTGGCTCTTTCACCAAAGGAATCTGAAATGATTTTTCTTTGAGTTTGTGATGACTAAACAATTAAAATTTTAAAAAAGTAGTTTAGTAATATATATTTAATTTGCTCTTATTTAATACTCTAAAAGAAAGAAAATATTATTCTACCTTTAGTGTTTAGGCTTGTGTGTTTTAAAACTGTTTTCAATAACTACCTTGTAGATGGGAAAATATTTTAGCTATAATTTATGTTCATAACAATTACAGTCTATTAAGACTCCAACCTAATCATTTCATTATACTAGATTACTTGGTTTTATTCTGCTGAGCATTAGTGCAGCTTTTAATGTCATTGGTTTTTATATCCTTATAATGAGCTCCTTTGTTTTACTACACAAAATTATCTTAATTATCTTATTGATGTGCTGAGGTAGATACCTACAATAGAAAATCATCAAAATAAAATGAGATTTTTATTTGATTTGATTTCTTCAGTGAATTTGTTATCTTACTTTCTGGCTGCAGGTGTTTTTGTAGATAAACAATTGGATTAATTCAGAAGCTTTAGACTCCTCACTCACTATACATTCCCAAGTCAATAGTATCCACAAGGTACATTGTAAGGACTCAATCTCATAGAGAGATAAATCTAATATTAAAAATAAATGAAATTGACCAAGAAATTCTTTTTCACAGGATCAAAAAGGCAATCAACTGAGAAAAATATACATGATTGGGAAAATATATTAGGGACTAAGAGTTGCCTAAATTAAACCCCCAAAAGAAAAGTTTGAAATTGGCTTAATGGTTACTGAGGGTCATTAGAAGATTTTGGAGAAAAAAATAATTGTTTTTTGGTTGGAGCATTGTCTTGTTGCACCAAGGCTGCAGGTTGGATCCCCAGTAAGGGCACATACAAGAATCAGGTAATGGATGCATGAGTAAGTGGAACAACAAATTGATGTTTCTCTCTCTCTCTCTCTCTCTCTCTCTCTCTCTCTCTCTCTCTCTCTCTCTCCTCTTTCTCTCAAATCAATCAATGAAAAATTTAAATAGAAAAAAAGGAAATTTTTTGAGAGAGGATAAAGAAGATGACTTGAGTGACAGCACACTAATTTACATATTATCTAACCATTCCCCCAAAGACAACAACAAAAGTGGACTGTTCACATAACTGCTGAAGAATCCCCTCTACTATATTATCATATTCAGACAAATATATACAGATTTGGAGATCAGCCAGAATAATTCTTATACCCATTCTCTTAAACAAATGTACTTGTTCCTAATCAGTTTATCACACTCATTTTTATGTCCTTATCCTATCTACTCTTTGACAGAAGACTCTGATTTTTAAAGCCCACGGAGAGGATTTAGTTTTGGGTTGGCAAAGGGAGGAGTTGTAGTTTATGAATGGAAAGAAGCAATATGGAATTTGTATTAGTAAAGATATGGCTTGAGAGTATTAAACTCCAGGCATTTTGTAAAAATTCCCATAAGATGCTGTCTATTTTCTCTGAAAAAGAAAAGAAAAGTGCTCAATTGTACAGGATAGTGACTGTAAAAATTTAGAAGAGTGACAAAAATATAGCAAAACATCTGATCATGATAATTAGAGAGGATGCAATCAGAGAAAAGTAAACATTTTCTGGCTGCACTGAGGACCTATTGAAGTCTGCAATTATATCTATATGGTGACACTAAAATCTAAGTTTTAGTTGTTTTTCATAGCCATTCTCTGGAATGCACAGGCAGTAAAGGCAGATAAATAAATGTGGGAATCAATATAATCTGGCTGGATATAATCTGGCTGAAATGATCAACTATAACTTGAGGACAAAAAGGAGATAGTGATGAAGTGTAATGGAAATGAGGTAAGGATGACAATATGAAATATTGGGAGAAAATGTAGGGTCCAAAGAAGACCTCTGAACATTCTCTACTCCATAAAAGAAATGAAAAAATTGGCCAAAAAAAAAGCCAAAATTCACTATTTCAAAGCTCTAGAAATTAACCAAAGGCTTGTAGTAACCAGAGGAACATTTATTTAGGAAAAATAGCTGTATCTTGCTAAGGACTGTCTGTTTTGTGGCATTTTAGCTTTGTCTAATCCTATCCTCTGCTCTTCTAACATTTGCAAGTGGAAATCAACAGGTCAGACACCACAGAGAGCTGAAGAGGGCTAGATCCTTTTCTAACTGTCATTCTCAAAGAACTGCCCTTATTTACTACGTGTACCAGTTATAAAAGAGGATTTTGTAATCAAAGAAAACACGATAATTTCAAGAGAAACATCAAAAGTGCTTTATTCAAAGTAATGTCCATCGCTAGCTACATCTTTCAGGTAATTTGTGGATACTGTCTCAATAGAACTTTTCTTGTTTTGAGGTAAACCATTCAGAGACCCAATTTTCCACTTCTTCGTACGTTTTGAAGTGCTGCTCAGAAAGTGTGTGTGCCATCGATCGGAACAAGTGGTAATCTGAAGGAGCAAGGTCTGGTGAATACAGCGCATGGGTTAATACTTCCCAGGCAAGATCTTTTAACTTGTCTTTAACTGGTTTTGAAGTGTGTGATGATGCATCATTATGAAGCAAAATTACTTTGCCGTGTCTTCTGGAACATTCTGGTCGTTTCATGATCAAGGCATGGTGCAAATTGATTATTTGTTGTTGGTAGCGATCAGTATTAATGGTTTCACCTGGTTTTAGAAGCTCATAACACACCACACCTTCCTGATCCCACCAAACACAGAGCATTGTCTTCTTTCCAAATCGATTTGGACTTGCAGTCGATGTTGATCTGGATCAACCCATGATTTTGTGCATTTGGGATTCTCAAAATAAATCCACTTTTCATCGTCAGTCACAATTCGATGCAAAAAAAGACTTTCTTTTGTGCTGTTGAAGTAACATTTTACTGATGACTTTTCGGTTTTCCATTTGTCTTTCGTTCAGTTGATGTGGCACCTATTTTCTTTCCTTTAAAATCTTTCCCATGGCTTGTAAATGATAAGAAATTGTTTGCTGAGCAACGTTTAATCTTTCTGCAAGTTGTTTTTGAGTTGGACTCGCATCTTCATCTGATAATGCTTGTAATAGTTGGTCTTCAAACTCTTTCAGTTGACCTGGACGTCTTTGTCTTTCACATTGAAATCATCACTTTTAAAGCATTTAAACCAGCATTCACAAGTATCTTGAGATGGAGCATGTTCACCATAAGCTTCCCAAAGTATTCAGCAGCACTTTTCTTCAAAATAAAGTAATAAATTAAAACTTCCCGCAAATGCTCTTTTTTTGGCATGAAATTTGACATTTTTAAGTGTAAAAATATCTAAGATGTTAACACCTTCAGCAAATTTGACATATGAAGTTTTGAAGCTTGTTGTCAATACAACAAAATAGCATACATATCAGATCGCATATCTATCAACATATGTGTAACTCCATCTACTGAAAAAAATCCGCATTATTAACCGGTACACCTAGTACTTGACTTGTTTGGTAGTTCCCTAGAAGACCGCACTTGCAAAGCTATACTGACTTCACTTGGAGCTCACCCAGGGTGAAAACAATTTCCCTGAGGGATTTGTTGGGGAGGGCATTTGTCATGAAAAATTAAAGGCAATTGTTTAACTTCCTGGTTTCTTGAGGTAGTAGGTAAGAGTTGGGGCAAACAATAGTATAGACAAAATCTTAAGAGGAAAAGTTGGAAATAGATGTGCATAAGACTTTGGAAAGCTCTGCAATGTTACTTGAAATCTAGAAGGCCACATAGATGTGCAGAGAACATGCTCCAGGCTGTTCTTTCTCTCTCAGAAAATCTTAGGAAGACCCTGAGCTCTATCCTCTGTGGCTGAGCTTGTGAATTTATGGAGCAGTTAGTGAAAGTAATCACAGAGTTAATAAATACCTGGTTGAGTGTTGAAGATATGCCCCTCAGCAAACACTGATTGCATTTTTTGCCAAAATTCATTTGTTCATATATAGTGGGGATCTGCTTTTGGACTCTGTCATGTTTCATTGGTTTACAACACCACACGCTTCTGATTGCTATAGATTTATAATCTTTTCTTCTTCTTCAAGGGTTTGTTATAGTTGTTCATTGGGTACTTTTCATTTCGTTGGGTATGAGTTTAGAATCAACTTTATTTTATAAAATAAATCTTTTTTTCCCAAAAAGATTGCATTGAAAATATAGTTCAAACTGTGGAAAATTGAGAACAGTGTTGGGCCATCTGACCAATGAAAAAGAAATATATCTCCATTTATTCAGTTTTAAAATTATTCTCAGCAGTGTTTTGCATTTTTCAGTGTCTAACTCATTCAAATATTTTGTCAAATTTATTCTTAAGTAATTTAAATTTTATGCTAATTTAAATGGTATTTTCAAAATTTTAATCTCAGATTGTGCATAAATATAATTGGTTTGTGACAGTGATCTTTCACTCTGCAAATCTCGCTAAATTCATATACTAATTCTAGTAGCATCTTGGTATAGTCCATCTATGATTTCCTACCTAGATGGTCATGCTATCAGTGAATCAAAATAGTCAGAGTTCTTCCTTTATTTTTCTTTTTTGTTTGCACTGGTTAGAACATTCACTACAATGTCTAATAGCAGTGATAAGACTGGATTTCCTGTGTTTTTTTTTACTGTCTTAGGGGGGAAAGTTTTAATCTTCTACTAAAAAAAGGAAGGTACCTTTTTAATAGATTTTTTTCAGGTTGAGGAAATACCTTTCTTGTCCTAATTAGCTGAGGGTTTTGTTTTATTTTGTTTGTTTAAATTAGGAATTGATTTTAATTTTGTCAAATATTTTTCTGTGTCTAGTAATATATATTTTAGTCTTTTAATATGGTGAAGTACATTGATTTTTGAATGTTGAACCAGTCTTGTCCTCTTGGGATAAACTTCCTTTGTTCAAGAGGTACAATCTTTTAATATTTATCTAGATTTACTTTGCTAATATTTTGATGAGGATTTTGTTATCTATGTTCATGAGGGGCAACTTCTATAGTTTTATTTTCCTATTTTGCTCGTTTTGGTAATGTATAATGCTGGCCTAAAGGATAAATTTGGATGTATTCTCATATCTTCAATATTCTGGAAAAGCTTTACAGAATTGGTATAATTTCTTCTCTAAATATTTTGGTAGAATTTTCTAGTATAGTCATCTAGGCCTGAATTTTCCTTTGAGGAAGGTTTATACTTATACTAAATACAACATACGTAATAGACATAAGGCTGTTCTTGTTTTCTTCTTTTTGAGAGAACTTTGGTAGTTTGAAAAATTTGTCTATTGCATCTCGATTGTTGAATTTATTTCTATAAATTTGTTTATAATATGCCATTATTATTCTTTTAACATCTATCAAACAATATTTCTCAACTTTATAGTCTTTTTAGAAAAATTTTCCCTAATTGCCCCCCATAAAATTTTAATTCCACAGATATACAATATATCTGTTTAAATATTATATATAATATGTGATTTATACATAAAACAGTATGACTTAATTGGCTTCCACAAACTAATTTTACCCCCTTGGTGGAAATATCACCCTCATTAAAAACTATATAGAACCTTAGTGATTTCACTTCTCTCATTCTTGATGTCTTTTGCAATTCTCTCTCTCTCTCTCTCTCTCTCTCTCTCTCTCTCTCTCGCCTCCCTCCCTCATAGGTTTGTTCAGAGACTTAATCTAGTTTCTCTCTGTCATTAGCAGATATTTTTACTCAAAATTAAACTTCAGGAAAATTTCAGTCACAAATAAATTACTTTGGTTTTCCAAGAATAATAAAAGTAATATATAATTGCTCTTTTCTTTAGCTTTATATTTAGTTTCCCTTTTTCCCTCAGATCTTAATTTTACTTGACTTGTCTTATTTTCAGAAAATCTTCTCAATTTTACAGAAAATATAAGTCTTATCCAAACAAAGACACGATAGGAATTTTAGAATATCAGGACTAGAGATCTGTATATCACATCACTATCTGAGCACTCCCAACTTCTGAATTTCTTCTTCTCAGTAGCATATCAAATATGGAGGCCAGACTCATGGAAAACTATACTGTTTAATAAATTAAAAGTAGAATATATTGCCCAGCTAGAGTGGCTCAGTGGTTGAGCATCCACCTATGCACCAGGAAGTCACTGTTTCAATTGCCGGTCAGGGCACATGCTCTGGTTGTGTGCTCCATCCCCAGTGTGGCATGTGCAGGAGGCACCCAATCGATGTTGATGTTTCTCTTTCATTGATATTTCCATCTCTCTATCCCTTCCTCTCTCTCTAAAATCAATGGAAAGATATTTTTTAAAAATTAGAGTATATTGTAAGGAGAAGCTCTGAAAATAAATAGCCACTAAAATGACTATCACTTTATACTTCTGTTATGTATAAAAATTCTCATTTGTTTATGTGAGAAAACATAGTGTTATTCATTAAGAAGAAGAAAAAATATTTGTGTGTTGAGGATATGGTTTTGGTAGAAAAGAGAGAGTGAATAGTATCAACAGAAAATTTTGCTGGTTGGAAAACATTGGGTATCCAAATTTCCCCATTCACAAAATATGAGGATAAAGTGAGCTAATACTAATAATTTGCTAAGAATAGTGCCTGGAACATATTGAGTGTTTTATAAATCAACTAGAGGCCTGATGCACAAAATTCGTGCAAGGGGCTTGGCCCTCACAGCCCCGGCTGCCTCTTGGCCCTGGCTGCCCCACGGCCCCGCCCACTGGTCGTTCTGGAAGGTCGTCCTGCCATCTGGTCTAATTAGCATATTAGCTCTTTATTATATAGGATAATTAAATATTATTTACTAAAGCTTAGCATTTTCACAATTTGTGCATATCCTAGAAAACAAGAATTAAGTATTTATCTTAAACAACTTATAAAATCATAGGTTAATAGGGGAATAATGTTTATCTATATTCTTCTTTCTGAGAGACAGTTTGATGAAGATCTCTCTAAATATATGAGAGATACTGTTACAGATTGGCAGGGACCAGTTGTATTGATCAGATAGGCTATGCATGCTATGATATCAAACAACCTTCAAATCTTGGTGCTGAAAACCACAAAGATTGATTTCTGAATTACATTTATTTTCTATCACAGGTTGTCAAGAAGAACCTGCTCACCATAATCACTCAGGGACCAGGTCTAATGAAGCAGCCATATTCCTGGTTGCTGTGCTAGAGGTAAAGAAAGCTCTGGAAGGTTTCACCCTGTCAAATCGTTCCACTCATTTCATTGGCTAAAATTAGGGGATCCATATCCCCCAAGTGAATGAGAATTAATATTTGTGAACAGCATTAATAAATGTCATGATGGCCAGTGTGCAGAGTGTGGGATTGGGATAGGAATAAGGGAAGGATTAAGTGGATGGTTTGTTTTAGTTCTGGATTTGTACAGCATTCCTTTTTCCCACCACTATAATCCCCTGTCCCTACCAGCACACACACTATCATATACTTCATGTAAGGCAAGCATTCTCATTCAATTATCTGTTTTTCAGAGAAACAGAAAAAAAGAAAAACACCCATTTTAATCTGGCATGTATTTGTGCCCCTAGATCAGCTAACGTCTGTAGCTCTAGGAACTGGAATTATTTTCACAGCAGTTTATACTATGGCATCATCAGGTACAACTTGATTTATCTTATAAATAAAATCTATAGAACTTTATTTGTCTAGTGGGCCAAGTTGTGACTACTGGAATGTCAAATTGCCTTTGCATTAAAAAAAAAATCTAACATAGAAGGGGCAAGGGGTAGTTTCACTAAACTGATATTGAAAAAAAAAAAGTCCTATGCATGTATCAGCCTTCATCTCCCATGACCTGTTCTAGCATGAGACCTCACACATCCTCAGGACCACTGAGCACCACTGGCCCTCAGATGAAGTTGTACCTGTTTCAGAGAACTCTTACTATTTCACTTTCTTTCAATCGCCCAAAAGATTTAAGGAAGAGAGAAGGAATTTCTTGCCTGTTTAGAATCCTGAATCCACATAAGGCCAGGAACCAATTACTAACATATTTGGGGACATAGAACAATGGCTTGGTCACTATCACATAGGCACAGATGTGCTGCTTTATCTCAAACGTTGCCCTTAGTAACAAAGACTTTTTTCCCTCCAGCATCTTTCATGCAAACAGCATAATTGTAGAAGGAATTGGTCCTTTTTAATTAACTTTTTACTTTCAACCCTTAGGCACAAAAGAAAATAATGAAAAATCACCATGAAGGAGTTGGTAACACCCACTGATTTTTTTTTTGCAATATTTCTAAACGTTTTGTTTCTATGTACAAACACTTTCTACCTTAGCATTTTAGTTATCAGAGATATTCAATTCTATTAAGTTAAAGAAAAACGATAGAAAAATGTTACATTATTCTCTTTTTCATTAAATTTTCTATTTAGGTTTCCTTTTATGTTTCCCTTCACTCTAATTGTATTTCATTCGGTTGCATGTTTCCTATTTTTTTTATAACACTCTGAATTCTGCTCTACCCCAATCAATTTTCAAGCACTTATCTCTCCTCTCTAAACGTAAGTGAAAAAACTTGATATTTTTACCTCTTCTCTTATTATCAAAATGTAACTTGTATTCAGTTTATTTATATTTGCTCATTTTTCACATTTATTCAATAGGCTTTGAACAGGACACTGATATTTAATGAGCTGATAAATGATTTTTGAAAATGTTTACATTGGATTAATACATAGTGCTCAGGTTGCATGACAATATTGGTATGTCAATATGTAATATCATTACTAATATTTTTATTTGTTTTTTAATTACACTGATACATTGATAAATTGCACAATGGCCTGACAAAGTCCCCCTTTTTTTGGCCCTTTCTCCCCCAGATAGGGAACTTACATTCAACCTTCCAAATCAGTTCTAATATTAACACTTCTTTGGACCTTCCCTGAACCCAGGTTAGAATAGATTTCCCCCTACATTATGCTGTCGCTAAAGTACACATACTTGTTTACCTTTCTTGCTTATAAACAGTGAACTATTTGAGAGCAAGGGCTTTTTTATTTTTCTTTGTGATATTACTGGTCCTGGTGATATTAGGTATGATGCAGATGTGTGCTGAATGAATAATTCACAGAGTTTTAGTCATTTAAATACATGATAACTTCTCTTTGGTAGGAAATAGCTATCAGGGCCAATTGCCTTCTTTCGCTGCTTCTGAGTTTAAGATGCTAAAAGCAATGTTTTGAATCTATAGTTTGGTTTGGGTAATATGGACATTTTAACAATTTAAATTCTTTCTATCCATGAGCACAATATATGCTTCCATTTATTTGTATCTTCTTCAATTTCTTTCTTCAGTGTCTTATAATTTTCTGAGTACAGGTCTTCATATCCTTAGTTAAAATTTTTTGAGAATTTCTATAAAAATATATTTGAGCCAAACAGAGATACGCCTGGAAGCAAAATCTCAACAGATAGAAAAATGCTCCCCCTCCTTGATTAAAGTTATTCCTAGGCATTTTTTAAATGTAATTGCAAATGGGACTGTTTTCTTAGTTTCCCTTTCTGATAGTTCATTATTGGTGTATAAAAATACAACCAATTTCTAAATATTTATTTTGTATTCTGATACTTTATTAAATTCACTTGTCAGTTCTAGCTGGTTTTTTTTTTGGTGGAATTTTAAAGGTTCTCTACATACAGTATTATGCCATCTGCAAATAATGATGGTTTTACTTATTTCTTTCCAATTCGGATGCCTTTTATATCTTCTTCCTGTCTGACTGATGTGGCTAAGGCTTCCAGTACCATGTTGGATAAGAGTGGTGAAAGCACGCCCGGCTGGCATGGCTCAATGGTTGAGTGTCAACCTATGAACTAGGAGGTCATGGTTCGATTCCAGGTGAGGGCACATGCGCAAGTTGCGGGTTCCATCCCCAGTGTGGAGCATGCAGGAGGTAGCCAATCAATGATTATTTCCTATCATTGATGTTTCTATCTCTCCCTCTCCCTTCCTCTCTCTTAAATTAATAAAAACTTATATATTTTAAAAAAAATGAGTGGTGAAAGCAGACATACCTCTTACTCCTCATCTTAAGAGAAATGCTTTTAATTTTTTCCCATGGACTATGATGTTAGCTGTGGGTTTGTCATATATGATCTTTATTATGTTGAGATATGTCCCCTCTGTTCCCACTTTGCTGAGTTTTATCATGAATGGATGCTGGATTTTGTCAAAATTTTTTCTGCATCTATTGATATGATCATATGATAATTGTCCTTCATTTTTTAATGTGGTGTATCATATTAATTGATATACAGATATTCTACCATCCTTGCATCCCAGGATGCAATTCCTATCAAAATACCAATAGCATATTTCACAGAACTAGGGGATAAATGTAAATGGAATGACAAAAGACCCTGAATAGCCACTGCAATCTTAAGAAAGAAGAACAAAGTTTGCAGAATTATGCTACTTGATATCAAACTATTACAAGGCCACAGTAATCAAAAGAGCATAGTACTGACATAAAAACAAAACAGATCAATGAAACAAAATAGAGAGCTCAAAACTAAATCCAGGCCTATCTGGTCAATTAATATGTGGCAAAAGAGACAAAAACATACAATGGGGTAAAGACAGTCTATTCAATAAATGGTGTTGGGAAAATTGGACAGATACATGCAGAAAAATGAAAGAACACCTTCTTATACCATATTCAAGAATAAACTCAAAATGGATTAAAGACTTAAATGTAAGACTTGATACAAAAATCCTAGAAGAAAACATAGGCAGTAAAATCTCATACATTTCTCATAGCAATATTTTATCTGATATATATCCTTGGGCAAGGGAAATAAAAGAAAAAATAAACAAATGGAACTATATCAAACTATAGAGTATTTTTTACAGCAAAGGAAACCATAAGCAAATGAAAAGACAACCCACTGAAGGATTGAACATATTTATCGATGATGCATCTGATAAAGGATTACTATCCAAAATTTATAAAGAACTTGTACAACTCAACACCAAAACCCCCCAAACAATCCAAGTAAAAAATAGGCAAAAGACCTGAATAGACATTTCATCAAAGAGGACATACAGATGGCCAATAAACATATGAAAGATGCTCCATGTCACTAATTATCAGAGAAATGCACATTAAAATCACAATGAGTATCACCCCACACCTGTCAGAATGGCTATCATCAAGAAATCAACAAATAAGTATGGGTGGGAATGTGGAGAAAAGGGAACCCTGGTGCACAGTTGGTGGGAATGTAGATTGGTTCAGCCACTGTGGAAAACAGTGTGGAATTTCCTCAAAAAATTAAAAATGGAATGCCTATGACTTATCAATTCCACTCCTGGTATCCGAAGAAACCGGAAACACTGATTTGAAAAAATATATGCACCCCTATGTTCATTATAGCTCTATTTACAATAGCCAAGATTTGGAAGCAGCCCAAGTGTCCATCAGTAGACAAGTGGATAAAAACGCTGCTGTACATTTATACAATAGAATACCAGTCAGTCATAAAAAAGGAAATCTTACATTTTGCAACAGCGTGGATAGATATGTAAAGTATTGAGCTAAATGAAATAAGCCAGTCAGAGAAAGAAAAATATCATGTAATTTCACGTGTGTGTGGAATCTAGTAAACAACTTAAACAAACAAAATGGAAACACACTCATAGATACAGAGAATAGACTGACAGATGTCAGAGGAGAGGAAACTTGAGGGAGCTGAATAAAATAGGTGAAGGGGTTTAACAAAGAAAAACAAAACAACTCATAGACACAGACATTAGTATGGTGATTACCAGAGGGAAAGGGGGTTGAGGGAGGTAGAAAAGGATAAAGGGGAGATAAATGGGAATGGCAAAGGGGAGATAAATGACTATGCCATCTGCAAATACAATACAGAGATGATGTGTTATAGAATTGTACACTTGAAACCTATATAATGTTATTAACCAATGTCACCCCAATAAATTCAATAAAAATAGGTAAATGAATAAATAATAAAATGAAATAAAAGCTATGTTTTGCATATTGTATTGGCAGGAGGTGATGAGAAGAGAGGGAAAAAAAAACAGATCACAAACCTCCAATGGTAGATGTTTAATTTTAAATGGAAGGAGAGAGTCAGGAGAATAAATTAAGGAAACAGCAGGCTTGGTATAGTTCTGCACATCAAAGAGGAAGCCGGTTATTTTAGAAAGACCAAAGAGGAATAGTATGTATCTGCCTCCTACCTTAACTCTGCAATTGCCGTTAAAATTGGAAAGTCTCTCTTAGACATATTTTCTTAGCAAGGGTTCTAAAAATTGCTTTCTACTGTCTCACCATTATCACTGCGCTATAATCATTTCTCCCAATAGACTGAGTTCATTGAAGTCAGTACCCTGGCTTTATTTATTTCCCTTTTTCCTGGCTAGAGAATCATAATTTATTTGAAGAAATATGTGTAATTTGATCATTTTTAAATAAATACTTTTTTTTGTATTAGCTAAATGGGGTGTGGCCCAATTTAAATAAAAATGTATGTAGAGCATAATAGTGCTTTATATAGATAAGATTATTACTATTTTTAATTTTTAAAAATTAGTATTTTAAATAAGGAGAAAATATTTGAGAGTTTTTTTGTTTTTTTACATTTTGAGAACTTAAGTATGATGACTTTACAGGGCAAAAAACAGTTGCCCACATGAAAGAGGTTACTATACGGTTTATGTATTCAATGTTGATTAAATATTTACTAGCATCTTGAACATTTCTATTTGTTTTTTTCATATCAGCCATGTCTTAAAGCAACACAAGTATTACAATTGTCTAGATCAGAAATCTAATACCTCAATACTGCAATTCAATATTACCCAGGGTTTCAGAATATCAATGATATATGCATATTGTCAAATGGCCAATTGAAATATGTTGCAGTGGCCATGACCACAACAAGCAAGCTGCTGTCATCATGGCTGACATATTTAGCAGAGGTGCAAAGGATTGAAAGAGCTTGGAAGATTTAAGTGCACTGGTATCTGAAAAGAGAGCTGCTTAATAATGATGTATGGCAGGGTCAGGGTTAAGCAGCAAATGCTTGCCAGTTATAAATAGTGAATACTGAGGCAGTACCTCATGGACTGGGTTGTAACATTAAAAAGCCAGTGAAAATGGCAATCGGGAATTTGGTAGAGCAGGGACTCTGGCAAATACAGGTAAAGGACACTCACTCACCTAAGAACACCAACGACATACTTCATCTTTAAAGCCATTCTCATGCTAGCGTTTCCCCCGGAAAGAATGTCTTTGAGAAATGTTGAGGAATCTGCCAATTCTGCTAGCCAGTCAAAACAGTCAAAACTCCAAGTGACACCCAAACTGGTTTTCATCTTTAAATGGTTTCATAATCATGAAAACATAAATGTTTGGAAAATTCTTCTACAAGACAAGATGCAAACATAATTAAATGTGGAAGATTAGGTGACAGTATTGGAACTCTAGCCCTGAACCTGACACAGAAGTGTTAGGGATGAGTAATTTCCTAGTGTCTGTCTTACAATTCTCCTTCGATTATACAGAGACAAGGCCCGTGGGCTGCCTGGCGGCGGTGATGTGGCATGTGTGTGTGGATGTGTCTGTGCGTGTGCCTGTATGTCAGTGTCTGCAGGCCTCTGCTCTAGTAGACAGAAGAACTGGGCCTGTCTGAACTGGAAAGGAGCCTGCACTATTTTTCCTCCAGATTCAACTCCTTACCTGCCAGGATCACATGTCTTTACATCCACAACCAAAGGTCAGCAATTCACCCCTTGCCACACCCACCCCTCCCTTTGTTCTTCGTATCTCCTGCTGTCTAAATTGCTGGCACTGCCATGCCTTTCTTCATTAGGAGGAAACCTGGGGTTGTGCCCCTAGAGAGGAAATCTTAAGAAATGGGAGGGAGGGTGATCAGAACCCTCCAAGCATCCTGGAAAGTAAGTCACTTAGAGAAGCAGTGTCCCTAAATCACTGTGGACATCAACCTAATTATAAAGACATTGATGACCCGGGCGGTGGTGGTCCGCCTCTCAGGAGCAGCGGGAGCCTTTGGCTGCGAGCAGCCCTGTGTGGTCTTGTGGTTCAAAAAGGAAGACGCAAATAAACGCGTGGGAACCTGTGGGAAGGGGGAGCTTTAGTGCTTGGTGAACACTCAGAGTAAGGACAAGGATTCACATGGCCGCCAGGCGTGCGTTCCCTGCCTAACTACCTGTTTTCAACCCGATGGGGGCCCACGGTCTTAATTAGGCACCTCGCTCCACACAGAAAGAATAGCACAGCAGTGCTGCTTCGTGTTTATATATTCTGCTCAGTCCCCTTTGTGTAGTAAGAGCTGTTTTGGATACTAAAACTGATTTGCATCTTCTTTTTCTTAACCTTGGCTCTACAGTTGCCTAGCTGTCTGCAGCTGTACTCACCTCACCAGAGGGGCCATACCTCACTAGGCTGACAACTCTTTACATTCACCCAAAATAAAAACATTTGGGATTTAGGTCTCTCACCTTCACCCTATAAAACATGACAGGCAAATGGGCAAGACATTGAAATGACTGCAGCTAAACACCAAGGGGGGAGGGGGGACAATCCTATATAATAAAAGGCTAATACGCAAATCGACCGAACAGCCCACGACCGGTCGCTATGACGCGCACTGACCACCAGGGGGCAGATGCTCAATGCAGGAGCTGCCCCACAGGGGGAGCGCCGCTCAGCCAGAAGCCAAGTTCACAGCTGGAGAGCCCAGTGGTGGTGGTGGGAGCCTCTCCCGCCTCCATGGCAGCACATTGCCAGCCATGATCCTGGCTTCTGGTTGAGCGGCGCTCCCCCTGTGGGGCAGATCCTGCATTGAGCATCTGCCCCTGGTGGTCAGTACGTATCATAGCAATCAGTCATTCTGCCGTTTGGTCGATTTGCATATTAGCCATTTATTATATAGGACGAGAGGGAGACTTTATTCAAATTTAAAAATGCAGCTGGCAAAACCCCTCAAACCTGTGAAAACACTGCGTGGCAAAATCTCCCCTGCTTTGCAATGAGCTCAACATTCACAGACAGTTCTTACATAAGGGAAGGAAGGAAATGAACTTGTTTCTGATGCATCCTTGTTCTGATCTGAAATGTCTTGACATACACTTGACAGCTCTGGCTATCTTTGGCTTTTGGGTCATGCTCTTATCTTAATCCCTTATACCACTGAGTGTTTTGGAAGGAAAAGCATTCATAACTTCAGATTGCACTAGAGAATATCAGGACTCTAGTGTGTATACACAGTAACATACCCCCCTTTTTAACGCTGGCAGATTGCATTACCTTTTAGAGTGGATAGTAATTTGTGGGAATCGGCAAAGAAAGCTCAGTGCTCACAAGGAATGAATTGTGCCAGTTTAAAGTTATCCAAATACTTTAAAAGTGAGCCACCCTCCTTCCTGGCAGGTGTTAGACATGTTACCAAGAGAAAGCTGGGAGGGCTGTAAACAGCAAGTTAAGCCTCAATTAATCATTTCTGCAGTAGCTAAATTGTAATGACAGAAAACAAGAGTGCTAAATATAATGGCAGACAATGTATTTAGTATCTCTAAGCATTTCAAAACTTTATTCATCCAAAGTGATTTAAGAGGTTTGCAAGCTTTTAGAGGCAGCATAGCACAATCCACTTCAGACTTTGATAGAGGAGATAAAGCCATCTTTCACAATAAACTTCATAGGTATTTTAAATTAACGTTCTAAAAAGTGACTTGAATGTTTGAAAGTACTACATAGTGATTACGTGTTGTGATTATGTGTTTTTGAGGGCTATATTTAAACATTTCTATCTAATATGATGAGCTAGAAGCAAAAATAAATCAGCCCAGGGGGGAGAAGATTATTGAGATAAAAATAAACAGTTCTAGTGGCAGGGAGGAAATAGAATAGTAAACTGGTCCAGTGGGAGTTCCAATGAATGACTTGATTGGTTATAGTAGGACCACTTATCATCCTTGGCAAGGGCTATCTCAGATTCCCTGCTTTTTCTGCACTGATTTGAGGAAAGCTTCCTTCTTATGTGCGCACTTATTTATACACGCACTCAAACAAGTTTCTAAGAAACCAAGAGAAGGCAAATGTTTCTCTGGTTCTGGTCGTGGTGACTCACTAACTGTGAAGCCATCCTATAGCTGCATGGATCTGCCAAGGTGTCGTGGTGGCCAACATTCTCTCTACACCCTGTCCTCAATGTGGTTTATGTAAGTTGACATCATGAATGCTGGATGTTAAGGACAGCAGAGTGTAGAGATTAAGAGTGTGAATTTGGGGCCTAGCTGGTTTGGCTCAGTGAATAAACATTGGCCTGAAGACTGAAGGGTCCCATATTTGATTCCAATCAAGGGCACATGCCCTGGTTAAGTGCTCCATCCCCAGTGCAGGGGGATGGGGTCGGGGGGGGGGGTACCTGCAGGAGGCAGCTGATCAATGATTCTTATCATTGATGTTTCTCTCTCTCTCTCCCTTTCCCTTCCTTTTTGAGATCAATACAAATACATTTAAAAAAAATAGTGTGAATCTGGAACCAGACTTTTTTGTTCCAATTCTAACTACCCATTACTAGTTGTGCAACCTTGGGACAATTATTTAAACTCCATTAGTGTCAGGTTTCTTGTATTAAAAAATTATGATAATTGTACCTACTTAAGGATTGTTGGGAGGATTAAGTGGTAATTTATAAAATTAGGATACAGTAATAACTATATACCTGTTGGTTTTTATTTTTCTTCAATTAACCTAGTAGACTGCAGTTCCAAATTGCTACTGGGATGTATCTTGATGTCTATGAAAGAAGCAAAATCTTCAGACAATGACAGAGAAAAGAAGGAAAGTCTGGGGTAGAGCCATGACTTCCTAGGCCAGTGGTCGGCAAACTCATTAGTCAACAGAGCCAAACATCAACAGTACAACGATTGAAATTTCTTTTGAGAACCAAATTTTTAAACTTAAACTTCTTCTAACGCCACTTCTTCAAAATAGACTCGCCCAGGCTGCGGTATTTTGTGGAAGAGCCACACTCAAGGGGCCAAAGAGCCGCATGTGGCTCTCAAGCCACAGTTTGCCGACGAAGGTCCTAGGCCAACGAGATGATTCCATTTAACTCTTTGCCATGCCAACTTCACCTGCAATATTAGTTACTTCTCCAAATCATGATAAATAGTAATCATATTTTTAATGGAATTAGAGTCTTTAAATATATTGTTTATTTTACTTTTAGAAAGGAAAAGATAAAATTTCTGTGCCTATATAAAATTTATATTTCAATTTTAAGTAAGGCATTAGTATGTACATATATACATCAAAACCGAAATTTGATATTGTTAATCTGTGTCCAAAATGTTTTGGGAAGTTAGTTGGGTGTAGATAAGGAGCAAGGATAGTAAGTAATATTTGTTTATACAAGAATCTAAATTTTTGTAGAAAATATTTCAGATTTTTAAAATTATTTATTTAGGTACACTTATTAAAGGATTTTTAAAAGTTCGGTGCTACAAGTAGTTAGAAATTTAGAGGACACCAAATCAGGACCTTATTTTAGCAAAAATAGGAAGAGCTATCTTTTTTCTTTTGATTTTCAATATAATTTTTTAAAAGATCATATTGCATTCAATGAACTCAGTTTAAAAGTATGTGCGAGATGCTATGAAAATGTATTGAAATAGAAAAAAAAAATTCAGTGCTAGAAGTAAAAGAACCATAACCAAATTAATTTTTCAAGCAAAAGAGCATGGACAGGTATGTAGGAGCTGTAGTGTCTCATGAAGGAAATAAGTTGAAATAATTTTAAGTAACAAGATAACTAGTCAAAGCAACTGACCATTTGCTGTGATATCTACTGATATCAGACATTAGAAATAAAAATATAAGCTCATTTTCTGGTTCATAAGCAGTGATGTTAAATATCAAGTGTTTAAAATAATATCCAAGTCTGCCAATTGTCTCCTAACTAATTCATTTAAAATATGCATAGCAAACCTGTGCTTGTTTCAGATCCTTTGCACTGAGTCTGGAGATACCCTTTCTAAAAAGGGAATTCACAGACTAAATACTGTTAATTTTCTATTAATTTAATAATAATTCAAACTAACTACAGATCCCTTCTAAAAGACCAAATTTATGACAGCAAAATAAAACTTTAAGCTTGTTAGTCACTGATTTGCCAGTTAAGGCATTGATCAATTTCAATAAGATCTTGAATAATCCTTAGGAATCATTAAATAATATTTTATTTCCTTCCTTTCTTCCTTCTGTTTTATTTTTCCAAAGAGCAGAAGAAACATTCTGGGAAAACAGCATTATTAGGTAGACTGGATTTCCAGAACCTACAATAACTGGAAGTTCCACAGAAGCAGATGCTAACTTTGCATCGATACTTTTTTTCAGGTGCAAGCCCTTAGGACTTTGATGAGATCAGAAATAGGTTTTCTGGTGGATTACAGAGTAGGAAGTAAACACTTTTAACCACTGAAAAATAAATATGACAAGGTAGCAGGAAATCTTGAGCCCAATTTCTGGTTCATAAACAGTGATCTTGAATGTCAAGTGTTTAAAATAATATCCAATTTTGCCAATGGTCTCCTAACTAAGTCATTAAAACATTTTAAAATCTGAATAAGCAAACCTGTGCTTGTTTTAGATCCTTTGCACTACAATTCTTGCACTTTAGAATACTGTTCACCTCAGGCCTTCCTAAGGTTACTTATTCATTTCATTCAGGTTTCAATTGAGTATCATCTCCTCCCACAATCCTTTCTGAATTTATAACCTAAGGGTACTCCATCCATTCCAAGCTCAAAGACAGAGAAATTCTGATTTTCCCTGGATGTTCCTTGGTAATATTGCCCCTTAATGAATAGAACTAAGATTTCGAAATTAGATTGGACAAAGTCACCTGATAGTGTGTTACTTCACCTTATGCTTAGTAAGTGGGCCTGTTTTCCTTTTTAACTGGTCTAAATATTTCAGAAAGGCAAAAAAAAAAAAAAAAAAAAAGAATTAAATAATAATATTAATTTTGTATTCCTAGCTTAAAAATGAGAAATATTTGATAGTATAACTCCATAATATCCTAAGACATTGCCCTTTCCTAATGTCACATAAAATAAATGTACAAATTGAAAGCAGAAATGGGAATCTGTTAACTTTATTTGGGGTGGAAAGCTTAAATGTATTTGTTTTTCATTGTAGAGTAACGTGAGAAAAAATCACTATAGTTACTATATATATATGTACTTATTTTACATATTCTATTCAAGAAACTCTGCTTTAGTTGTAAGTGGCTTGTTATGTGATTTGAAGTTATCAGAGATGATCGTCCCCTTGGAAAGTAAATTTTCGTGTGTGTTTATGGCAAGAGAAAAGAAATGAAGTTTTTAATTGAGGTTACAGTATATTGGGTTCTTTTTTTAGTTAAGGGTCAGGAAGCAGTGAATTTTCACTCTAAAGATAATGAAAGTTTTTTGTGTGTATACATTTTGTAACAGCCTGTCTATAATATTAAATCCTGGTTTTGAGGGACTACAATGTTAAGTGTCTAAAATATGCTCAATGATGGAATGAGTTTTCTGTGTGGAATAAATAATGTTTGATTAAATCCATTTTTTGCTTACAGGATAAAGTATTGTATCTGACAAAATTTAATTACCTCCACATCCCACACATTAGCATAATGTGGATTTTCTAAGCTGCCTTTATACATGAAATAATATAAGCAGTCATGAATGAAAGTAAGTAGAGTTTATTATAGTAGCAGTTTTCCAGTGCTTTCCAGAAGTTTTGATAGCAGATCAGTTCTTTGTACTTGAAAAAGTTGATGATGACCCAGTGGGCAGTTATGACATATTCTCTCAGGTGAAAGTGTGACCACAGAAAACTGAAATATATCCAGAGAAGAACTTTATTTTACTCTTATTATAATTTACTAGAGGCCTGTGCACAAATTCATGCAACCAGTGGGGTCCCTCAGCCTGACCTGTGGGATAGGGCTGTAACCAGCTCTCTGACATCCCTTGAGGGATCCTGGATTGCAAGAGGGTGCAGGCTAGGCTGAGGGATCTCACTGGTGCATGATCGGGGCCGGGGAGGGACACAGGAGGTTGGCCAGCGGGAGGGTTTTAGGGCAGGTGTGGCCCATCTCGTTCAGTCCCGATACGCCAGAACCCAGCAGCAAGCTAACCTACCAGTCAGAGCATCTGCCCCCTGGTGGTCAGTGCACGTCATAGCGAGGGGTTGAGCAGCCTTAGCATATCATTAGCATATTATGCCTTGATTGGTTGAATGGATGACTGGACACTTAGCATATTAGGCTTTTATTATATAGGATCATTTCTATAAAGGCACCAAGAAATTAAGTTAGATTATTTCTTATATGAAAGGATGCTTGAAGAAAGTTTATTAATTAAAGTTTATCATGGTTCAAATGTAGCAAAACATTTTTTTAAAAGGAGGAGTGTTGTGAACAGATCTCTAAGAATGTGGAAAAAATAAATTGTAGGACAGAGCCACAATAACAAAGCTCAATATCTATGTTTATGTTTTCCCCATACTTAATTATTATCAGTGAAATATCCATTTCCTGAGAGTCGATGTTGAACAAATAGTTTTATGGAGATATAGTATATATGAAGAAAAATTCAATTATTTGCATGTTCATTTTGATTAACTTTGACAAATAATTGCAGTTGTGTTATACAGTACTACAACCAAGCTAGAGGACATTCTCATCATCCCAAAAAGACCCCTTTGAAGTCAATATCTTCCAGAATCTATAATAATAAAAGCATAATATGCTAATTAGACCAGACGCCCTTCCAGATGTCCTTCCAGACGACCTTCTGGAAGAAGCTGGGGCTGCAAGAAAAGCCAGGGTCCCGGGTGCCAGAGGGAAGCCGGTGCCAGCAGTTAGGGGAAAGAAGGCTTACTCTTGCACTAATTCCATGCATTGGGCATCTAGTGTTACATAAACATTATTATAGAGTATGTAAGTTCCAATTGCTCCACATTTTTGTCATCATTTGACATTTTCAGATTTTATTACTATTAACGCTATTTTAGCCATTCAATACATGGGTCTTGGTATCATTGTGCTTTTAGTTTTCATTTCCCAAATATTGTGATGATGCACCTCTTTTTATATACTGTATTTTCCGGCATATAAGATGACTTTTTAAGCCAGGAAAATCTTCTCAAAAGTCGAGGGTCGTCTTATACGCCCAGTCATCTTATATGCCGGAAAATACAGTACTTATTTATTTTTTGTGGCTTTATTTGAAGCATCTGTTCAAAATATTTTCCATATCTATTTTGTATAATATGTCTTCTTATCTTGCATAATAAAAAGGTAATATTGAAATTACCATCACTCCGCTAAGCCCATGATTGGGCCAGCGGGTGACACAGGGGGCGGGACTCGGGGTGGCTGGGGTGGTGATTGGGCCGGCAGGACGCTGAGCTCGCGTTGCCAGCGGGGACGCAAGCTCAGCGTCTGCGGCACAGACAGGCCTCTGGGGGCAGCGAGCCGAGCCGGCGTTTTGGAGGTTTGGAGGCTGCGGGCGGTGGGGGGGCGGCGCGGCTCCCCGGGGAGGAGTCTGGCGGCAGTTGGGCCCCCAGCCTTCCTGGGCGGGAGGCAAAGGCAAGACCCTGGCCTGGGCTCTGGCCGCAGGAGGACCACGCCCCCGCCCCGCCTCGCCCTAGGGGCCCAGGGACTTCGGAGCTGCTGACCAGCAGACAGACAGCTACACGTGCATGATTAAATCACGCACTGGGCTTCTAGTTGATATATAATACTTCTTTACATATACTGAGTATCAATTCTTTGTGTTTTTCAAACATCTCTCCCAGTCGGTGGGTTGTCTATTTTCTTAATAGCATGTCTTTCAAAGCTCAGAAGCTTTATTTTGCTGTGGTCCAATTGATCATTCTTTCCCTTTATGTTTCTTGCTTTTTGTGTTACACCTAAGAAATTTTTGTCTAAACTAATGTGAAAGTTTCTATGCTTGCTTCTACATATTTTATAAATCATTTTTTATTTTTCAATTGCAGTGGACATACATTATTATATTAGTTACATGTGTACACCCCACTGATTAGACATTACATAACCTACTAAGTGATCATCCCAATAAATCTTGTACCCATGTGACACCATACAAAGCTATTAGAATATTATCCACTATATTACTTAAGCTGTACTTTACACCCCCATGACTATTCTGGCACAACCAATTTGTATTCCTTAATCCCTTCACCTTTTCCAACAATCCCTTCAACTCCACTCCCATCTGTAACCTTCAAAATGTTCTCTGTATCTATGAATCTGTTTCTGTTATTCCACTTGTTCATTTATCTTGGTTTTTAGATTCAATAGTTGATAGATATATATATTTATTGCCATTTTATTGTTCATATTTTTTATTTTTTTCTTCTTCTTAAAGACACTTTAACATTACATATAATACTGATTTGGTGGTGATGAACTCCTGTAGCTTTTTCTTGTATGGGAAGCTCTTTATCTATCCTTGATTCTACATGTTAGTTTTGCTGGGAAGAGTAATTTTGGTTGTAAGTCCTTGTTTTTCATCACTCTGAACATTTCTTTTCAATCCCTTCTGGTCTGTGAAGTTTCTGTTGAGAAATCCGCTGAATGTCTTATGGGAGCTCCCTTGTAGGTAACTAACTGCTTTTCTCTTGCTGCTTTCAAGATTCTCTCTTTGTCGCACTGTGAGGTAGCTCAGTTGGTTAGAGTTTTGGCCTGATATGCCAGGTTGTGGGTTTGTTCACAGGTCAAAGCACATATAAGAAAACAACCACTGAAGGCATAAATAAGTGGAAGAACAAATCAATGTCTCTCTCTCTCTCTCTCTCTCTCTGTTTGTCTCTCTGTATCTATCATCTATCTATCATCTATCTATCTATTATCTATCTATCACCTATCTATCATCTATCATCTACTTATCAACCCTCCCTTCCTCTCTCTTTCTAAAATCAATCTATAAAAATAATTATAAAAACATATTCTCTCTATCTTTTGCATTTTAATTATATGTCTTGGTGTGGGTCTCTGTCAGTTCATCTGTCTTGGGATTCCCTGCACTTGCTGGATATATATGTCTATTTCCTTTCACCACATTAGAGAAGTTTTCTGTCATTATTTTTTCAAAGTGGGTTTCAATTTCTTGCTCTATCTCCTCTCCTTCTGGGACCCACATGATGGAAGTGTTAGTATGGTTAAAGTTGACCAGAAGTTCCTTCCACTATCCTCATTTTTTTTTTTTTTGGATGCTGTTTTCTTTCTGCTGTTATGATTGGGTGGTTTTTTGCTTCCTTATATTCCAAATTTCTGATTTGATTCTCAACTTCATCTATACTATTGTTGATTTCCTATAAATTTTTTTTTCCAGTTAATGTACCCTTCATTTCTGACTGGCCTTTTTTTTAATGCTTTTGAAGCACTCACTAAGTTCATTGAGCATCCTTATAACAATTGTGTTTTTTGTGGGGTTTTTTTATTTTTTTATTTTTTTAAATATATTTTATTTATTTTTTACAGAGAGGAAGAGAGAGGGACGGAGAGCCAGAAACACCGATGAGAAAGAAACATCAATCAGCTGCCTGCCTCCTGCACACCTCCTACTGGGGATGTGCCCACAACCAAGGCACATGCCCTTGACTGGAATTGAACCCGGGACCCCTCAGTCCCCAGGCCAGCGCTCTATCCACTGAGCCAAACCGGCCAGGGCTGTTGTGTTTTTTTTTTAAATCCTCACAAAAGGACATGCTTAGAGAGAGAGATGGAGAGAGAGAAAAATATTTATGTGAGGATGTGAGAGAGAAACATTGATTATTTGCCTTCTGTACATGCCCAAACCAGGGATTGAACCTGCAACCCAGGTATGTGCCCTGACTGGGAATCAAACTGGTTACCTTTTGGTGCACAGGATGATGCTCAACCAACTGAGCAACTCCAGCCACGTACAAGTGTTTTGAACTTTGCATCTAGTAGATTGCTTATCTTCATTTTGTTTGGTTCTTTTTCCGGAGTTTTGTTTTGTTCCTTCATTTGAAACATGTTTGTTTATCTCCTTAGTTTGGCCTCCTTCCTGTGTTTGTTTCTATGTGTTAGAGAGAGCTGCTATGTCTTTCAGGCTTGGTATAGTGGCCTAGTGTAGTAGGTATTCTATAGGGTCCAGTGGCACAACCTCACTGATCACCCAACCTGGGACTCGAGGTACATCCCTCTCCCCATGTGGGCAGTATACACACTCTTCTTATAGTTGAGCCTTGATTCCTATTGGCACATCAATGGGAGGGATTTACCCCCAGGCCAATTGGCTACAAGAACTGGCTATGACCACCAATCATTGACCTCTGACCACTGTGGAGTGTCAGCTATGCAGGCGATGACCCCCTAGAGCAGGACTTACTTCGGTGAGGCTCTGGTGAATGCTGAGTCTGCCACTTGAGTGTGTCACTTGTGGAGGTGGTTGGGTGGTGGTGCTTTGACATGGTCTTAAGCTTTCCACTGGGTGCACCGGTGCTGTGGCCTCCCAGGAGGTGCAAACAAAGGTCAGCTGCCAGCTGTATTCTTCCCGGGGCCACCAGACATGAGCGATCTGCAGATAGGTTCTAATTGTGCTTGGCTTACAGGTTCCCAGACAAGGCCAAGCTGTGAACCATGGCCAGCTGCTGCTAGGGCCACTTAGGGTAAGGAAGAAGCTCGCTGAGGCCAGATGCTACTTGTTTGAGAGATTTTAGCATAATCTAAAGCATGAGACAAGACAGGTCATTCATATAGAAAAACCACTGAAACAGCTTGCATTGGCCCAAAAGTTGGGTGAAAAGGGGTCTCAGGAAATCACCAGGGTGGGGCAAACAGTGTGAGCCAGATTGATGGAGTCTCAAATATGGAGCCACCTCCTGGCTCTGTGGGAGGAGAGCTCATCAAAGAAACAATAGCCTCCAAAGAACTTCTGTCTGGGAGAAACCTGCCCCCCAGTTCTCATCCTGATGCCAGACAATTCAGTTTCTTCTCTGTGTCTCTAGTGCCTTTCAAGCTGCTGCCCCAGGGATGGAGCTCAGAGGGAGTGAGTCCAAATAAGTCCAAGAGCTGACCCTTTAAGAGGAACTGCCTGGGACTTCAGTATTACTCAGTCTCAATTTCCACTCTTTTTTACACTGAGCAGTTATGGGGACTTCTCTTACAGCCAGCAGTTATGGGGCTGGAGGGTGGAGGGGGGGGGGTAAGGTTGGGACCCCTCACTCCTCAGAGGGGGCCTCTGCAGCTGAGATATCCCTCCCCTTTTTTTTTTTCACCACATGTGGGTGTGGGGCCAGCCCATTCCACATCTCAGCCCCTCCTACCAGCCTCAGTGTGGCTCCTTTTTGAATTCCCTTGTTGTAGGACTTCCATTCAGCCAGATTTCAGACAGTGCTGAATGATGGTTGTTCTGTAGTTTAGTTGTAATTTTGATGTAGTTGTGGACGGATGCAAGTACAAGTACCATGTTTGCCTACACTGCCATCTTGACTGAAGTCTTCTTCTAAACATTTTGTAGACTTAGGTTTTACATTTAGGTCTATGACCCATTTGACTTAATTTTTTGTATATGATGCAAGGTATGAATTATGTTCCATGTGGCCACAGGGCTCCAGGGTCATCCCCAGAGGCTGTCAAGGTCTTAACAAAGGCATGCTCAATGAAAAAAAATTATTTTAAAAAATACTCTGTAATGTATAAAATTCTCAAAAGTAGCTACAAGTGGCAAATTCAGATAGCTGTAATTTGGTGAATGGGGGATTAGACATATTTTGTTAACACAGTTCCTAATTTCTCTTAATTTTATTTTGATTTATATAGTCTCTTGGCAGAAGTATTTCAAGTCAAAATTCAGAACTGTAGGTCAATGAATTTAATTTACAAAATGCTGAGATTTTAATATATATATAAATTTAATATAATCATAGTGGTTAAAGGAACTTCAATTATTATTCTTCCTATTGGATTTTTAGTCAAGATACCTCTCAAACACAAAGTGGGTCTAGTATAAAACTTACTTCACCGGATCGGCTGCTTCATTTAGAAAATATAAATTATAATGCTTGCAAACTCTTTCAAGCACAACCTACATGTTATTTATTTTTATAGACTATCTTAATTTCTTTTTAATGACTGTAAAAGTAATTCATGTCACTTTTAGAATTTTTGAAAAATGAAGTACCTACATTTATATTATCTAGAGGTAATTTGTATTTACTTTTTTGTATATTCTTCCAGTATTTTTATAAGTATATATATAAATATATATATATATATATATATATACATATATATATGTGTGTGTGTGTGTGTGTGTGTGTGTACATATATATATGTGTGTGTGTATGTATTCCTCATAGGAGAATATGATTCCCTTTTTTGCTTAATAAAAGCAAACATACCTATCTATATGCATGTGTATAAACTTCTATTATATATTAATGCATTATATTGTTTTTATAACTTTTTAGCACTCTTATATCTGAAAAACGCATGTAATGTAAATTCGCAAAGAAAAAAATAGTAGGAAACTCTTTGGTCCTGCATATGTCAGATATGTGTTTTATTCTTCTTTGTGAATAAAAAGATTTACGGAATATTTTGATTGTTTTTCCAACAGTTTCTGAACCACAATGTACTTACAATTTCTAACTAAATCCAAAGCCGACATCACTTCAATAAAAATACTCTGTTTAAGATGGTCCTTATTCTTTGCTTTAGAAATAACTCTGGTGTCTTAAATATGACTTCATAATAGAATGACTGGCCTTATAGACTGCATAGAAAAAAGACAGGACATTGCATGGCTACATGTAACCTACAGCATATTAGCATACAAGTTTTCAATTTATTTTGTCTACATACGGAGACTGATACTTGGTCCAAGGTCATGCATGTAGCTACATTTCCTCATGGAAATAAAGCACTGTGCCTTTGTTTGTGGAATATGACTGAATTACACATCCAGCAAGTTGAAAATTTTTGAGCTTTTTGTTAATTACTTGTCACATGGATATTTATAAATCACACTCTCATAGACTCAAATAATTTTCAGTTTTTACATTATGATGACAAGGTTAAAAAAGATCAAATGTTACTTTAATTCACCATCACAAATCTGCTAAAAACATCTTCATTTTGTTTTCTTTTAAGACTAATTAAAACAAAATTTTCTCATAGTAGAACATGTTACTTATTTGTTTAATAAAAGCAAAGGTAAGTATGTTTATGTATAGATATAAATACATATATAATATAAAATTATTGTAAAATTGCAGAATAGCTTGTAAGATTACAGTATGGGTAAGTTGTGGTTTATGGTGAATTAAGGACTTTATAAGGCAGTTTTGGAATTGATAAGAGAAAAATTCTAAGACATCCTAAATTAAGTTACAACAGGCAGGGGGAGAGAGAAGGGAGGTTAATCAGTTATCAGACCTAAGGGCACAAACCAACAAAAGACTGCTCACATTTCTGCTTGTATGCTGAAACTGAATCAACTTCCAGGTGACTATTTTAGTTCTTATCCTGGGGAGAATAGCCAACCACCAGATGCCACTGCATCCTGCTTATGCATGAACTCGGTGGACTACTGCCCACAACCAATCCAAAAGGAGCAACTACTTCTTCCATACAGACTATGCACCTATCCCAGAACTTCCTCTGTTTCACCTTCTTCCACTTCTTTTATCTAGAGCCAATGCGAATTCTTTCAAAACAACTTACCGTATTTTCTGGCGTATAAAACGACTTTTTAACCCAGGAAAATCTTCTATATGCCTAGTCATCTTATACGCCGGAAAATACAGTACATCTTTCTTCTCCAAACTCATTGTTAACCCCAGAATGGCAGCCATGTTTGTCTTCTCCATCTAGTTCCACCATTGATGGTTTACATGCATGTCCCAGGAACTGGTCCTTTCCCTGGCTAGCAGATAGCTCAATAAACCCTTTTTTTCAGAAAAATGTTTGGCCTTGATGGTTTTTGTGAAACAGAATCAACAACTTTTAAAATCATTTAAAACACTTTTTTCTCAATTATGGAGCTAATGAAAAATTTTTAAAAATGAAAATTTTTGTCTTATGACTCATTATAATTCAACTAGAGGCCCGGTGCACGGATTTGTGCACCAGTAGGGTCCCTCAGCCTGGCCTGTGCCCTCTCGCAATCCGGGACCCCTCGGGGGATGTCGGACTGCAGGTTTCGGCCCGATCCCCACAGGCCAGCTTATGGGGATCAGGCCAAAACCGGCAACCTGACATCCCCTGAGGGATGTCATAGTGTGCAAAGTGGCAGGCGGCTGGGGAGGAGCCCAAGCCCGGCCGGTCACCCATCAGCTCGCTCCTGCTCATCCCAGCCGTGCTGCAACTGCTGTTGCCGCTGCTCGATAGTGCTGCCGTGGAGGCAAGAGAGGCTTGCACCGCTACAGCTGTGCTTGCCAGCATGCCAGCTTCTGCATTGTCTGCCCCCTGGTGGTCAGTGTGTGTCATAGTTACCGATCGACTGGTCATTCAGTTGCTTAGGCTTTTATATATATAGATATTCTTTTGTGACTGCTGAATTTTTATTTGCTAGGCTTTCAAAAAAACTGGTATTAACATTACATTTGTCAGAGTTATGAGGTGAGAAAAGGCATCCAATTATGTCCTTAATTTTACTTAAGTTTACCAACGGGACTTTAAAAATAAATTGTTTAAACATTGGTGATATAATTATTTAAAAGAGTTAGAGATGTGTACTTTATTCAGAAACCCAATGAAAGTTATTAAAATCAGAACATTCAAATACATTTCTTTTTATCTTGAGTTTCTAGCACAGTATCTAATGTATACTAGACTCCAATAAATGGAGGATTAAATGACTGAATGAATGAATATGTTAGGTAACCTTTAAAACTGTTTTAATCCACAAGATCCATTCTTTGGCCATAAAGTGAAAGTGCAACTTTTTTTTTTTTTAAGACCATACATAGATCGAGCAATTTCTAAATTACCTTGCAGCTGAAATTTGCTTGTATATATAATTTGTGTAAAACAAATCTTTAGGAAAGTCCAATTTGATAAGAGAGATGGCAAAGCAATACTCTGAATAAGATAGTCATCTCCCAGCATTTTTACTCTCCCTGCTGGGAAATTTAGAACACAGTCTTAGAGTAACCTCAGGCTGATGCATTTAATTGTAAACACTTTGACAACAAATAGTTTTATGATGAAGCTAGAGATATGATTGTGAAAATGATTTGAAAATCCTAAAGTAATGGGTAAGTACAAGGGTGGGTTTTTTTTTGTTTTGTTTTAATTAGAGTTGACAGAAGCTTGTAAGCTTGAATTCCTTCTTTAATTCTCCCCAATTCAGAAAAATACTGATGCTGCTCCCAGTGGTAGCTCTAGAGGTGTCCTGCTCAGATCTCCTTTCAAGATAGAACTTGTTATTTAATTACAAGGAGAGCAGTTGGCAGCTTCCAACTACAGCACATTCAGTATCCACCACAGCATCAAGAGTCAATGCAGCCCTAACTGGTTTGGCTCAGTGGATAGAGCATCAGCCTGCGGATTCAAGGGTCCCAGGTTTGATTCTGGTCAAGGGCATGTACCTTGGTTGCAGGCACATCCCAGTATGGGGTGTGCAGGAGGCAGCTGATCGATGTTTCTCTCTCATCGATGTTTCTAACTCTCTATCTCTCTCCCTTCCTCTCTGTAAAAAATCAATAAAATATATTTAAAAAAAAAAAGAGTCAATGCATATTCTTCCTGGGAAGCTCCCAGCCAATAACTAAGCATGGCAGAGCTACTAAAAGTTTGGCCATTTCAACCAACTGCATCCTCTCTAATAAGCACTATACTTTGGAACAGTCCATCGGCTTAGCTGAGACTTTGTAAGACTGGAAGTAGAATCTGAGACTCTTCTTGCCTAATTTTTCTTTCTATCCTCTTTCTTTCCAAAGGTGTCAGATTTTCTTCACAATCTGAAGGGTTTCCCTGCTCACCCCTACCTCCTTTCCTTTCACTTTATCCTTCACAGGCATTATCTCCTCCACCCCTCCCTGAAAAAAAGGGGAAAAAAAACTTTCTACGCCTAACCTTTCCTGGGTGATGTCTGCTTCCTGGAGGACTCAAACTGACACACTCCCCCTATCTGACTATCTCATTCCATCTTCCACTCCAGCTTATCAAGCCTTATTGTAACTTCTGAATTCCTTTCCGCGCGGGGCCTGCTTTCTGTGGATGAGGCATGTGCAGTTGATGCTGAAAACAGGTTGTTTGCAGCGTTGGGAGGAAGGAATGTGGAGGGCCAGCAGGCACCAGTAGCAACTGCCCGGAGATTGCTGGTAATCCTCTATGTATTTCTTGGTTCTCCCTAAGGAGCAAGCAGTCATTCAAACATCCAATCCACTTCCTATTTCTTTTATTCTGGGAGGAGAGTGGTGCTGAGTTGGGCCCTCCCCTTACCAATGTTTTTCCTAAATTTTCAGGGGTTCTGTGCTCCTTATCCAATCACATCCTTTTCCTAGGCCAGGCTCCGCCCCTTCATGTTGTCATTTTGGCTTCTACTGTACATGCCTTAAAGTGGAAGCAACTCCCCCTGCACCATGTTGGTTACAACTAGGTATTAGCCCAACAGAAGAATTCCACCTCCACCCCCCTTTTATCCCCCCAATAATCCTGGTAGCTGCCCAGTTGCTTCCCAGGGGAGACTCTTCCTGCTCTCCTGGAGGATAAAGTCCTGAGGGTGAGGATGCAGCCATCTCCTGGAGTGTGTGAACAAGTCTATGAATGCTACAGCTTCCTAGTAAATCAAGCTTATTGGAATGCTGTAACTTTCTAACGAAGCAGGCCCAATATCTGATTCAGTTTCCCATTTTATTAAGCTTAATGGTTTATTATCCTCAATCTCTGATTCCCTTTGCTCCCTTTCTTTATTAATAACTAGCTACCTACCTAGCTAACACAGCTGCCTAGGACTTTTTGCTCAGAAGGGTTCGTGCTTGGTTTAATGCTCTTCTGTTGCCATCTTGAAATTCTTAATAATTTTTAAACAGGGTACGCCACATTAGTTATTTTTGCACTGGGCCCCCAAACTATGCAGCCAGTCCTTTCTGCATTAAAATTGTTTTATAAGATTAAAACATAGTGTTTACTACCTTTTATGAATACCTTAGTTCTTTGAAACATTTGTTTCCTGTTGGTGTCTGATGTTGGCACTTCTTTTGTATTGAAGTTAGGAATGTCTTGCCGCCGTTTTGTCCTCTGATTTGGGTGGTGGAGTGTGTGCATGACTTCTTCCCTGAGATCACATTTGAACCTATTCTTTATTGCATATAAAGTTATCAAGTAAACATGCAGAAATGTCTGTAAATATTTTCTGAATAAAGACACGAAGTCCCCTTAACATGAAAGGAGAGGGCACAGATTTAAGAGGGGCAAGCTTAGATGTGTGAATAAACTAAACATTAATGTTTTAGAACTCTTCCACTCTTTCACTCTTCCTCATAGGGTAAATGGGGAGAACTTGTTTTCCAGTTAAAACTCCGTTTCCTCTACCTCTCACTTCTGCTTGAAACAGCTCATCTGAGCCCAGCCGGCTTGGCTCAGTGGTTGAGCATTGACCTATGAACCAGGAGGTCAGGGTTTGATTCTAGGTCAGGGCACATGCCAAGGTTGCAGGCTCCATCCCCAGTGTGGGGGGTGCAGGAGGCAGCCGATCAATGATGCTCTCTCATCGTTGATGTTTCTATCTCTCTCTCCCTCTCCTTTCCTCTCTGAAATTAATAAAAATATATTTTAAAAAAAAGAAACAGCTCATTTGAAAGAAATTCTCACTCATTGAAAATTCTTTGTCTCCCCCCTCAAAGAGAGTTTACTTTGTCCTTCGGAAGGTAAAAGGACAGCCCTAATAAACCTAAGTAACAAAAACACAAATTTCTATGGGCCAGGCACGACACTAATCATTTTACACTTAAAATTTTAATTATTCTTCATAAAAATTCTATGAAGGTGTCACTACTGCTAATCTCTCAAAGGAATGAATTATGGTTTAGAAATGTTAGACAATTACCAAATAGAGCTGGGGTACCACAACCTGAGTCTAATTGCCCCAAGACCCAGGGAATTAACCAGTACCCTTTTATCTCAGACATACATGTTTACCTGATATTTCTTTAGCAAAATATACAGCTGTCTCCACAGATGTGTTTCTTTCTAAGCACAACTGGGTGTGTGTGTGTGGGGGGGGGGGGATCTTGAAGCTGCCCATTGGAGTGCACATGGACAAGAACATAAGACAAATCTCAATTAGGAAATTTAAAAGAAAGGCATTAATTAATTGGGCAAGAGATATTTCCTACTTCCAGACCATCAAAAGCATGACATATTTCCCTTGTGCTGCAAATTACCTGAGAGACTTATCTGCGGAAGGCAGACCTAATCTCCACAAACGACCGCAGTCCTGAGAGCTTCCAAAGCCGATATGCAAAGATGGCTGAAATTCAAAGTAGACAATGCAGAATGTGCCGCAGGAAGCTTTCAAAGTACAAATTAACTCGTTTATCATGTCTGCGATAATCAGAGTAGCATGTTTAGCCTTGTATACCATTTCCCACGCTTTCCATAAACCACATTTTAGCATCTTTTTGGAGGATTATAACTAAAACTCATTCCTAATACTGAAACACATTTTGGTTGATGGGGTATAACTGTTTTATTAGGCCTTGCACCTTGGCAGCTGGCCTCTGCGATTACACTTTTTAAGGAGGACACGCCTCCCAGAGAAGGCACACCCTCCGCCCTGCGCCCTGCAGCTGCATTGGATGTGCTGCGGTATCTCCCCAGGCACACCTCCTTAAGCAAGAGTGCGTTTTTTTGCAGATGGTTACATTTCGTCACGTAGTGCTACCAACAATTACATTCTCTCTTCCTGTTCCTATAGGCCAGCTATCTAAAATTAAGTTAGAATGTGCACATTTTTGTAAGTAGAACAGACTTGATTTAAATGGACCATAATAACTAATCATTTCTTCCTTAAAACATGCTGTGGTTGGCATAGACGCAGTGAAACCTTAGCAAAGGTGTTTCAAGTGTCATGATTTTTGTTTGTTTGTTTCATTGTTATATAAAGAATCCCCAAATTGAATTGTTTCTCTCTCTCTCTCTCTCTCTCTCTCTCTCTCTCTCTCTCTCTTTTTGTACAATAGGAGAATGTGGCTCTCCTTTTCGGGATTACAAAACATCTTTTAACACGTTAAAGCAACACTTTTCTATTTTGAATAGGTGTAAGTTGCCTTTGCCTCTGCCTTCCCACCCCATCCAAGTTTGAATCAAAGATACTTCCTATCACCAGTGTTACGTGGTTATGTTACTGGAGAAATGCGTGGATGATCTTTCTCTGTTGCTAGTGGGAGTCGGGTTCTGGGGGCACCATGGGAATCCAGTATTTCCAGAGGCCTCCACGGGAGAATGAGATGTAGTAGCAGGTTTTATTTTCATGGAATTACTTCCTTCAGTTTCTAAAGTCCCATTTCCCTTCAGCCAGTCCTGGAAGAGGTGCAGTGTGGGGTTCAGCCGAGCTAGAAGCTAAGCCTCTGACCCGAGTTTCCGTTCCTTGGTGGAGCTGGGTCCAGTTTAGCATTAGGCTGGTTGCAGTGCATTAATCCATGGTGTGTGGGGTCCACGTGGCTGTGGGCTGTGGGGGCGAATGCAGGGAAGCCGAGAGAGTGCACCTGCTGCAACAAGAGTCCTAACCGTCCCGTGCGAACCAACAGATGGAACTCCTCTGTGCAGCCAATGGCCTGTTCCCGGTTGTGACTGACAGACAAGAACCTTCCCTACGTCACACAGACTTGACTGGGCACGTGGCTAAACTGCAGCTTCCTGGCAACACTGCACAAGTGACTATAATATGTGGCCTTCCCTTTCTTCTTTCCAGTTAGTTAATAACTGGGTTAAATCACAAGGGTATCAATTCAACCTGCTAATATTCCAGTTGCTCCTGAACAATAACTGAGCAGACTTTTGAATTAGTTTTTGTGTCAAAGATCCAGGACCTGATCTTTGAAAGAAAGAAAGAAAAAGAAACATCACTCCTCCCACCCCTGCAACTTCAATTGTTTTGATCACTTTCATATTTTCTCTCTTTTATTCCTTAAATAAAGTTAGAGTTTCTTCTCATTCTTACTCCACACTCTCCACCTCTTCTTGTTTAATGTGTTCCCTCTGTCTTCCTTCCTTTAGTTTTAATGGTCAGTGTCAAACAAAATGTAATAAGTGTTGGGGAGGACTAAGAAACCAATTCCATAAAATTTTTGAGTTTCTGGGATGAGCTATGGGCAGATGTATGCTAATGAGTCAGTCTTTACTCATCTGGGTGTCATATTCTCCAGCGATTTTGAATTTCAATATTCTCAAATTCTTCACTTACGCCTTTAGAGTGACTTCCTTGATTGTATCTCTTACATTTTAAATTATACATAATAGTAGACCTCATGCATTTGCCAGTGACCCATAGGCATCCCAGAACACTTTTGCAAAAATTAATAAATATAAGAATTTTTATAAAGTGGATGGTCATATTTTTATGACAGACTCTTGAACTACAAATTGAATCTGAAATATAGCTTGATAATTTTCTCCAATTTGTAAAGTTCTATTAAAAATCAAATAAGAAGCAACATTCAGGTTAAAACAAGGACTATATTCAAAGCATTTCAAAGAATCAGTTGATTCTGTATTTCTATAATGTCACATTTTCTTTCTCGTATGAAGTCACTGTCCTAACATAATCTTTGAAGTATACATCCCTGAGCAAGAAATCCACCAGTCAATTCGGATAACTTTCATAAAGTTATCAAAACTTATTAGCAGTGAAAGGGAAAATGAGTCTTATTTACAACTTGTCCCTATCCTTACAACTTCCAGGGTCACACCATTTTAGAGTTTAACAGCATTTTAGGCTTCTGGGGGGGGAGGAAAAAAGAATGAAAGAAAGAAAAAGAAACATCACTCCCCCACCCCCACTTCAATTGTTTTGATCACTTTCATATTTTCTCTCTTTTATTCCTTAAATAAAGTTAGAAGTTTCTTCTTATTCTTACTCCACACTCTCCACCTCTTCTTGTTTAATGTGTTCCCTCTGTCTTCCTTCCTTTAGTTTTAATGGTTAGTGTCAAACAAAATGTAATAAGTGTTGGGGAGGAGTGAGAAACCAATTCCATAAAATTTTTGAGTTAGAAGCATGCTGACAATTTATGAAATAGTTTTGTTTTGTTTTATTATTGGTCATGATGTAAAATGAAAAACAACCAATTCCTCTAAAATATATCTATTTTTAATCCTGACTGAGGATGAGGATATTTTTTCAATTGATTTTTTTTAGAGAGAATGGAGCAGGGGAGAGAGAGAGAAACATCGATGTGAGAGAGACACATTGATTGGTTGCTTCCCACATGGGGCTGGGATTGAGCCTACAACTGAGGAACATGCCCTTGACCAGAAATGGAACCTGTGACCCTTTGATATGTGGGCTCTAACCACTGAGAAAACTGGCCAGAGATAAAATGTATTTTAAGAAAAAAATAGCCCAAATTTAATGAGCAAAATTTTATTTTAAGTCTTTTTTTGAAAAGGTTTTTCAAAGTTAAGTTCAACACCACAGTCTTCTGATTCTGCCTGAGTGGGAGACAGTTTGTGTAAACAGCATGTATCTGGATGTAAATGCTGAGTCTTTCCCTTCTTATTTGATCAACTTTGGCATGTGATCCTCTGGATGAACAGTGCAAGCCTGGCAACATTCTTATGAGTATTAAATGAGAGGACACAAATACAGTTCCACAAGGAAGTGAGGGCCATTGATTGATTTACTTACTTTTTGTATGAACTCTATAACTTTGACTTCATGATTGCAGGTATAAATTAGATTACTTAGATATTGCTTTAGAACCCACAAACTCATTTTACATATCACATATTTTATTTAAATGGAATTATGAGAAGGTAACTACTATTACGACTTATTAATATAGAGAGTGGGTCAAAGTGGTTACATGTTACAGCTAGCGATGGACAAGCTCAATCCAGAAGTCAGGTCTCTTAACTTTTATTCAAATCCTGTTTCTAATGTACATACATAATTAAAAATTAGAAAAATGTTTATCATAACACATGGTAGATGGCATTGTTTCATGGTTGTCAACATAATAACCAAGAGCGTGAACTCTAGATCCAGAGTGTGCAAGTTCCACCTTAGCCACTTACCAATTAAGTAAGCATGGATAATTAACTTCAGTTTTTGTTGAAAAGAATTATAAGGGCAAATCTAATGGTGAATAATGAAAATCTATTACATCTGAGCTATAATCATTATTATATTTCATTTTTATACTAGAAGCCCGGTGCACGAAATTCGTGCACGGCAGGGGGTTGTCCCTCAACCCAGCCTGTACCCTCTCCAATCTGGGACTCCTGGAGGGATGTCCGACTGCCCGTTTAGGCCCGATCTTGGTGGGATTGGGCCTAAACGGGCAGTCGGACATCCCTCTCACAATCCAGGACTGCTGGCTCCCAACTGCTTGCCTGCCTGCCTTCCTGATTGCCCCTAACCGCTTCTGCCTGCCAGCCTGATCACCCCCTAACCACTCTGCTGCCAGCCTGGTTGATGCTTAACTGCTCCCCTGCCAGCCTGTTTGCCCCCAACTTCCCTCCTCTGCCAGCCTGGTCACCCCTAACTGCCCTCTCCTGCAGGATTGATCACCTCCAACTGCCCTCCCTTGCAAGCCTGGTCCCTCTCAACTGCCCTCCCTTGCAGGCCGGGTGCCTCCCAACTGCCCTCCCCTGCTGGCCATCTTGTGTCCACATGGGGGCAGGATCTTTGACCACATCGGGGCAGCTATATTGTGTGTTGCAATGATGATCAATCTGTATATTACTCTTTTATTAGATAAGATAGAGGCCTGGTGCACGGGTGGGGGCCAGCTGGTTTGCCCTGAAGGGTGTCCGGGATCAGGGTGGGGTTCCCTTGGGGCATGGGGCGGCCTCAGCAAGGGGCCTGTGGTGGTTTGCAGGCCAGCCACACCCCTGGCAACCCAAGGGGAGGCCCTGTTATCTGGAATTTATTTTCCTTCTACAATTGAAACTTTGTAGCCTGGAGCAGAGCCAAGCCTGGGGCTCCCTCCGGGGTGGCAGCCATTTCTGTGGCAGTTAATTCACCTTCTACAATTGAAACTTTGTAGCCTTAAGCGGGTGAGCCCGGCCAGGGTGTGCGCAAAGCTTTGCTTCCCCTGTTGCTGCCAGCAACCCTGGCCTGCTCTCTCAAGCTCCATTCTGCCACCATTTGTTTGAATTTGTTTACCTTCTATAATTGAAACTTTGTAGCTTGAGTGGAGGCATAGGCCTGCAACGGCTATGGAAAGCTTGGCTTGCTCTGTTACCTGGGAAACCTTGCTCTCTGTGGCTGTAGCCATCTTGGTTTGGGTTAATTTGCATACTCGCCCTGATTGGCTGGTGGGCGTGGCTTGACTGGTGGGCGTGGCTTATGTAGCGGAGTGTTGGTTAATTTGCAAATTACCATTTTATTAGAGAAGATACTTCTCTCAGTGATAGATGTGTTACAGAACACCAGAGAACCAAGCAATGCTTAGAGAGATGGAGTTACATTTATTATTGTTATGTGCGGGCCCAGAGAAAAATTTCTCTCAAATTCTGGCTGAAATCACACAGGAAGTTTCCTGTATTTATACCTTTTTACCCTCTTTGTCTCCCAAATACGGGGTTTTCCGGTCCCCTTTGCAAGTTCTTAAAGACCCCTATGTGCTGGGGGCTTTGGGACCTCAACCAAAGGCCTGGCCTGGTGCCAGCACTGATAACTTCATCTGGGGAAGGTTTATGGCCTCTCTGGAATGGGAGTAGTCTTATTTCCTTATTATTTAAGCAAGCAAGCATTTATAGAAGCCAAAATAGCAGGGTTAAAATTTCAAACAGCAGTTTTTATATAAGATGGATGCTTCAGATGTATATTAGCCACATTTCACAAATGAGGAAATTCATGCTAAAATAGTAAAAAAAAAAAATCCATTCACATTAATGCAACTAATAAATATTATAAAAAGTTTAAATGCAAATCTATCCTCAAAGCCTATATACACTTTCCACTATACGACATGATGTCACTTAGAGTTAATCTAGTCTTTTACTTTTCACATGAGCAAACTAGTTCCAAGGGAGAATACCCATGAGTCCTAGAAATGTTGTCTAGTTAGTTATAGGCCTAAAGTAGGACCCAGGGTTCCTAAGTCAGAGTTCAGTGCTTACATGAAACTAGGCTATGACCTCAATAAATGTGATTTTTGTTTTGTTTTAATTGTCCATAATCTTATGTTAGTGTTACTGCTTTACTTTTCAAAATTTACTGTAGAAAACAAGGAGAGAGAAGCATTTTTTTTTAAATTAATGAGGCATTTGTTCTCTATATCCACAAATCCTAATAAAACGACAGGCAGACTGATACATAATTCATAGAAGCTAACAAATTACAGTGCATTTGCAAAAATGACCTGTTCTTTCCTGCTTATTTTCTACATGGTACATTAATGTCAAAAATAACAGTGGTAAATAAAGACAGCATAACAACAATATTGGGATAATGTATTGATATAACCCATGCCAGAAATGCTAGCAGAGCAATTACAGGGCTCACATCTTTTTAAAATGAAGTCAAAAGGCCAACCAAGCTTCTATTTCAGTAAATATTATTTTATGCATTTATTCTTTTTAGAGAAAGTATCCAAAAGTTTATTACTAGGAAGATCAATCAGATATTCCAAATTCAATTCTTAAATTCTAGTAAATGGGCATTGTTTAGGCTTTCAAGAATCACATGAACATGTTAAATATAAACACTTATATCATTAAGATACACATAAGTAAGAACTGTAAGTTACTTTCAAAATGACAGAATGTCTGATCTGTTCCTTGAATAGACAGCATTAGCTATAAGAGAAAATATTGTAGGCAAAAAGAAAAGTTTTCTCTCAAGGTTAAGGGGTACAGTTTCACTTTTATCTTTGATTTCCAGTCCTGGTGAAACAGGAATTTTTAGGGGTGAAAAAGACAGGTTTGGGGAAATTTTAGAAATTAAGGGGACAAGGAAGAAACACAGGGCTGCAGAGCAGCAGAAGGTATATTTCCATAGACTAGGGGAGCTGAAAAGCTGCAACAGGCACATTTCCATAGAATGAGGGAGCTGGGAACAGCAAGAGGTCTGTATTTACAAAATAAAGGGAAGGAAGCCCTTCATCCAGAAGGAGAAGAAGAAAGCCCAATGTGAATAGGAAAACAATAAGGAAGGAGGGGTCTTATGTGAGGTTCAACCTTTTGAGCCCCAGAGTTACTATAGTAACCAGTCTAAGGGGATAGTGACCAATCAGAGGGGATATCAAGGCACCAGAATCTGCAGCCTTTATAAGCCATGGGGAAAAGGAACTCAGTGGGACCCTTTCCCCCTCCCCATGTGGGAGTCCTTTCTGTGGGACTCTTTCCCCTCCCTACATGGGAGTCTGTACTTGTTTTTTAATAAATTTCTACCTTTGCTATACCATCTTCTGTCTGTGGATTCATTCTTTGGCTCCAGCCTGGATAACAAGATAGATTATGGATACCACTGACAAAATTATGGGCTTTTAGACATTGGGGAAATACCAAAAAATATACACAAATTAAAACAATCAGATAAAAAAGATAAATGTTTTAAATAATGATAGTTGGGGTCCATGGAAGCATATGTTAATAAAACTTGTAATGAAGAGAAAGAATGTAATTGTTACCCTCTTCACATATTAGCCTGTAACCCGTGCGGGCTGAAGAAATGTCAATGACTTTCAAAGCTGTAGACTAGGATTCTGACACATGTATGGCACTTGCTATTATTGGACAACAGAAAAAAACAAACACGAGTGGTGCTTACCTCATGCATATGCTTTTTTAAATTCAAGATAATATTCTGTACACATATCAAAACTGAGAGCTCTTGGTATTACAGTGACAGGATGGACAGAGATAACAGACAGCATAACAGGAGAGAAACAAACAAGTTTAATTTTAATAACTTATATGTCTCCTGTATAAATGGGAGAGACCCAGGAAAACTGATTAAATCCCTGTAATGGCAAACCACCACCTTAAATACCATCTTCAGTTTATGAAAAAGAAGATGTTGGAGGGTGGAGAGCAAACAATGAGAGGTTTTAGGCAAAGCACAGTAAAGGAGGGTATGGTTGTTATGTAGATTTAGGTCTAGGCCTTCTCTACTGATAAGAGTTTCTAGAGATTTTGTCATCCTTCCCTTCAGGGTACAAAGAAGGAGACTCCCTAAACAACTGGAGATTTTTTCCTGTAAATATCTCTTACCAAAGGGTAACTTTACTAGGTTTTCTGAGCTTTTCCTATGTCTGTTTCTTAAAAATAACCAACTCAAGATGATCCTTATGCCAAAGAAGCATGTGTTGGGGGAAAATACTGCTCCCCTTCATAGACTTGCTCAGGGCCAGGTCTCCTGTCCAGTAACCTAAAGAATAGGACTGTGAACCAAAGGGTCCCGGCTTCAATTCCAATCAAGGGCATGTACCTCCATTGCAGGCTCCTCCCTGGCTGGGCCCTGGTCTGGGCTCCTGTAGGAGGCAACCAATCTATGTTTCTCTCACATTGATGTTTCTCTCTGTCTTCCCTTCTCTCTTCTACTCTCTCTAAAAAATCAATGAAAAAATATCCTTAGGTGAGGATTTAAAAAATAAATATAGAAAGAAAAAAAAAAAGAATTAAGAAATATTGTGGAAATTAGGCGTAGACTCTAGAATGTTTAGCTTAACACTTCCAAACAATAGGGGAATATACAATGTGAGGGGTGTATTCCTTTGAGTGAGATGGCATATTCATTTCTTATTGCTGCTGTAAAAAATTACCACCAACTTAAAAATAATACAAATCCATCCTCTTACAGTTGTAGAAATCAAAAGTCCAAAATGGGTCTTTCGGGCTAAAATCAAGATTGTCAGGGCTAGTTCGTTTTCCAGGCTCTAAGGGAGAGTCCATTTTATTCTTTTCCAGCTTTCAGATGCTGCCCACATTCCTTAGCCCACAGCCCCTTCCTCCATAGTCAAGGCATATCTCTATGACCTCTGCTGTGTCACAATAGCTCCTTTCTGATTTAGGCCCTCTTATTCCCGCTTAATCTCTGGGATTATCTTGGTTTTGCCTGGATAATCCAGCATGATATTTCTATCTCAGGATTCTAACTTAATCATATCTGCAAATTTCCTTTTGTCATGTGAGGTATTCTATTCATAGTTTCCCAGGATTAGCATGCAGACATATTTAGGGGTCCATTTTTTGATCAACCATAGATTTGAACTCATGCACAGTGGTCTAAAGTTTAAGTGCCTAAGTCCTGTACTACAACACTACTCAGAAGCTCTAGAAGTCATTATTTTTGAGAGACAGTCATTTTAATAATAAATATTTTTTCAGCAACTAATATATGCCTAACAAAGTGCTCTGTGATGGAGATAAAATAAATCCAGTTCCTGATTTTAAGGAAATAACAGTCCAGCGTTTTTTAAAGCTTTTAGACTGTGACCCATTGAAGTATGAAGGCTACTTTATGGTACAATGCAGTTCACATCCACAACCTGTATATGTGTGTCTGAAATAAAATTTCATATAATTCTCAGCCTAGTAAGAGTGTAGTATTTTCTATTCTATCCTCTTTAAAGAAAAATGTGTTCATCACAACACTCTGCTTTTATTGATTAAACAGACAGGTAATTAAATATGTAAAATGCCTACAGATTTTATAGGCATTTTACATCCTATCTAATAAAAGAGTAATATGCAAATTGACCATCACTCCAACACACAAGATGGCTGCCCCCATGTGGACACAAGATGGCCACCACAAGGTGGCCAGCAGGGGAGGACAGTTGGGAGGGACCAGGTCTGCAAGGGAGGGCAGTTGTGGGCGATCAGGCCAGCAAGGGAGGGCAGTTGGGAGGAACCTGGCCTGCAAGGGAGGGCAGTTGTGGGTGATCAAGCCTCCAGGGAAGGGCAGTTAGGGGTGACCAGGCCTGCTTGGAAGGGCAGTTATGGGGTGATCAGGCTGGCAGGCAGAAGTGGTTAGGTGCAATCAGGAAGGCAGGCAGGCGAGCAATTGGGAGCCAGCAGTCCTGGATTGTGAAAGAGATGTCTGACTGCCCTTTTAGGCCCGATCCTGCCGGGATCGGGCCTAAACGGGCAGTCGTATATCCCTCTAGGGGTCCCAGATTGGAGAGCATGCAGGTTGGGCTGAGGGACACCCCCCCCCCCCGCCCCTATGCACGAATTTCATGCACTGGGCCTCTAGTATTTACATAAACAGACATGTATAATAATGCAATAAAGTATTCAGACATGTTATTTAAGGTAAATTTTAAAGGTGAATAAACATTGGCAGTCACAGCCAATGGGTAGACTAGTCCAAGCAATAGAGTAAAAATAAAATCTAAAAATATTACCCAAAGTGACATATTCAAGAAGCTTCAATCCTGAGTTCAAAATGGATGTAAAATTTGACATATCTTCTTATGTTACTTTCAACTTGTAAAGAGATGAGACAGACAAGTAAGCTAAACAGATGAAATAATCATAGGCCTGTTTGAAGGTCTTCCATTCATTCAAGTTCTGCCTGCGATGTGGTCCAGTTAGATCTAGTCCGGGAATAAAGTGATGAATGGAATTGTCTCTCAAGGAGCTTATATTCTAGCATTTGGCTTATCCTTTAAACAATGATAAGCAATTCAAACTTTATCGTATGGGCAAAGATTAAGTCACTGAAAACAAACATGATGACATTAGTATTTTAAAAAGATAAGTATATTTGAGAATGGATTTAGTCTGCACACACAAAATCTTCATGTCTAGTGAGAAATAGTACCAGGCCATATCAGTGGTATGGTATCTCAGAGTGGATGGATTTTTTGAAATGTTAGTGAGATAGAACTTGTAGGATGCAGAGATTGGATATGAGAGTTGTGGGAAAAAAGAAATGGAAGATACTTTTTGTATTTTAAATTTTGGTGAGTGGGTGGAAGGAAGCACCCACCATTAAATGAGGAAGGACATACACATTAAAATAAATTTTGGGATAAATGGATACTAAGTTGATAATGAAAAATCAAATACATATATACAGGAAATGGAAGAATATATAGATCTAGATCACAGAAAGCAATTGGGGCTCATTGTATATTGTTAGGTAATAGGTGGCATTTTAGAACATGAACTTAGCATAAATCACCCAGGAAAAGCATATAGAGAACGGTGAGAAGAAAGGATAGATTGCTATAGTTGGCATAATTTTAAATTTTAAAGATAATCAGAATGGGATTAACCAGATCATTTTGTAATGGGAGTTCCACTCCTGTTATCTATATATATAAAAGCCTAAGTGACCATTATGGCTGAATTACCAGAATGACAGGAAGCTATGACACGAACTGACCACCCTGATCGCCTGATCAGGGCCTGCCAGCCAACCTTCCAGTCCCTTCCCCCAGCCAGCAGGCGCCGATAGCTTGATGGGGAATGGGGAATGGGGTGTGGGTGGTGGCTGACACAGGTGGCACCAGGCCAAGGTGGGTGCAGGTGGGGGGGGGGGGGGGGGCTGGGCCAGCTGCCAGCAGCTAGGGGAAGGAGGGCCCTGACCAGTCAACCTCCTAGTCCCTGAAGGCTTTTGAAAACCCTCTTTCTGGGGAGGCTTTTCTTCCCCCCCCCCCCCAGCGGTGCACAATTCAAAGGCACTAGGCGTGGAGCTGACTGCCATGGAGCCGCCCAATCTCTCCCCGACCCCAAGCCACTGTTCGCAAGTGGGAAGCTGGCAGGGGTGGGGCATGGATGCAGGGGTCTCAGAGTTGGACTACCTGGCCCCCAGCATGCTCTCCGCCTGGAGGCATCCAGCTGCAGACCACTGACCCCATTAACTGAATCAGTGGTGCGGTGGAAAATGACCTGGGAAGGTGAGGAAATGAAATTTGGGGCGAGTACCACGACGTAGTCCCATTGACTTTCCCCTCCCAGGACAATGCTGCGCTCCCTAACCTCCCATGTGCCAAGAGATAAATGTGGATTCACAAAGAGGCAGGTCCCCGAGGAGCTTCAGTTGGGGGGATGAGAGGAATTACTCACTTCTGACACCCCCACCCTTGGCTTTATGGCTGCATTCCCCTTCCTAATACATGTTGCTTGAAGTACATGATGGTTTGTGTTTAGACATGCAATAAACATGGGGAAAGCAAAGTTTTGTGCTTTATAGCAAAAGAGTCTGGAGTCTTTAGCGGGAGGTCTCTATCTATCTCTCTCTCTTTCTCTCACAGATACACACATGCACACACACACTCACTCCTTCCTCCCTGGCAAATCTTCATGCAGAAAGTTAACCCTAGCTCCTCAGAACCCACCCTTGCTGGAGTGGCCTCTGTTTGTGTGTGTTTTTTTCTCTCACAAGGTTTTTTTTTAACCTCTAAACTGGCAGTATGACATCCCCTGAGGGGTCCCTGATTGCAAGAGGGCGCAGGCGGGCTGAGGAACCCCCCCGCCCCATGCATGAATTTCGTGCACAAGGCCTCTAGTATTATATATAATATCTAATATAGCTATGTGATTAAAAAAAAACAAAAAAGTTTTGAGATTATATGGAGTGGTTGAAAGTGGATCCAAGAGGTCTATATATATAAAAGCCCAGGAACCAAACAGCAGAACAACCAATTGACCATTGCTATGAGGTGCATTGACCACCAGGGGGAAGACGCTCAATTCAGGAGCTGCCCCATGGTGGTCAGTGCACTCCTACTGCTCACCTGACTGGGATGAGCGGCGCTCCCACAGCAGGCCAATCTCCGCAGGCCACGCCCCCAACCAGTGCACAAATCCGTGCACCAGGCCTCTAGTATAAGATAAGAAGTGAAGTGTGTCAAACTAACTTGGTTATCAGGATATCCCTGGGAGCATTAGTTGAAATGATGTCTTAGAATGTTGAGGATCGTGGCCAAATTTCCATAGACAGAAGAATGAAGGAGTAAAGGTACTAGCCCATAGCTTTCATAAGCTTGAAGAGAGATAAGAGGGAATTGCTATGAAGGGAGCATGGTATAAAATGTTTTCATTTTTAAGAAGGGATCATTAGAACTATTTTTTACTTGGGGAAGAAAAATGTGGGAGTCAGCTAATGAAGTGGATACATAGGTACAATGAGAGCAAGAAGGACAAAGGTAGATTGTGGCCAAAGGGCCCTTGCCCTTTTGTATGCTGCTTGTATATGAAAATCAAAACGTCTTAAATGACTCTTCGATTTTTAAAATGTTCATAGCAGAACTTGAGAGCTTTCCACATTAATTTTTGGTTCCTTTCTCCTTCCCACTGTAAACCACCAAGGACAGTTAACATAAACAGGCCAGTGATACCCCTGACTTTGCAAGGTAATTAACACAGCAGGAAGTGCATTCTGGGGCAGACAGTTCCTGGAAGAGTGGGTGGAATCTTAATGGGAAAGAGAGAAAGAGTAAGCAAGTTAATAATTCCAGACTGTATGTAGCTCTCATATGATTACAGTCTTAAAGCTATTTTTAAAAGGCCAACAATCTGAAGAGACATTTTTCACCTGTTCTCCAGTTTTAATGGTGGCCTGGGCTTTCATTGTTATTGTTGTTTTATCTGATTGTGGTGTGTGTACAGACTTTCTAGAATAGTTTAAAAGCAAGCCTAATTGCTAGCCTTGCATAACTTTCCAAGTTAGTGTTTAAGCAATAATGACCTTCAGACTGGATATTTTCTTGGCACTCATGGTCTCCAGGTGAAGCGAGAGACCTTTAATCGAGCCTGTGGTTAATGGCCAGAAAATGCCTAACTGAGAGGTCACTAGTGTGATTATAAATCATAACAATGTAAAGAAAAAGGCAAAGTGTTCACAGATGAACATCAAGTTGCCATGGATACTGTCTTTTCCTAGATACAACAACCCTTACTACTAACCAAAGGAAGACAATTCTCCATTCTTATAATTTTATTTAGGGTTATAATTGCGGTTTGGGCACAAATACTGCCTCATAGAATCTGAAACTAATATTCCTACAGTATAATGGTAAGAAGAACCTTTGGACTGAAAGGAGATTAGGGAGTTTATTTCATTCCAATTTGTACTGTTACAATTATGATAGGCTGAACTACCCTACTATCTTCTTATGTTTATAGGTATCCAAAGCAGGAATGCATAGACAGCTTAAGGAGGGGTGGATGGAGTTTTTGTGGAGCCCGAGGCTCATAGATTTTTGTGATTTCTTTTAAGAGAAAAGAAATCCAAATTACTAGTATAAATATCAGTTTCATCAGTGCTCCTGACACAAGAAAAAATATGATAGAAAAACAAGTATTTTACTAATTGCAATTAAAATGCCTTACTCTTGCAAAATTTACAAATCATATTACTACAGGGTTACATGCTCCCCGCCCCCCGCCCCGCCCCATCCCAAGTGTGTAAGATGAATGGCCTTGATTTGCTTCATAGTAAATTCTTCCCGATCTTCTGTCAACAATCCTAGAGGTAAAAACAAAACAAATAAACAAACAAGGCCAATCATCCAGGGCAGCACTCTCACTGTAGATGAGCGAACTCAGTGTTCAAGTAAGGAAGTTTAAGCTAACCAAGTCCCCTAATTCATATTTTCCTGCACCCAACTTCATTACGTCTTATTGGTTTTTACAGGATGAAGACTGGCTGGAGACTAAGCTATAATTTTTGGGAAAATTTAATGGAACAGTGATGCAGGTCCAAAGGGAGCATATTGCATAAAAGTTATTGAGAGGATAAAGCATCCTAGAGAAAAGAGATCAGCTAATTGTTATTTTTAAAAACACATTGTGTGGTAGAAACTACTAGCTGTTAAACTAAATCTCTTCTCCCCTTTTTTCATAGTAAATGAACTGTAGCTACAACATCTCCATACCTGCATGTCCCAGCCCCCACTTGCAGCTAGGTATTGTTTTGTTTGGTGGGGTCAATGGAAAAGAAGAAATATAGAATTTCTCTTTAAATTTCAATGCATTGTGACAAGCCAGTGTAGCCACTTGATTTGAAAGAGGAATGTCTGGGCACTTCTCATACTAAATATTTAAAGACTATTTCCTGTTTAATGCTGTTAATCAATAGATGTTTTCCTTGGCCATTTCAAAACATATTAGTAAATGTTTTGAAGATCAATTGTAAAGTCATGAGTGTCCAATAAAACCAACCAGTGATATCACAAATAGTTTATTAAATCTTTCTTATTAACTTTTGAAGATCATCATTTTAATTTTTAGATGATCACATTGGTACTACTACAATTTATTTTAAAAAGATGTAAGTGAGCAGAAAATATTTCCAAATAACATTATCAAATCATCTCCTTTCCTTTTCAAGTATAAAAGATAAATGATATAAAAGTACACACTGATATCAGTTTATATGATAAAATAAAATAATTCTGAGGATAATAGTGAAATTATCACATAAATGCATTTATTTTTTATACCTGACATCATATATACATATACATATACATATACATATACATATACACACACATACTGGTATGATGTATTGATTTTTCATTTCTTGATCAAAATTGAATTTGTTTGAAGAGCATTTCTTGTTTGAATAAATTTTGAAACTGACCACAAGAGAAGAAAGTCGATAACTGCATAATATACCTCCACACAGAAACCAAGTGTTCAGACTCCTGTCAGCTGCACCTCATCAGACCAGCCTGGATGCCCATGAGATTGGCAGCTCTGCAGGGTTTGTCTAAAGGGAAGTGGGTTATAGAAACTTATGAAAAGTTCCAGGAGAAAACAAGAACTAAATGGTCTAAGCCCGTGGTCAGCAAACTGCGGCTAACGAGCCACATGAGGCTCTTTGGCCCCTTGAGTGTGGCTCTTCCACAAAATACCACGGCCTGGGCAAGTCTATTTTGAAGAAGTGGCGTTAGAAGAAGTTTAAAAATTTGGCTCTCAAAAGAAATTTCAATCGTTGTCCTGTTGATATCTGGCTCTGTTGACTAATGAGTTTGCCGACCACTAGTCTAAGCTAACTCAGATGCCCGAGTACATCTCCTAATGACTAAAGGAACAGAATTGCTATATCCAAAGGAGGGATTTCACAAGGTCAAATTTCTACTCCCTTCTCTCCTGCAGCCTAGTTCCTGTGGTTTTGAGACTGGACCATGTCTGAATGTGACATTTTCTGAAACCAAACTTATAGAGAAATTATTACCTTGTACCTTCTTAGTTTTACATTCCAATCTAATTTATTATCTATTCCACTAACAGAGGTAACAACCACTGAACTCGGATCAAAAGGAATATTTTTCACCCATAAATTCATCAGACTTAAAAGTCAAGTCTTGTACAAAATAGTCCCTTTGAACATGATGTTCTTTACTTATTTTGGATTAGTGTAAAAACTAGAACTGGCTCCTGGTGATATGAGATAGTTACTTTTGATCACTGTTGCTTAAATTGCAATGACATCTTTAAAAGTTCTGACTCCAAGGACACTAACCTGCGGCTGCTGGGTTCTGTCTGAGAAAACACAACCTAGGACATTAAAAGAAGGAAACACACGGGCTGGTTATGCAGAGGGTAACACAGCTGCCTCGACACCCTAAGGATCTGGGTTTGGGACCAGCTGAGCTCATTGCTTCAAGGAGTCTAAGGTCAGCTTCTGTCTGTTTTCCACACGTTGAAAACCACGTCACTATTCAGCATAATTGACAAGTTACTTCTCCAAGGGATTATGCACTAAAATAGAGTTTTCTCTGCATTTAAAACAAAACAAAACAATATCCAAACACCCACACAATTCTGATAGTTTTGGGGGGCTGACTGTATAATAAAGTCTCTGAATTTTATTTTAAGCTTGATTTGGCTTCTGAAACTCTTCCACGGCACTCAAAACAATTGGAGATACTTGGCATGTTTTTGGTATTGCATCTGATGATTTGTGAACACTCCTAGACACTTGAACACTTTGTCTTTTGGTCTCCTGAAACATGATATCCAATGACAAAATTATCTTTTGTTCTGTAGAATCATTTACTGGAACTGGTTTAAAAAAATATGTGTATACTATTTGTATGATGCCAAAAGAAAACTGAGATCTTAAAAATCATGATAGTTTATCTCCAAAACAGTAGGTCATGATATAAAATACATATGTAGACTGGAAGAACCTAGATGCTTAATTTTTGGAATATATTTTTCTAAATATAATCTCTATATTGGACTTTTGGGGGAAGGTGCCCTATATCTGTACTTATTAGATTTAATGTTTAAATAATTTGAACTTTTTTTTGGGGGGGGGGTTCTTTAATGACAATATTTATTGATAATATCTCATCATTTACCTCATATCCTTATGAAAATTTCTAATCATTATTTCCACTAGTCCTTTTTGTAAAGCCTTTCCTCACCACTCACTATTTACTTCTTCATCTTCAAGTCAACTTGCCCTTATGCTCAAACAGTAAAATATATAGTATGGTTTTAATAAATAACAGCTACAATCAGATCTTGTGGTTTTGGAACATGACATGCTGGCCTAGGACAGAGTTTCTCAAATTTGGCAATATTGACATCCTAAGGTAACTGTTCACTATAGGTGGCTGTTCTGTGCATTGCAGGAGGCTTATTAGTATCACTGATCTCAAACCCTAGATGCAAGTAGCATTTCCCATCCCATCTCATTGTGACAGCCAGAAATATCTCCGGATATCAATAAATGCTCCCTGGGGGGAAAAATGCTCCCAGGTGAGAACCACTGGCTTAGCATATATTGTTTTTTGTGTTAGGAATGACTTTTCCTTGGCCTTGTCCAGCTGCATGTTAGTGTTCATGCATTGCAGAATCATCTTGAACTATCACCTCCGCCTTGAATCCTTAGTTGTATCATGTAGGAGGAGATAAGAGTTTCTTTTATTCTCTTTTCAATAGAATAGCTTCATATCTCAAAATTCCTAGCACAATACATTTGACTTTCTCTGCTTGTAAAGTTCCTTCTTCCCTTACTTCTTATGCTATTTGAATGAAAAATTAAGGATAAGTATGTTGCCTTTTACATGTGATATTTCTACATTCTACCATAGTCACTGGTATATAATAGACATTGAGCAAATGTTTATAGAAAAAATGATAAAATAAATGTCTGACCAAATCAATGGATGTGGGAAGTTAGACAACTCATAAATATGTTTTGACCTTTGTATAAAACACTTGGCTGGAAATAAATATTCTTAAAATAAGTTTTGCTACATTCTGCACTAAGAAGGTTTTGAGATCATGTAGGAAATTTACTGGGCAGAGTTGAGAGTAGAAGAACAGAAGTCCTTAAAATTTTTATAAATAAGAAAGAGATCTTATACATCAAATTTTATAAGTATTATTTGATGGGATTATCACTTACACTAAAGATACTGGTGGTACCTGACATGAGCCCATAGTTAGTTCCTTTATTCTCCAAAGCTGAGATACTAATTAATATTTATTAGTAATGATGAAATGCAAATTCGTAAACAGAAATATTTCCTTTCTTGCTATTTTCACATAGACTTTAATCAACTGTTTTGGAAAAAATTTTCTCCTTCAGTTAAAACATTTCAGTGCTTTTGTAGCCAATATCACCTAGTATATCATTGTGGTAGGCTAAATAATAAACACATCCCTTCGCTCTCCCTCCTTTGCCCCCCCCCCTCCAAAAGTCCACAGCCTAATTAATCCTGTAAACCTGTTACTTTATGTAGCAGAAGGGACTTTGTGGCTGTGATTGTTAAGGATCTTGAGATGGGAAGATTACCCTAAATTATCCAGGTGGGACCTTTGTAAACATAGAGAACCTTGTAAGAGTTTGGCAGGAGATCAGAGAGACAAATAGCAACATGACATATGGGTAGAGAGAGACTGGAAAATGCTATGCTGCTAGCATAATATTTGAAGATGGAGGAAATGGTCATGAGCCAAAGATGCTAGTGGCCTCCAAAAGCTAAAAAAGGGCAAGGAAAATAGGCATGCTGACAACTTCATTTTAACCAGGGAAACTGAATTCAGACTTTTGACCTCAGAAACTGTAAGATGATAAATTTGTCTTGTTTTGAGCCACTAAGTTTGTGATAATTTTATACAGTGGCAATAGAGAACTAATACAATGATCTTGAAAATTTTAACTTACTCTTTCTAAGAATTTTATATTGAATGTGTTACTATTACAGGTAGATGTTGGTGGCAAAACACCAGTTGTTACCTGTGAAGTTGGTCCTCGGTTCTTGAATTAGGCAAAGAAAGAATTCAGAGCCAGGAACTCAAATTACTAGTAGAAGAGGAAATTTACTGAGAAAGGTACAGAGGTAGGACTGGTGAGCCAGCTGGGCTTCATAGACTTAGGAAACAAGTTACAGAGGCAGAAGAAGGGACCTTGGAGCTTAGGAGAAAGGCAAAGGTAACACACTTGAAGGGAAGTGGAAGGGGAAGAGAAAGGTGCTACATGCTCCTAGGGCTACAATTCTTTTTTTATCTTATACTAGTGGCATGGTGCACAAAATTTGTGCACGGGGGAGGGGGGGTGTCCCTCAGCCCGGCCTGCACCCTCTCCATTATCAGGCCTAAACCGGCAGTCGGACATCCCTCTCGCAATCCAGGACTACTGGTTCCTAACTGCTCACCTGCCTGCCTGCCTGATTGCGCCTAATCACTCTGCCTGCCAGCCTGCTCACCCCCAACTGCCCCCACCTGCCGGCCTGCTCACCCCCAATTGCCCCCCCATGCTGGCCTGATTGCCCCCCACTGTCCTTCACCCTGCTAGACTGATCGCCCCCAACTGCCCCCTCCACCAGCCAGCTCACCCCCAACTGCCCCCCCCGCCAGAGTTCACCACCAACTGCCACCCCCTTCTGGCCAGCTTGCCCCCAAGTGCCCTCCCCTGCCAGCCTGCTTGCCCCCAACTGCCTCCCCCTGCTGGCCTGCTTGCCCCCAACTGCACCCCCCTGCCAGCCTGCTCACACTTAACTGCACCCCCTTCCGGCCTGCTTACCCCAACTGCCCCCCCATGCCGGCCTGATTGCCTCCAACTGCCCCCTCCACTGGCCAGTTCGCCCCCAAGTGCCCTCCCCTGCCAGCCTGCTTGCCTCCAACTGCCCCCACTGCTGTCCTGATTGCCCCTAACTGCCTCTGCCTCAACCCCACCACCATGGCTTTGTCCGGAAGGATATCTGGAATGTCTCCCGGAAGGTCTCCTGGTTTAATTAGCATATTACCCTTTTATTACTATAGATCTTATTCTTGCCTTAATGAGCTGAAAATGGAAGTGGTGATAATTGGAAACATCTTGTTTCTCATCTCAAATTCTTTGTGCAATTTAATTTATATATGATGGTGCTATAATGGCTTTTTATTGTTTTATTGTGAAATAATTTGAACATAGGTCAAACAGGATTTTCTGATATATTTGATGTAGTAGTGGGTGAAAGGAAAAAATATTACTTTAGCTTGGTGGAATGCATTTAGTAGGCAAGAAAGATTGGAGGAAAGTATAAAATCAAGAGCTCAGCTTGAGTCTATGGGATTTGAGATGTATACTAGGCAAAGTGAACACTTAGAGTAATCTATTATGTAGATAAGCCTTGATTATAGAAGAAAGGAACAAGTAAGAGAGAAAAAAGGTGAATCGTGAATGTATAAAGGTTATTTCAAAAGACTGATAGAAATACCAAGTCATAAATAAGTAGTTCAAGAAAAAGTTGAAAGGAGTTTGCCCTGAGGCACTCTACAATTAAGGGTTTGAGTTGATGAAGAGAAGCAGGAAGTCTAGAAGGATCTGCTAGAGAGGTAGTAGGAAAACCAGAATGAAGGAAATATCATTGAAAACAAGAGTAAAAAATATGTCCCGAAGAAGGAAATTTGCCTAATCTCCAATTAACTATGCAAATAATGCTTCTATAAACATCCTTAAGTCTATATCATAGCTCACCTGTAATAGTTTTTTGTGTTTGCTTTTGTTTTGTTTTGTTTTTAGACTAAAATTCTAGAAATAGAATTTTGAGGGGAAAGCTATGTTGGTTTAAAATATTGGTAGGTATCATACACATTTACATTGTTATCCCTTGTAGAATGGAATTCCGATAGGGAAATACCGAGCTTGCCTCAGATGCCTTTCAATAAAAGAGAAACTTTGGGAGGTTATCAAAGACAGAACCTGCAGTGTTTTGCCCATTTACAAACCCTGGTTAGGTCAGACATCGTTGCCTTTTAATTGAGCCATAAACAAAAAGCACCATTAAACAGTCAATTCCAAAATCTAACATACAAAAAGGCATATAGTTGGCTCTCAGTAATGGAGACTCATCCTACGGTAAGCAAAACAATAGTCTTGGAAGCCAACTGGGAGAGGATTATCACATCCACTTCCAAAGCTATGCTTTTCTAATCGTAAGACATCTAATTATAAGTTTCATTATTTTTATCTTATATAGTATATGACCTGTACTTATAGCAATTTAATATCTTTAAAATCAATTCACTTTCACTTTTGCTTAAGTCTACTTTAGAAGAAATATACATATATCACTACTGCAAATGAAGAGAAAGTATCACTTTCCATTAAAGATAACTGAAATAAATATAATCAACACAAGCAATGTTATTAAGTTTAAGGTTGATGTTATTGCTTGCCAAAGGCTTTGAACCCATGTCCCATAAAAAGGAAATAACCAAGAGAGAGAAGAGTTAAAAATACAGTTGTTTCTATAAGATATATTTATAGAATTGTAAAGCCATGAATTGAAAAGTTAAAGTCTGAATTGTAACTTGTCATATGGATTGCACATTTTATTCAGGGCAGTATCCCCATTTATTAAAAATAATTATTTACTCTTATTTTCCCATTAGAACTGTAATTGTTATTGGGTGTGAATGTTAGTCCACAGAACCTGAAGTTAATATCAGTGTCTATCTCATAAAACTACTATTTATAAGAATTTTGATCTAAAAAGGGCCCTGGGAGTCAGATATTTTTAACGCTCCTCTTCTTTTCTAGAAGGGCCTCCAGAGAAGGACTTTTTAAAATTCATATTTACATTAATAATTTCAAAAATACTTTTTATAGTTGCAAAGAGACTCCAGAAATCATCCAGTGCAATACCCTCACTTTTCAGATGAGTAAACTAAAACTGTGGACATACTGGCAGGTGTCTGAGAGTGGAAGAGCCACACCCACTGCAAGTCTGTTTAGAGTTAGCATTTCCTGGACATAGAACTAACCTTACTTTATCACATCCATTTTGTCTATTTTTTCCTTTATCTCAAAGTCTTAGAAAAATATATTAGCTTCAATTGCTTTAAGAGGGAATAGGCAGATGATTATATATTTGCATTAATTTTGGAGATATTTACCCTAGTTGGGAAATTTAAAAGATAAGGACTGTAGCCATATCATATGTAGAACACAGAAATGAATTGAGTGACACATAGGGGAATAACCTGGGTTGAACGAGAAGAAACCAATGCTTTCTGTTATGATTTTACACAGTGAGATGTTCTCTGTTACACCAGTTTATGGCTTCACAGATTTTTGTGTGTGCATATTTGCAGGTGTTTACAGAATAGACTAGCTATGAAAAAAAAGGAATATTCTTAATAAGAATAATTATTAATTATTTTATGTAATAAATAAGTATGGGATGCTTACTATGTTCTAAGCACTCTTTTAGGTGGGTAGACAGTGTTTTATTGGTGAAGCCAGAAAGGTCAATACTAAATCAAGATTGTCTATTCATTTCACCTTTTGATGAGTCAAGAAAGAATTGTCTGAATCACCATATCATTTATCAAGTCAATAAACAAATTGGTGCAGGTACCATTTACCAATGATGGTTACTTAATGACAAAGAGCCAAAAGGACACAGTATAGTGTAAAGAACTTTGGTATAAATCCCATAATACTCATATCATATGTACTACATTTTGTACTGTTTATTTTTACCTTAACTTTATGCCCGATTGAGAAATAGCTTTTGCTAGGATGGAGTTGCATTAGCCATTATGACTTTTGCCTTTAGCTAGTCCCATAAATCTTTCAAATTTCATGCGTAGTAAATGCAGCTAAAACTAAGTAAACAGAAAAATGCCCATGAGAATTGTTTGTTTGTAACTTTAAGCATGAAAATGTCTCTTTTGAAGCCTGACCTATTTTTACAAGGGTAAGAATCTATAGTATTCACATTTAATATGGCAAACAAATCTCCACAATCCCCTACTAGAGAGAATGGGCATTTTAACATTGATGAAGCTTAGTGCTGAGATGCAATCTCCATCTGATAACTGTTCTGTCTGGACACTATTTGTGGTTTCTTTACAGTTGCCATATTTATTCAAAGTAAATGGTTTTGCTCAAGAATACAAATGCAATGAAAGTATCAGGGTCCAAATTTTTTTTTTGCATTTGTCTACATTCTCTATTACTCTTCAGTTTTCAATTACAACAATTTATTTGTAGACAATTTTAAAAGTTCTTAGTAAATTCATTCCTGAGGAAAATAGCACAGAACTTTGTAATTGAAGTTATAAGTAGTATACAAAACAGACATGATACAAAATAAAAAGCAATTTACTATAAACATTAAGAATCGACTACAGATAAATCACCTTCTATATAGAATCAGAGTTAGACATGAACACCCAATTATTGTGTGTGTGTGTTTTCATTGCAAAATGCTTAATATTGGAAATCAAAAGAGAACTGAGAAACACTCTCCTCAGACTCCTGTTGAGGATTATTCGAACAGTGGAAAATAATTTGTTAATATTCTTATTTATTATTTTTGTTTTGGTGGCAGTCAACCAGTTAGTGAGATTTATTGAGGAACTATTATTCACTATAATGGTTGATTCAGGGAGAATATCATGATTCCTGTTTTCATATTGTGAATGTTAAAAATTTAGTTTCATTATTTATTAATAAAGCCTATAGATATTCAGAGATTCTTAAATACAGGTTGTAAACTATATTCTATTTTATGATATTAACTACATTTATGTATATATAATTTATTTATATATCAATGTATGGATAATGAATACATTTTATACATATATAAAAATATTAATAATGGTTTTCATTGGGTGCTGCATTATGAGTGCATTTTTATTCTTGACATTTTTTATTTGCCAATTTTAAACAATGAAAATGTTTAACCCTTATTATCATATTAAAATACATTTTATATATTGTATTTTATGAAGCATAATTTAACTCATACAAATGAGGAATTCCAAAAGAGGCAAGATTAAAGATTCAATTTAACCATGTATTTTTAGATTGCCTCAATACTGTTCATATATAAGGGACTATATAAAGTGGGAGAATCGTAATCCCAGCTGGTGTTTTTTTTTTCTTCTTTTTATTCAAGTCCAAGAGTAGCAAATTTCACATTATATTGTACATGGCATTGTCTGAGGCCTGAGTTTCTTCTAGAGGTGTCTGCATAAACCCCTTGGTTTGATTTATCCATCTAGTCAGCCAATAGAAATCTCCTACCGAGAGTGAGCTTTAGCACTTTTAACTCAAAGAACTGACATATCTGACACCCTCAGTCTTCCATTTTTCACAATTATGCTTTTAAGGCTATTATCACTAAATATGGAAGCTTTATGGGGTTTTGTTCTTAGTCCTTTTCATCTATACCTTTTTCTCTTCCTAAAACAACTCACCCATTTCCAGAATTGGGATCACTATTAAATTCCCTAATCTATTAACTGTGGTTCACATTATCTTTGGTGTATTTCTGCTCAACTGTCCATTCAAACAGTCTACCTGGAAGTCTCATGGGAATCTCAAAAGAACATATTCAAAATCTATATCTTCTTCATTAAACCTCCATTTGCCTAATTGTTCAATATATAATCCCATAATTTATCCTTGGCTCCTGCCAAACTTTACTCAACTCAGCAATGCTCATTTGCTTTGATCCTACCTCCTAATGGATTTTCAGTATATGTACTGTTTACCATCCTCATTGTCACACCAAAGTCCCAATTTTAATAATTTATTTCTTAGACTGTACAAAGAGACTCTAACTTATATTTTCACATCTACTCATCTACTTGTGACTATTTCCCAATCTTCATATATAGAGTCTCTGCAGTAATGCTAACACCATCTTTTAAAGTTGCAAAATAATTTTCTAACTCCCCTGATACAAACTAACCAATAAGTTTCCATTGCCTTGGAATAAATTACAGAATCTTTAACATGAATTGTAATACTCTGTATTATACAGATTCTATCTTCCTCTCTAGCCTCATTTAAAAATATTCTATATATTTCTTTCTTCACCTCAGCTCTATTGGGTTTTCTTCAGGTTCTTGAACATACCAGACTCTCGCTCAAAGTCCTAGCCTTTTATATCTGTAGGTTTTTTCCCTTCGGGATAATTTACCCTCTATCTATTTAACTAACTCATATTCATTTGATAGTGTTCAATTAAACTATTCCTTTGCTTATTAATGCAAAAATTGTTGAATCAGGCACACTTATGAATGCTGGGAATATAATGTTGAGCAAAGGAAACAAGGTATGTTTTCAGGACCCATAAGCCTAGGTTACTCATGAACTGTTAGGAATATTTTTTCATAGCAATTACATGCTTAAAACAATTTTACTAATTAGATTTTTATTATTTTTTTGTCTTTTTGACTAAATGGTGTTTTATGGAGGCAGAAATCAACTGTTTAGTATACATTCAATGAATATTTGTTAACTGACTGCTATTAATACACTAAAAGGAAAACTCCCAGGATGACAGCCAAACTCTTTGTCATTGTGTATGAAGCCACTAAAGTCCTGAACATAATGAAACTCCCTGCATTCTAACCACAAATTACATTTAGTTTCTTAACCCCATTCTGTTTCTTATTTCCAGCCTTTACACAAACCATTTCCTTTATCGTGAATGCTTCTTCCCAACTTATTTGTTTGAATTTATACTTTCTTTCAGTGTCCACTTAATGAGTAAATTCATGAAGCAATCCATAAGTTGTGAATTTTAGTTATTTGTGAAGCCAGGAATGTAGGTGATTATTCTGAACATGTGAATGCAAGAGAAGAGAGCAAGATGAAAGCAATGATATTTCTTGTGATATTTGCATTGTATCCAAGTCCATGGTAGACAACTCTGTGAAGAATGGGAGAAGTTGTTTGAGTAGATAAAGTAGATGTCAAAGTGGGATTTGATAGTGCCAAAGGAAAATGAAAAGAGGTTTCCTGTATTTGAAGAATCCACAGGATAGTAGAAGAGATAGACTGGCTAATATGTATAATTATGACCATGTAAATAATGATATATGTTAAAGGAAATATAAGAAAAACATATGGAAACATATATATTTTCTGGGTTATTAAAGAAAGTATTATAAAAGTGACTCCATTAGATGAGTAAGATGTATATGAGAGTGGTAGAATTTGAGGACAAAGAGAAATGAAGCAAAAAAAAAAAAAAAAAAAAAGAAAAATCCCAATAGTGACTTTGGATGCAGTAAAGAAGAAAGAAGGAGAGAAAGTCTGAAAGAAGCATATTTATAGAAAAAATATTGCATTTACTCTGCATTCATTTTCCAGGATTTGAAGATTATATAAATATTTTTCAGAGAAAGAATATAAAATTACAAATAAAAAATTAGATACTAGTGAAATATTCATTAGAATGAGAAAGGGAATTACACAATTTACAAAATACCAGAAATATCCTATCTAATAAAAGAGTAATATGCAAATTAATCATCATTCTGCGACACCCACAAGCGATGCCCACCAGCCAATCAAGAGCGAGTATGCAATTTAACCCAACCAAGATGGCTGCAGCCACGGAGCGAGCAGGAGGCTTGGGTTTTGCTGGTAATGGAGGAAGCCAAGCTTTCCGCACACCCTGGCCAGCCTGGGCCTCTATTCAAGGCTACAAAGTTTCAATTATTGAAGATAAATAAATCCCAGATACCAGGGCCTCTGCTTGGGTCGCCGGGGGGCATGGCCGGCCTGCAAACTACCACAGGCCCCTCACCCAGGCCACCCCATGCCCCAAGGGAATCCCCACCCTGATACAGGACACCCTTCAGGGCAAACCAGCTGGCCCCCACCCATGCACCAGGTCTCTATCCTATCTAATAAAAGAGTAATATGCAAATTGACCATCACTCCAACACACAAGATGGCTGCCCCCATGTGGTCAAAGATGGCTGCCCCCATGTGGACACAAGATGGCCACCACAAGATGGCCAGCAGGGGAGGGCAGTTGGGAGGAACCAGGCCTGCAAGGGAGGGCACTTGGGGGCAATCAAGCCTGTAGGGGAGGGTAGTTAGGGGTGACCAGGCCGGCAGAGGAGGGAAGTTGGGGGCGATCAGGCCTGCAGGGAAGGGCAGTTGGGGGGGGACCCAGGCCTGCAGGGGAGGGCAGTTAGGGGCAAACAGGCTGGCAGGGGAGCAGTTAGGCATCAATTAGGCTGCCAGGGGAGTGGTTAGGGGGTGATCAGGCTGGCAGGCAGAAGTAGTTAGGGGCAATCAGGAAGGCAGGCAGGCAAGCAGTTGGGAGCCAGCAGTCCTGGATTGTGAGAGAGATGTCCGACTGCCCATTTTGACCCAATCCTACTGGGATCGGGCCTAAATGGGCAGTCGGACATCCCTTGAGGGGTCCCAGATTGGAGAGGGTGCAGGCTGGGCTGAGGGACAACGCCCCCCACCCCCGTGCACGAATTTCATGCACCAGGCCTCTAGTCTATCTATATATATAAAAGCCTAAGTGACCATTATGACGGAATGACTAGAACAGTGATGGCGAACCTCTGACACGCGTGTCAGTGCCATTTCTGATGACACGCGGCCGCTGAGGCAGCCGCATGCCGAGGATGAAACATTTAAGTTATTTAAACTATAAACATCACGAAATAATGTTTTTTCCTCAAAGGGACACACTACCCGAGTTATGCTCAGTTTTTTGGCGAAGTTTGAAACACCGAGCTCAAAAGGTTGCCCATCACTGGACTAGAACAACCAGAATGACTGGTTGCTATGACATGCACTGACCACCGGGGGCAGATGCTCAATGCAGAAGCTTCCCCCAGCCCACAGAACCAAATTACCAATGGGGCCTGCTGGCCAACTTCCCAGTCCCTCCGCCTGCCGGCAGGCTGGGATTGGGAACTGGGGTGGGTAGCAATGGACACGGCCCCTTTCCCAGGGAGGCCGTGATTCTCTTTCATCACTGTGTTTCTCTCTCCCTCTCTCTCTTTCATTTCCTCTCTTTGAAATCAATACAAACATATTTTTTAAAAACATAGAACAACCATCATTCAGAATAGCCTGAAATCTTGCTGAATGGAAGTCCTACAACTAGAGAAATAAAGAAGAAAGTACATTGAGACTGGTAGGGGACCCAGCCCCACACCAGAACCCCAGCCCATGGATCTAGAACTGGGAAGAAAAGTCCCCGTAATTTTGGCCTGTAAAAACCAACAGGGACTGTGGCTGAGTAACACAGAGGCTGCTGGAGACCCAAGTAGTTTCTTTTATTTTTTTATTTTTTTATTTTTTTAAATATATTTTATTGATTTTTTACAGAGAGGAAGAGAGAGGGATAGAGAGTTAGAAACCTCGATGAGAGAGAAACATCGATCAGCTGCCTCTTGCACACCCTCTACTGGGGATGTGCCCGCAACCAAGGTACATACCCTTGACCGGAATCGAACCTGGGACCCTTGAGTCCGCAGGCCGATGCTCTATCCACTGAGCCAAACCGGTTTCGGCCCAAGTAGTTTCTTTTAAAGAGCTAGTGCTTTGTGGTGGCTTTGGGGGATCCAGAGACATATGGGCAGGAACCAGATTGTCTGGCAACAGGGAAGGAACTTGGAGGCAACTTTCTCCCAGACACGGGGTGCTCACAGGGATCATTGTTCCTGTGCTGGAACCGCCCCCACTGCAGAGCTGACTGGCAGCCATATCTGAGTTTCCACAGCCTGGCTCACTCTGCCCTGGTAATTCCAGGAGACCCTGCCCCATCCAATTTGCAGCATTACCCAAGCTATTTGTAGTGGCTTTTCCATATCAATGGACTGTCCTGTCTCAGGTTTCATACTTTCCTAAAATCTCCCTAAGAAGCAAAAGCTGGTATCAGCATTCCCCATACCTATAAAAAAGAGGCCCAAGACCTGGTACTAGGGCAGCCTGCCTTGCTTCACAGCTGAGCCTCATGTTGGGTGTTTACAAGCCCAACACAATTAGCAGCCATCTGCAGATTGCTCTGTATATCCTGCTGGGTGGCCTCAGGCAGTGGCTGACTTTGCACCTCTTGGAAGACCCCAGAGCCAGTGCACCCAGTGAACAGCTTCAGATCATACAACTCTACACATCCACAAGTGACACACTCAAGGGCAGATTCAGTGAGCATCAAAACCCCACTGAAGCAAGTCCTGTTTCATAGAGGTGTCTCCTGCACCACAGCTCTTCCACTCACATTGCAGCTGGTCCTCACAGCCAATTGGCCTGAAGGTTAATTCCTCCCAGTGAAGCCAATAGCAATCAAGGCTCAACTACAACAAGACCATGTACACAGCCTGCCCAGGGGCGGACCTACAGTGCCCAGCTCAGGTGATTGGGGAGGCTGAGCCAATGGGCCATATAGGACACCTACTACACAAGGCCACTCTACCAATTCCAGCTCTACCTAACACATAGAATCAAACACAGGGAAGCAGCCAAAATTTGAAGACAAAGAAACATGTCACAAAAGAAAGAACAGAAGAAATCCCCAGAAAAAGAACTAAATTAAATGGAAGCAAGCAAACTACTGGGTACAGAGTTCAAAACAATGGTTATAAGGGCCTGATATCCCCAGGCAGTCTGTCCTCTTTTTTACACCTTTAAGAATCTTCCTTTGCTAATTTGTGATGTTATGTCCAGGATTTTTTAGTTGTAAAAGGGAGGACCTGGAAGAATGTTGTTACTGCATCTTGATCAGAACTGAAGTCCTCCAAATATTGTTTTAAATATTAGAATACATTTATATTGTCAATATATAGTATGGTGATATGTATTCAATATTTGTTAAAATTTTAAAGTGTAATTAAATGCTTAAATGTAATTATATTTCTATTTATAGAAAAACAAACATTTGAAATAAAATTTTTGGTTCCATTTTTTAAAAACTATTATGTTCAGAAATTACTACCTAAAACTTTGTAATTTTATCATTATTATGATCTTAAATATATCTGACAAGTTTTATTTTTTATTATAAGACTTCAAGTATTGTCTGAGGACATTAATTGTACATGTAGTACTTCCATTATAAATACATGATTATCCTGGTACTAGTAAATGCAAATATCTCTGGAAATCTTAAAATTATATTACCTGAATGTTTCATGATCTATGATAAAATCATATTACTAAAGTCATAGATTTTATCTAAACATATTTTAAATTATACCCTGTTCCTCTTTTGTGTGTGTGTGTGTGTGTGTGTGTGTGTGTGTGAAATTCTTTGGGAAACAACCTTATGCATATAAATCGAAGGATTAGGTCCAATTTTTCAGTGTTAGTATTTTAAGTATGGAGATTCATTTACCCATTTAAAACATAAATGTAAACTAAATTAATGTTTTGAAGTTTTTCTGATCCTTTTAATAAACTTTTACTGTGATATTTTTCTTCCTGTTGGATTGAGAATACATCTGCTATATAATTGTTTTTACACTAGCTGTTGTTCCATTTATAGTATATTGCAACAAAAATTGGTAATTCTTAAAATAATCTTTAACATTTGCAATATCAATGCTACATTTGCAATGATGCTATTATATAAGATCATAAAAATATCTATATTAGTAAGTTATAAATGTTACACAAACCCTCTATGGACCTCTTACAATTTAAGTAATCTCTTAGGTGGCATTCTGGATCCCAGACTGGCTTCTCATTCATTCTTTATTTTCTAATTGCAGGTTACAGATGTTTAAATGTATTTCACTAGTTTATATAACTAGCTTCTTCCTTGAGGCTACTGAAAAGAAGCTCTTTTATTAAAATACTACAGACCCAGAGCATGAAATTTGTGCATGGGTAAGGTCCCTGGGCCTGGCCGGCAATCAGGGCCAATCAGGTTCCCCACCTCCCCACCTCTCGGCCTCCTCCTTCCCTCACCACCGGTGTTCCACCACCACGCAGTTCCCCCCACCTCCCCGCCTCCCTGCCTCCTCCTTTCCTCACTCCCTCAGTGCTCCACCGCTGCCACTGGTCACCTGCCATGTTCCACGCTGCCCTGTGGTGGTCAGTACACATCATAGCAAATGATCAAACTCCAGTTCTCCTGGTTGAACTCCGGACACTTTGCGTATTAGCAATATATATATTGGTTTCAGAGAAGAAGGGAGAGAGAAAGAGAGAGAAACATCAATGATTAGAGAGAATAATTGATCGGCTGCCTCCTGCATACTCCACACCGGGGATCAAGCCTGCAACCCGAGCATGTGCCCTGACAGGGAATTGAACCGTGGCCTCCTGGTTCATAGGTGGATACTCAACCACTGAGCCATGCTGGCCAGGCAAGAAGCTCTTTTTAGTATAAAGGTTTTATCACTAATCACCAATGAAGAACAGTCAGGGAATAACAAAAAGCAGTAACATGGGACAAGTTTTCGGAATCTTAAATCGCCCCCCAGCCTTTTGCTCTTATTTCTTTCTTATTTCCCTCCTTGAAAAAGCATGGGAATCATTTGTTTCTTGTTTCCTCTATTTATCATTGTGGGGAAAATTGACTTCTCCCCTTCTCCTGACTCCCTCACAACTTCAATTTGTCTTCCCACTAACACAGCCAAAAGTTACTGCAAAATCTACTGTTGAGTTCCTTTGCTTAGACCCTACTAGAATTACAGCAATGATTTCATCAATCTCAATATACTCTTTATTTATCAATACTATGTGATTTTCATAATCCTATGAACATCTGTAATACTTGGAAAACAGAGGACGTGGCATTGGGAGCTGGAGAGTTACTATAATGCATCATCTTCTGTCCCTCATGATAGTAATTCTGTCGAAGATTTACAGAATGGAATACCACATAAGGAATCTCAACTTTGGATAGCTAAGAGAGTCTATTATGAAGCTAAATACGTTCTCAAATACTGTCTACTAACTTGCATAGTTCCTTCCCAAGGTTTTAAGATGGACCAAACACTGTGCTCACTTTGTTGAATATTTGTAAGATTTATAAAAATAAAACCTTTTAATGACATTTTGTTTCCAACTGAAAGCATTAAAAAAAATCAATGTAATCCACCATATCAACATAAAAACCACTTAGTGTAGAAAAACACTTGATAAAATTCAACACCCATTCAGGATAAAAGCTCTTAGCAAACTAGGAATAGAGAAATTATCTCAACTAGTTAAAGGCATGTACAAAAGGCCTACAGCTATTTCATGATGAAAAACCGAATGCTGTTCTGCAATGATTGAGAAAAAGTCAATAAGAGTGTAACCACTCTTATTCAACATAATACTGGAAATTGTTTTTTTTAATATATTTTTATTGATTTCAGAGAGGAAGGGAGAGGGAGAGAGATAGAAACATCAATGATGAGAGAGAATCATTGATGTGCTGCCCCTTGCATGCCCCTACTGGGGACCGAGCCCACAACACGGGCATGTGTCCTTGACCAGAATCGAACCCGGGACCCCTCAGTACGCAGGCCAACACTCTATCCACTGAGCCAAACCCAGAAAGGGCAATACTGGAAGTTTTAGTCACTGAAACAAGGTAAGAATAAGAAATAAGAGGCACAAAGATCAGAAAGGAGGGAATAAGTCTATGTTTGCATACAACATGTTTGTATATGTAGAAAACTATTAAAAAATACTCCTAGAACTAATAAGTAAGTTCATCATGATTGGAGGATACAAAAATCACATATCACATAAATTACTGCATTTCTATATACTAGCAATTGACATGTAGAAACAGTTATAAAACATTAAAGTTACTATAAAGAAAATGATGTACATTGGTTAACAAATTATCTATAAAATGTATATATACACAACAAAATACAAATGAAATTTGTATTGTCAAAATTACAATTTCTTTTTTTGTTCTATTTTATTTTTTCATCACCATTGAAAGTCATAATGAAAGTAATAATTCTAATAAAAATTCTAATGAGAGAAAAAAAAAAATACCTAAATCAATGGAGAGGCTAAATGTGGTCATTGAAGGGAAATAACATAGTAAAGATGTCAATTTTCCTCAAATGAATCAATAAATATAATGTAATTCCTTTTTTATATATATCTTTATTGATTTCAGAGAGGAAGGGAGAGGGAAAGAGAGATAGAAACATCAATGATGAGAGAGAATCATTGATCAGCTGCCTCCTGCATGCCCTCTACTGGGGATTGAGCCCGCAACCTGGGCATGTGCCTTTGACCAGAATCAAACCTGGGACCCTTTAGTCCACAGGTCAACGCTCTATCCACTGAGCCAAACCAGCTAGGGCTCTCCAGATGTTCTTATTTAAACCTACTCTAATAAGATATTCTTACATATCATATATCCAAATCTGCACTTATTAATATTATCAACGTCCTCCAAATTTCCAAATTTAATGATAGGTTCTAATTTTGAACTACGGAGACTATTTGATACTATTAACACTATAATTTCAAAAACAATTTATTATATTGACCTCACAGACAATATAATACCAATCTCTATTGGTATTATATATTGACCAATCTCTATTGGTTTTCTTTTAAATTAAATTTATTCAGGTGACATTCGTTAACATAGTTTTCAATTGTACTTTTTATGATACACATGATTTTCATGTTACACTGTGTGCCTACTATTAAGTCACACACTTCTGTCACCATACCTTTGACCCCCTTTACTTTACCTTTTATTACCCACCACTCCTTTTCCTCGGGTAACCACCATACTGCTATCTGTATCTGAGTTTTTCTTTGTTTTCCTTGTTTGTTCATTTGCTGCTTTCAGTTTTATATCCCACATATGAGTTAAGTCATGTAGTTCTTAGCATTTGTTGCCTGACATTTCACTTAGCATAATCTTCTCAAGACCCACCCATGTTGTTGCAAATGGCAGTATTTCATCTTTTCTTAAGGCTGAATAGTATTCCGTTGTCTACTAGTACACGTACTATATCTTCTTTACCCAGTTACCTATCCAAGGACATTACAGTTGTTTCCATGACTTTGCCACCATGAATACTGCTGAAATGAATACACGGATGTACATATCTTTGCAAATAAATGTTTTTAATTTTTCTGTTTTTTATTTCTATACCACAAACTACTTCTTTTCAGGGTTTTAGTGGTTTCTTCTTCCTCTTATCTATCAATAAAGGATGGAGTTACCCAGGACGTGGTCCTGATGTCTCCTTTATTTATCTATATTCATTTCTAAGTGACCTATTCTTGGCCTCTATATGAGTTCCAGATGCCATGTAGCATATGATTCCCAATTTATATCTTAATTCCTGAGTCCTTCCTGAATTCCAGACATATAAATATCGTTCCCTTCTTTGACATCTTTATTTGGGTGCTTACTAATCATCTCAGCCTTAACATGTCCACTAGCAAATTTTTGATTTCTTGGAAAAACCTTGTTTCTTTCTAGTCTCTCCCATATCAGTAAATGGCACCTTGGTCAAATAAGAAATACTAACAATTAGAAAATATTTGGAGTTGAATGATAATGAAAATATTGCATATAAAAACTGGCCATGAATGACATCACTGAAAATGGAGGAGGGCTCTGTTATTCACAGAGAAAACTTATAAGCTGAAAAACAAAACAAAACAAAACAACCAGCATCAACCTTTTCAGAATAATGGAATTTAGTAAAAACAAACAAACAAAACAAACAACAGTCAGGGAAAATCTTAAGGAAGAAAGAATGTGCTGCATTGTGGTAAGAGTGGCATTTTCAATTGCCCACCTGTCATCTCCCACTTACCAGCTTGGTTGCAGCATAAGATGGTAACCCACACATGTGGCAGATTTCTTGTGCCAGAGAGACCAATGTGGTCCTTCCTATTTGCAAATCACTGTGGTTGTGTTTTTGAGCTGTCTGGTGGACTGACATAAAGGCTTGCCTTTATTTCAATACTTGAAGTACTTCCAGGGCTGAGGTGACTTCCTTGGTGGCTGTTTGTCAGAAACACACAAAGGCAAAAGTACTGGCTGCAGCTGACTGGGGCAAGGAATAATCACCAGGACAAGAAAAGACAGTCTTCCCAGAGAGAAGCTGGGAATGCAAGTTTGGGGGAAAGATATGTAAAGGAATGAGGACTTTTTTAAGGCTTGCTCATATACTTGGAAATGGAGGAGTTTGTTGCATAAATAGGGCTAAATGCATGTTCAGAAGAGGTTGAGAAGACCCTAAACATTTCCCTCTGGCTGCCTTGCCCAGGTTCTATGCAAATAGAAAGTGAAGGCTCAGGCAGAGCTCTCAAAGGCCTGGCTAAGTGTGGTAGGAGTGAACCAACATAGAGCCATCTGTAAAGACAGGGAGAGGAGTTTTTCCTTTTTTTGTCTCTTTTTTATTTTCTCTCTTCTTGGCTACAAGCATTTTAAGGAAATTATTAAATCACTAGCCAACCACTAAAGTAACAGAACACAGACTTCAGTGGACACATGAAAAAGAATGCAGAATTTACATGAAAAAGCGTGGAAAGACACTAAATAAACCAGACCAGTGGTCGGCAAACTGCGGCTCCCGAGACACATGCGGCTCGCGAGCCGCGGTTTGCCGCTCTGTTGACTAATGAGTTTGCCGACCACTGGGATAGGGGCTTAATCACAAGGAACAACAACAGCCTGTAATTATTGGAATGGAGAGTCTAGGTCAGTGGTCGTGGTCGGCAAACCGCCACAGTTTGCCAACCACTGAGCCAGACCAACATCCTCCCACATATCATATTCAAAAATCATTACTAGTTGTATTATGGACTTAATTGTGAAAGGCAAATTAAAAATACACTTAGAGGTAACACAGAAAATACCTTCATTACCTTGTGGTAATACAGGATTTTTATTAGACAACATACAAATATTAACGTAAAGGGGGAAACAATAAATAGACACCTAAAATTAAGAACTCCTGTTTACCAAAACACAATATCAAAGAATGAAAATGCAAGCCACAAAAGGAGTGAAGATATTTGCGACACATCTGCCTGAAACATTCATATCCAGACAAAAAAATTAAAAAATAATAACAAACTTCTGTGAATAATAAAAACCAATAGAAAAAAAATCTGCAACAGACTGGCACTTTACAAAAGAGCCATCTAATTAAACAATAAATATAAGAGAAGGTATTCGACAGTAGCAATAATAGGAGAAGTTATCATAACTACAGTAAGGTTTTCTACACACCCACAAGTTTAGCATAGTTTACCAACTGATGAAGATATAGCTTATTCTAATGGTGTGGTGTTAAACAGGTGTAAATTTGAAAACAATTTGTCACTATGAAATTAAGTTACTGATGAGCATATCATGAGACCCAGCAGTTAAAGAGTCTCAGGTGTTTGCATGTGGACCAGGATCCTTAAACACAATTTCACAGCAGCATTGACAGTGGAACTTAATGCTGGAATCAATCCACCTGTTCATCAACAGTATAAAGAATTAATAAAAAGCTATAGTTTGACATGGAACTACTTTTAAACAATGAAACTGAGCTACAATAATAACAGTGGGTTAATTTTTACCTATGCATTTGAATGATAGCACCAACACATAAAATGAATATGTCAATGATTTTTATTTTTATAAAGACAAAAAAAAGGGGAAACTGAAATTAAATTATATAGGAGTGCATACAAATGTTAAAACTACAGAAAAGCAACAAAATTACTATTAACAATGACAAACAGTGTGTAGTGGTTATTTGGATGTTCATCATTATTATATTGTTAGTTTAAATGTCTGTATTAAGTTCTATATTTTTGTTATACAGTTTATATTGGACGGTACAGAATATTTATAATTTCTATTTAAAGTCACCAAAATGCAAAAATATCTCTTGGTATTAACAGTGGAACATTCTACCCTTGCTGGCATATTGTCCCGACAGGCATTTAAAATGGAAGTAAATGGGGCATTATGTGGCACACACATTCTTGGGCAACTGCTCTGGCACTGCTCAAATATATATTGTTCATTCATGTAGAGCACCTGGCAACTAAGAGGAGCACGAGCCTTCCAAAGCACTCCCAAGTGTAAGTGTTTATTATTATTACTAGTGGCCCAGTGCATGAAATTTGTGCAAAGAGGGGGTGGTTCCCTCAGCCCAGCCTGCACCCTCTCCAATTGGACATCCCTCTCACAATCTGGGACCACTGGCTCCTAACCACTCACCTGCTTGCCTGCCTGATCGCCCCTAACTGCCTCTGCCTGCCTGATCACCCCTACTGCCCTCCCTTGCCTGCCTGATCTCACCCCCAACTGCCCTCCCCTGCCAGCCTGGTTGCCCCCAATGGCCCTCCCCTGCTGGTCTGATCTCGCCCCCAACTGCCCTCCCCTTGCTGCTCTGGTTGCCCCCAAGTGCCCTCCCCTGCCAGCCTGATCTCGCCCCCAACTTCCCTCCTCTGCTGGCCAATTTGGTTCTAATTGGTCAGTTTCTATGCCAGTCAGTGTCAAAAGCTCCACCTCCTAGGCAGCTATTGGCTCCTCACAGTTGACCCAGATTTGGTTTTAATTGGTCAGTTTCTATGCCATTCAGCATCAAAAGCTCTGCCCCCTAGGCAGCCATTGGCTCCTCTCAGTTGACCCAGATTTGGTTCTGATTGGTCAGTTTCTATGTCTGTCAGCGTCAAAAGCTCTGTCTCCTAGGCAACCACTGCCTTCTCACAGTTGACCCAGATTTGGTTCTGATTGGCTAGTTTCTATGCCAGTCAGCATCTCTGGGCCTATCAACAGGGACTGATCAGAAAGGCAGGGCTGATCAGCAGCCCCAGTGAAGAGAAATGGAAGCAGGGCTGCTGGCCAGGCTCAGAGGGAAAGAGAGAGGCAAGTGCTGGTCAAAAGCTGCCACAGACGCTACAGATCAGCCCCTGCTTCTCTCTTCAGGTCTCTTTCCGGGCCTGATTCAAAGCCCCCTCAGCAGTCACTTCTGGGTCACTGGGCCTGCAGCCTCAGTAGTCAGTGCTGGGGCCCCATGGCAACCCAGAGCTGACTTCCAGATGGTCAGCCTTTGGTCATGATTGGTCATTACACCCTGGCTCTTTATTATAGAGATTATTATTTTAAATATATTTTTATTGATTTCAGAGAGGAAGGGAGAGGGAGAGAGCAATAGAAACATCAATGTGAGAGAGAATCATTGATCGTCTGCCCCTTGCAAAAAGTCAAAGAGTTAGAAGATAATAGGATAAGAACTCAAACCCAAGTCTTCTAAATTTAAACATTCTGGACATGCATTAAAAAGAATGATCACAGAGAAACTTAATGAATAGTGTAAATGTGTTTTTTTTTTTAAATATATCTTATTGATTTTTTACAGAGAGGAAGGGAGAGGGATAGAGAGCTAGAAACATCGATGAGAGAGAATCTTCAAACAGCTGCCTACTGCACAACCCCTACTGGGGATATGCCCGCAACCTCCTTGACAGTAATTTAACCTGGGACCCTTCAGTCTGCAGGCCAATGCTCTATCCACTGAGCCAAACCAGTTAGGGCGTAAATGTTATTTTTACTTTTTGACTCATATTTAAACTATTGTGCCTCTTTAAAAATGTATTATGTAAAACAATTATTTTGTTATTAAAAACAATAGCATGAAAATTTTAAATAGCATGTGAATTCATTTTGTATCATAGGAAACAAATATTAAACATAGTGAATAATTTTATCTTTGGAATATATGAATCTTTTAAGGGAAACATCAATTAGGTTTTACGTAACAAACTATCCCAAATATTAACATGTCTCATATAATACATATTGATTGTCTAAAACAACAATCATTGTACTTGTTCATGAGTGCACTGATTAGCTACACAGGGCACAGCTGGGATGGCTTAATTCTTTTCTATGTTGTGTCAGCTGAACTCACTCATGTGGCCATAATTTGGGCTGAAGATTTCAGATGGCTCATGCCTATGTCTGGCTCTTTAACTGGGCTAGTTCTGTCATTCTCTGGGACCTTTTTAAGGGGTTTTTTAACCTCCAGATCTCTGTCTCCACATGGATTCTCCAGTAGTTGCCAATAGTATGAAAACAGGTTTTCATGAGTTTTAAACCCGGAATTGGCATAACCACAATTCAAAGCAAGTCACAAGTTCAGCATAGATTCAAGGGAAGAGGGGATTCAACCTCTTGATGGAAGGAATGTCATGCATCACTTTTTAGAAAACAAAACAAAACAAAACACATTTTTATTGTGTTGTTTTTTTTTTCCTAGAGAGAGAGAGAGAGAGAGAGGGAGGAAGGGAGAGGAAGAGAGGGAGATAGAAACATCAGTGATGAGGGAGAATCACTGATCCACTGCTCCCTGCACACCCCCTTCTGGGGATCAAGCCTGCAACCTGGGCATGTGCCCTGACCAGGAATTGAACTGGGATCTCTTGGTTCCTGGGTCACTGCTCAACCACTGAGCCACACCAACCGGGCTGTCAAGTGTCACTGATGGTTGTCTCTGCACATAATCTATCATAATTCAATAGGGAAAAGGATGCATGGATTGCATTACATTAACAAACAGATGAATAAATACATCTAAATGAGTACTGTTCCTTTTAAGGTAGTCAATTGGATGCAACTCTTAAAATTTTAATATTATGTCAATTTGTCATTCCCTTATTATCTCCTTCCATTATCTGATTAACACAAAGCAAGCAATTAAAGCAGAAGGCCCTCCAAAATCAGTGAAGAAGACTGCTTCTGAGGAAAAGACTCAGGGAAAAAGTGGTGACAGATTTATTCCTTTCTTATTCTTTTTTTTTTGGCTAGAGAAAGTAAAAGTCACATTTAGAGATTTTTTTGTTGTTGTTGAAAATCTTTTCTGACTTAATTTTGTCCAATGAGGAGTAAAAACATTATGGTGACACTGAGGAAAAAATAACCATACATTTCCCCTTTACAATCTTGCCCACCAAAGTGTGTATTCTGTTCAGTGGGTTAAAGAAAATTGAAGAGCTAAGCACCAAATGCAGACAACCAGAAGAACAGAGCTGTGAGTAAGAACGTAACCACACAACACCAGAAATTTTAGGGAAACTGGACAGAGACATGTTGAGAAGTTATAACAGAAAGAAAACATGTATCTTGGTCATTTTTGCTTTCTTTTTAAAAAAATATATTTTTATAGATTTCAGAGAGGAAGGGAGAGGGAGAGTGAGAGATAGAAACATCATTGATGGGAGAGAATCATTGATCGGCTGCCTCCTACACACCCCACACTGGGGATCAAATCTGCAACCCGGGCATGTGCCCTGATCAGAATTGAACTGTGACCTCCTAGTTCAGAGGTCAATGCTCAACCACTAAGCCATGCTGGCCGGGCTGTCAGCTTTTCTTAAGGTGAAGGATGAACTTTTACATATTTGGAAGCTAGAGCATGAAATATTTTCAGTTTCTTTGTTTTATTGGCTCAACTAACACTTGATACTTTTTTTTTTTTGTAATTAAACGTCTTTCTGAAGACCTTGTGTTATAGGTGCTAGCAAGGGGATAATACCAATGGGTGGATACTACCCATCCATTATAGCAATCATTTCTGGAGTCCCATGTAATGGAAATATGCCAGCAAAGGCAAATTCTCTAGAAGACCTAGAACCTATAGAACTGAGAAAACCTACTGAAAATAAATACTTGAAATATGGACCTAAAGAAATACGTTTTAAACTAAATTTAATTAAACTCATTAAGAATTTCAAACTATTGGGATAAAACTATTCTTATTTAAAATGCATTTTGTTTTTTATTTCTTGTCTTCTTTCTTTCTTTCTTTCTTTCTTTCTTTCTTTCTTTCTTTCTTTCTTTCTTTCTTTCTTTCTTTCTTTCTTTCTTTTTCTCTCTCCCTTTCAGGCAGGATTCTATGACCCTGAAAAATGCCTCTTAAGCTAAGGATGATATTCTTAAAGAAGTGTCCTCCTCAAAAATACAGAGAGAGACCTGAACTGACACCCCTACTTCCTTAGGTTGAAATGTTGCATACAGAGGAGATTCATAGACTTCATTTATTCTTATGGTGAGCTTTTGAACCAAAATCAAATTTAAAGCCTTGGAGATATGCCCATCCATACAAAAGGCAGAAATATTGGCATATAGAAAATACAAATTTGCAAGCTGGCACAATGCCTAGTAAAAAAAAACATTAGAAAATCTGGGCTCATTCCCAACTCCATTGCTGACTTTCTTTATAACCTTGAAGCTTATCACTTAACTCTTTCAAAACCTTCTTTTCCCAACTCTATAATATGATTTTTAAGAAACTAATTTATTTTATTCACATATAGCTGAGTACACATAGATGTTTTATAAAGGTACTCAAGAACTTGGCAATATTGGCTGCTTCTGTGGAGGATTCATTGGTTGCTGAGTAACAAGGATGTAAAGAAGATGTACTTATCACTGTATATTCTTTTATTCCTTTTGCATTTTGTACCACGTGCAGCATGAGTTATTGATAGAGAGATGAGAGGGGAGGGGAGGGGAAAGGAAGAGAGGGGAGGAGGGAGGAAGAAATGAAGGAAGGATAGTTTGGACCTGTTTACGTTTATAAATAATCCTAAAGCTTTGATATATATATATATATATATATATATATATATATATATATATATATATATTATAAAAATTCATCTTATTTTGAAAAATAAGATGTCTACAATATGCCTATCTTAACATCATTTGGTATAACTTTTTTTAAAATATATTTTATTAATTTCCTACAGAGAGGAAGGGAGAGGGACAGAGAGCCAGAAACATCGATGAGAGAGAAACATCGACCAGCTGCCCCCCGCACAACCCCTACTGGGGATGTGCCTGCAACCAAGGCACATGCCCTTGACCGGAATCGAACCTGGGACCCTTCAGTCCGCAGGCCGACGCTCCATCCACTGAGCCACACCGGTCAGGGCTATTTGGTATAACTTTTTCATTTTACATACTGTCTTGCTCATTTTATCGGTGTATTGTTTTCTACTTCTTATCCCCTCTTAACCCAAGAAACCAGGTAAGCAGGTGCACAGTAATCCATTAAGAGATCACCATGAAATGAATATCAATGCTGTCAGATCTCCTATTACCTATTAATATAGAAGCATCTGTTAGCTGTTAATACAATGTATAGGAATTCCTTGGAATCCTGATCACTCTTGAGTAGGGAATAGCCATGCATCACCTCTTAGCTCACAACTTCTTGATCATGTCATTTCACTTTTGAGTAGAAGGCGACTCAGCTGAACTCATCGAAGGGTAGAGAGAAGGGATGGATGGACACAAGGCATATTTAAATGGAGAATTTGACTGGATATGGGAAATGAAAAGAGAGGTGAGTCAACAAATGCTGCATGTCTTTTATGTTTGGATGCCAACGGAGTGCGGGGGTGGGGGGAATAGTGGTGTCTCTTGCAATGAGGAGAAGTAGGAAAGATTGTGTTAAGGGTACTGACTCAGCTGGAGGTCTCTCAATTCAATTGGGTATGGGAGATGTATGGTTACTTGGAAGGAAAGATTGCAAGAAAAGAAGTCTTGTGGGGGCAAGAATTTTAATGCGTAGAAGGTCACTACACTTCAAAGACAAGGACCAAATTTGAAATGTTGCTGCACTGAGGTTTGCTTGTGTCTGTGAGATACAAGCTCAATCATCCTCAAGCTTTTGAAGAGAAAGCAACAAGGGGGCAAATCAAGAAAGACATCAAAGTGCCTGCCCTGAATTGCTGGAAAAAGGTGAAGCTGCAAGTGGCTCTGTTAATAGTGCTCTGTGCGCCCAGGCCACAGCCAGAGGATGGCTTGGAACACAAAGGGCTCTTCTCATTAGCTTTCTGCTTCTCCTTTTGAAACCTCCCAGTGGGCAGCAGACTTCTGCCAATGAGCTGGCATCCTTATTCCTTAACTGAGAACCCCTGGCTGTGCAGTGGCTACGATTGCAGGTGTTGACCCCTTACTGAGGAGAAAACGGATTGTTGGTATTTATTCATGAACTTCCTTTAGACATTTTCAAAAATTCTTTAAAAAGAAAACTCCAAACTTTTCCTTGAACTATCACACATGATTGTTGCAAAGGTTCATGAAATATTACCATTTCCAGACTCCTAGCCTGTGCAGTACACATTTAAAAGCGTACTTAAATCTAGCATCCAGACATGTAACCATTTCAGAAGACTTGGAACATTTAGCGCTCAATAAAGCTTTATATGGGACAGCCAGTGGTCCTTAAGGGCATAATCAACATGGCGCTTTTTATTTACAGCTTATTCACTTATTATTATTGTAGTCAGGATTCATTTCCTGAAAACCTACTATGTGCCTCACACTGCCCTAAACTTTGTTGGCACACTAGTGACTAAATGGTAACCTTGTTTCTGACTTCAAAAACACTTAAGAGAAGCTCTGATAAGGTACTGACGGCATCGCAGTCATTCCACACTGACAGAGGATGCCTGTTTCCGTAATATTCGAAAGGCTTCTCTATTACCTCCCTGATTCCTCTATCTCTAAGTTATTCCTTTCACAATTTATCCATCTCACCATCCTCCTCACATCCGATTTCTTAGACATTTGTGATTATGTTATGCCCATGGGTGAAAGAAATATTAGTGAGTTCCCATTGGCTCTAAGGAAATTACAGATTCTTTGGTTTTGTTTACAAACTAATGGGATCATGACTTTTCTGTCCAGGCTTTCTCACATGCTACAGAAGCAATGGAATATTTTGTTTCCTTCATAGCCACTTTTTTTTTATTAGTTTTGTATCTCCTGGAATGTCCTTCCTTATGTGTCCTTACATGTCCCTGTGCAAAACCTTTAACCATCTGCCCAGGCCCAATTTAACTATCCTCTCCTCCTCAAAGTTTTCCTATTTCTTCTCCCATTCCCCACCTGAGAGTATTTGCTCCTGCACTTGTATTCCTATTTCACTTTAAGAGCTAAAGGGTAATATAGTCAATAATATTGTGATAAGTTTACGTGGTGACAAATGATTATTAGAATTAGTGGGTGATCACATTGTAAGGTATAAAAGTGTTCAGTCAACTCTGGCCAGGGTCAAGGGTTCGATTCTGGGTCAAGGGTATGTACTTGGATTGCAAGTTTGATCCACGACCCAGTTTGGACACCTGCAGGAGGTAATCAATCAATGTGTCTCTCTCACATAGATGTTTCTCTCTCCCCCTTCCTCTTTTATCCCATTATTTCTCTAAACATTCAATGAAAATAATATCCTCAGGTGGGGATTAACAACAACAACAAAAATGTTGAATCACTATATTGTACACCTGAAACTAATATAAGCAATATAGATTGTATACCAACTATACTTAAATTTACAAATTAATTAAAAGAAAGGATAAAGCCCCAGGGATGTTCTGTATTTTCCTGCCAGTTTTCACCATTGCATCTTATAGTGACTGTTTATAAAATTAATATATATTAAATATATGTGTGTTTTATTGACTGTAGCTATGTTTTTAAAAATTAGTCTAGATAATTATCAATCAGGCCTGTAAGATTCACTTATATCAGCAAAGGCTATATATAATGAAATAGAATAAATCAATATATTTAAGAAGCAATTGTATAAAAAGTGAGCACTGTTAGCTTCTTAAGGATACTATTTCTGAAATGTTTCAACCATTCCTCCTCAATTTTGGAAAAGAACAAAAATTGGTCAAATGTCAATGAAACAATTCCTTATTTAAAGAGCAAAGCAAGCTGGCTGGGACGCATGGGCATCAAAGGGTTTCTATACTCATTGCTCAAGACCACGTATCATGCTTAGACTTTTCTGTTTGTTTTGTTTTATTCTGTATTCTTCCTTGACATAGCAGAAATCTTTTGTTGTGCTCTGAATATCATTTATTTTATACATAAACAAAATAATCTTTTTTCCCCTCAAACTCATCAATTAAAAATCAACATAAAATTGATACTATTGTTCCTGGAATTTGGATCAAGAATATAGGTTCATTACTTCCCAGCTCACTTTTGCCTGTGTTCTTTGGACTTTTAGGATTTCCCCCAGGTGTTTCCACGTTGCTCTTCAGTTGAAGGCTGATGCTGCAGACCACACTGCAATTTCATTTGAGCTTTCGTTAGGATGGGAACAAAGAAGCTCCCGTGTCCTTAGGCAGGAAACGTCTCTATCCTAAACCCTTTCCCCAGTTCTAGAACTATGTAAGACCTACATGGTTCCTTTAAATAAAAATCTGATTAAAATGCCATAATCCATAGTTACTCAATTGTTAATTACCTATACTGACAAAGTCAATAACTTTTAAAATATAATTGGCTTTGACACTCAACTTATAAATCATATAATATACAAAACATAGTATTCAGTTGGATAAGCTGGTTTACTTTCCCTAGTAGACAGTTTTATAAATATTGGTTAAACTGATACAAAATGCACATTCTTTTAAGTTTAAAAAATTGTTTTCTTTAATGTTATTCACATCAAATTTAGTAATATTATTTTAATTTGTCTGCAGTTGAACATACAATTGTCAATAACTTGTGTTGCTGATTATTTAAATGTAATATTTAGTGATTTTTAAAACTTTAATAAGAAAGAAGGTAACTTCTCTAGATTATTTAATATTACTTTGCCACGGGAGGAAGGGAACATTTAGAAAATCTATATTACATATAGCGTATATAGTACCCTGAAATGACTAAAACTACTAGGGAGTTTTTGAGTATATGCTTGTGAGAAAAGAAAAAAAAGCATCTGTATCAGTTCTCAGCCCTTCCTTTTATGTCTTCCTATTAGAGTTTCTGCATTTTTCCATCCATGCCAAATCAATCTTGATGAGTAGCAAAAATGTGCCTGGCCAGTGTGGCTCAGTTGGTTAAGGGTAGTCCCATGCACCAAGAGGTCACAGGTTTCAGGCTCAACCCCCAGTGGGGGGCATGCAGGAGGCAGCCAACTGATGTTTCCCTCTCACCAATGTTTTTATCTCTTTCTCCCTCTCCCTTCTTCTCTCTCTAAAATCAATAAAAATATATTTTAGTACATAGTAAAAATTATATGTTTTCTAGTCAAGCCTATAAATTTTTGAGGGAGACATTAACAAAAATGCCAACACATAGTTTGACTAGCAGGCAGGCCGGCCAACTGCCCATGTCCCCTCCCCCTGGCCAGGCTGGCCGGATCCCATCCATGCAAGAATTCATGCACTGGGCTTCTAATATATATACACACACACACACTGAGTGGCCAGATTATTATGTGTTGAGAGATCATAATAATCTGGCCACTCAGTGTTTATTCTTTACAGATTGAGTCACCCATTTGCCATACTATTTTGATGGTAACCATGACTACACTCTATGATTCTGATTGTCCAATATCTGTTTATCTCATCTCATTCTCTTCCTATTTACTTCAAAGAGCTGCAAAAAGCCATTTTGATATAACAATGAAAATAACAAAATATTATAGTCAGAGGGATTATACAAATAAAGAGCCCTCTTCATATCTTCTGTATCCTAGGGATTATTTGACAGTAAGAAAGACTCATAGCTTTCAAAAATGATATAAAATATTATGAGAAAAACAAGCAATAAGACAGTACCTAAACCAAATGATGAATACATTGACATATTCAAAGTATACAGAAAGTAATAAATAAGCAACTAATCAAAAAACAAAGCAAAACAAAACTAATATTATTTTCAATAGATAGAGCTCTTTTTGAACCTATTAAACATATGGCAAAAAAAATCAACTGATTTTTTTAAAGCAAAACATATTTAAAACATAAATTTCAAATAAACCCATGTACAATAGACCCCATATCACAGAAAGAGCTCCTCAAGGAATGATGCAATTGTTTTGTTGTTGTTAATCCTCATCCCAGGATAGAAGGGAGGGTAGAGAGAGAGAGAAAGAGAGAGAGATGAGCGAGATATAGCCATTGGCTGCCTCTTGACTGGGCATCCAACCTGAGACCCTTCAAGGCATGGCCAATACTTTAACCACTGCCACACCAGCCAGAGCGGGAATGATAAAATCTTAGAACAGATTTTCGTGAACAACCTATAGTTCAATTTGAACATTGGAAATAAAGTCAAAGTAGGACCTGGTTCAATAACCATTTGTATAATATATGGAACCAGATATTTGTATAATATCCTGAACCAGCTCACACCTGCTTTTATAGTCTTGTAATAGCAGAACCACCAAACGATTCATTGTCTTAAAAACATTATTTGGTAGTCCAATGGGTTGAAATTCTGTATTTTTTATGGGTTCTGTGACTGTGGGCACATGATTTTAGCTATTTTTGCCCTAGTTTCTAGGCAGTTGTATATTTTTATATGTTCTACATGTCTGATTATAAAAGTAAAATGTGAATCTTTTCAGAATGGCAAAATTATCTTGCATTTGCTCACACTACCTTCTTAAAACTTTTTCTTAAAAAGGTAAAGCTTGGTAAAAAGAGAGAAAGAGAGAGACAGGAAAAAGGAAGTCTTAGATCTATGATTGCCAGATTTAGCAAGTAAAATTATAGGATGCCAAGTTACTTTTGCGTTCCATATAAATAAATAATTAATTTTTAGGTATAAGTATGTCCCAAGCATCACATGGGACAACCTTACCTAGTAACCCTCCTTAGAACAGAAATAGAGCAAGAATGAACAGCAGTTAAATGGGCTGAAACCATGGATCTGCTGGCACTGTTGTCTGGAAGCAGGTGGTATGAAAGATTTTAGTGCCCATGGGGTGAAGGTAAAAGCAAGGTCTAATTCATTTGGCATAAAGAGGAGAATAGAATTCAAAAATAATACTAAAAAAGATCTCTATTAAAATTAACCTTCAATTGTAAATAAGTGAAGAAATATGTTACAATAAAAAGACCACAATATAAACAGTTGGTATATGAATTCTATCAAAATAAAATTAATTCAGTTTAACAGTTCAAAATTTCCTAACTATTTTGGAATAACTTGTTCCTTAAATATATACATGCATTCATTCTATTAAAGAGGAGTAAGAAAATATTAAGAGGAAAGAAATATAACAAAAATAAATGTTAAGAACCCATTATGAATATACTAAAAGCAATTGAATTGTATATTTTAATGAGTTATATATAAATTATTATCACAATAAAGCTATTAGTAAAGAAAGCAGTTAAGAATCTTTATAAATATATTGAATATTATATTTACATACACTTGTGCAGAGTGTGCATATATGTATATTTATAGATATATTTGTATATACACTGAGTGGCCAGATTATTATGATGTCTGAACGCATAATAATCTGGCCACTCAGTGTATATCCTATATAATAAAAGGCTAATATGCAAATTGTCCCCTCCACCAGGAGTTTGACCATCAGGCAGGCTGGCCAACCGCCCATGTCCCCTCCCCCTGGTCAGGCTGGCCGGACCCCATCCATGCACGAATTCATGCACCAGGCTTCAAAAAAATATATATATATATACATATATATATATATATACATATATATGTGTATACACACACACACACACACACACACACACACACACACTGAGTGGCCAGATTATTATGCATTCAGAGATCATAATAATCTGGCCACTCAGTGTATATATTTTATATACATACAATGAACACATTTGTATGTTTGTGTGTGTATGGACACATTTTGTGGGAGAAAGAGAGAGAGAAAGAATATATTAGTGAACTTAAAAATAATCCAAGTATAAATGACAGATAAAGAGATTAAAATATCAAAGATCACTTACAAGTCACTTATAAGGGCATTTAGGTTGTCAGATGATATCTCCAAAGCAATGATGGGAAAATAAGGCAATGAATAGTATCTTCAACATCTGAGAGAAATCACTGTTAACCTTGGATTATATACATACACTGATCTGTCTAAAGAATGATGTGGCATAGAATGCTCAGAGAGCATCAAAACAAGGTTTGAGCACATAAGGTGTTTCTGTTCACTTGGCTGATATTAGCAAGAGTCATGTGTCTGAGTTCTGGACAATAGAAAATGAACAGGGCTTATGTATATCACTTCCTGGAATAGCATGTGGTTGCATAATCCTTCATATGCTTTTAAGAAGTGAAGAACTTGGAAATCTTAGTGGATGTTACAAACACAGGTAAGAAGGAGTATCCAAATCATTAAATTGAAGACTGCCTGCTGGATACTCAATTCTGCTATTAATATGAGTGTGAAAAACAAACTTCTATGGTAGCAAGCCATTGAAATGTGGTGTTTTGTTTGTTATAGAAGCATACATAATAAATATACTTTAGGACAAACAAAAGCTGTTATAGCAGCATACATAATAAATATATTTTAGGAGAAACAAAAGAGGCAAAGCCAACAGAGGTCAGATCTTGGAGTTGTATGGTGGGTTCAGGAATTTAGAGGGCAGACTAGATGTTTGACAGTAGTCATTTTGGATTCAATGTGGAGAATGGAATGAAGGTAATGAGAGAATGGAATCAATGAGAATTAATTTCACTATTTCAACAGCACAGGTAAAACATATTGCAGGTCTAAACTAAGGTGATAGCAATGGGTCTTGGAAGAGTGGAAGGAGATAGATATGTCAGGACTTAGAATCATGAAACAAACCATTCAAGTGTTCATGTAAGTGGAATTTTTTTTTGAGTTTAAATAAATCTTGACTTTTTAAAATTGTTGCTCTTGTTACTTATTTGTTTGTTTTAGAGTACATTGTGGCCAAAATTTTAAAGAGGGTAAAGTTTGACTTTATATTTCCTCCATGTTCAAATGATCTAATTTCCTTTTGACTTGCTGCCTACTTAGTTTCCCTTGGGTTACACCTATATACTCAAGAGTACTACCAAGGTCCTGAACAGTAACCTAAGCTCATAACCTTCTCCTCCTCCCAATGTATTTCGTATTTTTTCCCAAATGGCTCCTCTATGATGAGTGGGAATAATTAACAAGCTAAATCTAAGATTTCCAATATTAACTTTATATTAGAATCACCTGGGTTACTATTGAAAAAGAATAAAACTCAGAGCTATAGAAATAAATGTTACAACAACAAAACCCTGGTATTTTAAGACACTATCAATATATTTTGAAAGAAATATACATGGCATTATTATCAGCATTTGTATCGACCCCCACAAATCTGCAAAAGGATCTAGTTACTTTTCAACTGTCCATTAAGTTTATTTTCTCAATGCAAGTCAGTCACTGGTAATTGTGAGAAACTAAAATTAATCTTTATATTCAACAAACTTAAAGTCATGACTTTTAGTTTATCTGGGAGAGAAAGGAAACAGAATATTTAGCAAGAGTCAACTATGTTCCAACTATATTCACAAAACAACAAGGTAATACTATTACCCTCAGTTTATCAAAGAAGAAATTGGGACCTATAGGAGTAAATATTTTTTTTAAATTACTCAAATAATAAAGCAGCAAGATTTGAAGGTTCTCCAACTTCAAGTCCATGTCCTTTTCATCAAACATCTGTGTGGAAGCCTGTAGTATACTGGTACACTAGTGCAAAGGCAATGCCTTTTCCCAGTGGTCTTCTCCAGGCTATTCTTGGGGTCATCTGGGTCATTATAACGCCATTCTGATATTCACAACCTATTCCTTCTATCTCCCCTGACTCCATAATTTCTAGACATATACCCTTCTGTCTAGAAATTGCCATGTGTGCTCCTGGGAGGATTACTGAAAAAATCCCCCTAACTACCCATCCTCTTACTCAGTACCTTTTCTGTGGATATGCTGATAAAGCAGTGTTACCAACTACCCACCCACTTTCAGCTATCCATGACAAATGCCTAAGATAAAATAAGTATGAAATCTTGAACACAAACGCATTTATATATAGTAACTAAAATAAATGTTATAGTATTTACTAGCTAGCTAACCATGTTTTTGAGAAAACATTTGCTTCTGTAAACTCTATTATTAATTTTTTCCTGTTCCAGAAATGTTATATACTAATTATGCTTGTCCAAATGAACATGGTGATATAAATACCTGCATAAATTCAATGTCAATTTATTTATTTTCATGCCTAAGTAAACATTTGTTGAAAGCAATGAATTGAATTTTAGATATGATAATATCAGGTCCACTCAAAACAAATAAAACAACTATTGATCACTTATACCCCAATGAAAGCATGCATGATCTCCAGGGATTTGTAAATTTTTTAGGGACCCAGAAAATTCATGATGAATGTACTTAATAAAGGATAATTAAAGTGTAAGAAGCAGAAAAGAATGACCTACTGATTCTGAAATAAAACATTATCAATTACTTGAAGTAGTTGATAATTATTGTTTTGAATTATCAGGTACTTTTCTAGTCAACTTTATCTTTTACATTGCCTCTTCACCCCTAAAATCATTCACTCATTTAATTAATTAACACAAATAAATATCTGACATATAGCAAACATGTTTCATGTGTCTCAGGAACTGTTACAGGAATTGGTAATAAAGCAACAAATAAAACAGCCATGGTGTTCACTATCACAAAGATTAGAATCTGGCTGAAGAGAGACATTAAAGAAATGGTGTGAAAAAAATCATTATAATTGTTATAAGTGTCATGATATAAATAATCACTGGATGGCATAATAGGGAAAACAAAATATGTATTAAGGATGTTGAATTGGGAAGTTTGTGTGTCAAGAATGTGATGAGTGCTGAAATATCTCAGAAATGAAAGACCTTAGTTGAACTACTATTAAACAGAGAATCAAATAAATAGAATACTGAGTAACCAACATTAGGATAGAGTTATATATACAAGTGAACAGGGAGATACTCATAAGATGAATACCTAATTGAGGATGAGAGGAATGGGATTACTTATGGGCATCCTGAATGAAGAGCGGTATTTAGTAATGTAGAAAAGCCTTAACAAGCACAAAGTAAGGTAAAGCAAGGCTCAGTAAATAGTGGACTACAGCACAAATGCTATTCATGGAATTGGCAACGGGCATGGCTGGAGAGGTAGACAGAGCCAAGAGAGTAAGTGAGAGTCTTGTCTTTCCTGACTGTGGATGCCAGATGTCATGGCTTGGCCATATAATCAGAATTGTGCTGTGCATATTCTTATACCTGGGTCCCAGAGGGCAACTTAAAGATGGGCTTTTCACAATAAATCTGAATTTTCTAGCATATTTATTCTTATAAGACACTCATCTTGGTATAGCAGAGATTTCAGAGCATGGAAATACCAAGCATTTGCCAGGTCTTTCCCTTGAATGTAACAGCTATTTACTGCCACCATGTGGAAGTCTTTAAGTTTATTTAGCATGAATATCTAACATGTTCTAACAGGTAGGTTCTTTTAGACCTACATTTTTAATTTCTAAAGAAATAAGGGAAAATTCAGTGGGTTTTTCAATAAGGTTCATCTGTGAGCCTTCGAGTTAGATCTATGGTATTGGATCATATACTAGATTATTGCTAATTCTGCATTATAGTATGTTATAAACGAATTTATGCTTAAGGTTAAATTTGTTAGGCTGTTATTGTCTTGTTTTCTTGTTTTATACTAGAGGCCCGGTGCACGGAATTTGTGCACTGTGTGGGGGGTCCCTCAGCCTGGCCTATGCCCTCTCACAGTCCAGGACCCCTCGCTCCTTATCGCCCCCACCTGCTCGCTGCTCCCTACCACTCGGCTCGCTGCTCCTTAGTGCTGTCGTGGAGGTTCCCGCCACCTCCGCTGCACTCCCCAGCCGTGAGCCTGGCTTCTGGCTGAGTGGCACTCCCCCTGTGGGAGCGCACTGACCACCAGGGGGCAGCTCCTAAGTTGAGCATCTGCCCCTGGTGGTCAGTTCAGGGCGACCAGTCATTCCACTGTTAGGTCGATTTGCATATTAGGGTTTTAATATATAGGATAGGATATTGAATGTGAACTGTAAATGAAAAATAAAATTTAAAAAAGAACCAAATAAAATTTTAGATCTGAAAAATTTTTAATATATATATTTTTAATTCTCACCTGAGGATGTTTTTAAAATTGATTTTTAGAGAGAGAAACATCCATGTGACAGAGAAATACCAGTAGGCTGCCTCTGCACCTGCTGACCCAGTGGGATCTAATCTAAACCTAAGTATGTGCCATAACCTAGAATCCAACAGGAAATCCTTTGGTGTACAGGTTGAGACTCCAACCAATTGAGCCACCTGGCCAGGGCAGATCTGAAAAAAAATTTTTTATGTACCTCCAGGCCCTGGTCGGTGTGGATCAGTAGTTAGAGTGTCCTCCCACGCACCAAAGGGTCATGGGTTCAGTACCAGTTGAGGGCACATACACAGGCTGTGGGTTCCATCCCTGTCGGATTGCTTGGGCAACTGATCAATGTTTCTCTTTCTCTTTCCCTCTCCCTTCCTCTCTCTCTAGAATCAATGAAAAGAACAAACATATCCTTAGAGGAGGACTTAAAAAGCAAAGCAATGCTGGTTTGGTTCAGTGGATAGTGCTTCTGCAGGCAGATTGAAGGGTACCGGGTTGGATTCCGATCAAGGGCACATACCTGGGTTGCAGGCTTAATCCAGGGCCCTGGTTGGGGATTCAGCAAGAGGCAACCAATTGATGTCTCTCACATTAGTTTCTGTCTTTCTCCCTCCCTTCCACTCTGTAAAAAAAAAATAAATAAATAAATAAATACATACATACATAAATAAATAAATAAATAAAATTTAAAAATCCATGCAAAAATGTCCTCAGGTGAGGATTAACCAAAACAAACAAACAAACAAACAAACAAACACCCATTCCCAGTGTGATTATTGAAGGAGCATAAGAAGTATTTGTGGAATGAACAGGAAGGGATGGGACTTCACTTTCTAGTTGTTTTAGCAACTCTGCAAGCCAGAGGGCTTATTTTTATTTTTAGTATATTTTATGATTTTTACAGAGAGGAAGGGAGAGGGATAGAGAGTTAGAAATATCGATGAGAGAGAAACATCGATCAGCTGCCTCCTGCACACACCCCACTGGGGATGTGCCCGCAACCAAGGTACATGCCCTTGACCGGAATCGAACCTGGGACCCCTCAGTCCACAGGCCGACGCTCTATCCACTGGGCCAAACCGGTTAGGGCCAGAGGGTTTATTTTTTATTTTAATATTTGTTGATTGATTATTTTAGAGAGAGGAAGGGAGCGAGAGAAACACCAGTGTGTTGTTCCACTTATCATGCACTCTTTGGTTGCTTCTTGTCTGTGCCTGACCAGGGATCCAACCCGCAACCTTGCTGTATCAGGAGGAGTTCTAACCCGCTGCGCTGCAGGCTGCCTGTAAGGGCCCCTCAACAAAACCCCTCTGGCGTGCCCTGGCCCCTGCTGTGGGCCAGAGCTCCTCTGCCACAACAAAGGTTTGGGTTCCATTCTGTCAGGCACCTACTTAGGTTTCGGGTTTGATCCCCCATCGGGGCTGACTGCTGCTCAGGAAGTGACCGATGACCATTGAGGTCCACATGCTCTAGTGATTGGGCGGGGAGCCGGGGTTCCATTGCTGACATGGCCGACTCTGATCCCCACTACCCCCACTCCTCCATCGAGGGCGACTTCAACTATGGCAGCTGCATGGCCTCCGGGTAGGTTGCCCTCTCCGCGGCTCGCCAGGCCTGGCTGCTGCGCAGTCGCCCCGGGAGGCGGATTTCCAGGTTCCCAGGGAGAGCGCCCTAAGGGTCGGACTCCCAGGGAGAGCGGGGTTCCCGAGGGAAAGCACTTCCCTCCGCCTCCCCTTGGGGCTCCGGGGCCAGAGCGGAGCGCCCACCCTGCTCAGGGCTCGGAGGGGAGAGCCGCCCCAGGAGTCCTCCTCGCTGGGTGTGAGAAAACAAAACTGGAGGCCTTCCTCCTTGAACCCAGTCGTCTTCGGGCATGTGAACGCATTTTATTTTATTTGACTGCAGCCTCACGTGCCCAGCCTCGTGCGGCACGCAGCCATGCCTACCCGCTCCCGAGGGATGTTACCCGTGAGGGTGTCCCGGCTAGTTAGCATATTCCTCTTATTATATAGGATTACTTATTTTTATAAACTCTAACATTGCAGGCTTAGCAACTCTCCATTCCAATATTCTGCCTCTCGTTTTTCGTGTAATAACTGATTTCTTGAAAGTCTTTATTCAGTTCTATCTCCTCTAATATAATTTTAACTCTGTTTTTCCTACAAATACTAAACTGTTTCATCATAAATTACCTTTTGCCACAATCCTGTTGTGGGAGCAACAAAACTAGTTGAACTGAAGGTGCTCTATGACCACAGGTTTAATGTCTTGAAGGTTACCAGCCCTAATTGTAACTTTAAATGCATACCCATGGACACTTTCAATGGGTGGTATGGATTGGGGGGGGGGGCGGGGGAAGGGCGGGGGATAGGAGTGGGCTGGAAGAGGTTAATGGGGGGAAAAGAGGACCTACTAGTATGTAATACTTTCAACAGTAAAGATTTTTTTAAAAAGCTCATAGATTAAAAAAATAAGACCATTGCAGGCCTAATACTGTAAGTTTATGATCTGTTTATTCTAGGACCTGAATTTTATAACTGCAATTAATTTAAGCTTATTTTGTCTGAGAATCCCCCTGTATCAGGCAGCCACAGCTGCACATTAGAATCACTGGGAGCATTCTGGTGCTGGCATTGGTCATTTCTGAACACTCCCCAGGTATTCTAATATACAGGCAGCATGGAGAAACACTGTTCTATATCAAAAAGGTTCTTTAATTTAGTACATTATAAAAACACCTAAATATTTGATTGAAAATCATTGGGCTAGAAATATTGAATGATACTACATAAAGCTCAATATTTGGTTAATAAAAATCTATAAGTATGATAAAATAAAATGAATTTTCTCCTTTCCTTTTGAGAAATTGGAAAAACCTCTTATGTAGATGTAGCTAGGAGAATTAATTCAGCTTAAATATGTCCCAGATTTATCTCATGATTATATTATTCAGCTTCTGCCACATCTCTTCATTGAGTTTCAGTACATTCCAGTATCACACCGATTTGTAGTGGGAGAATTACTTCAGTATATCAAGGCCCTCATTTCTATTTAAAATTTTATATTTCTGCAATAATTCCAAGTTTTTATTTTAACAAAGAGAGGGTTCATCTCCTACTTTCATATAACTGAGGCATCTTTGAGCATACTATTGACTTACATTTCACATTTGTGCCCTTGGCCATTTATAAGGTGGGTGGGGGAGGGGTGGGTCCTATAATTCTCCCCTTTGGAAGAATCATAACTTCCAAATTTTTTGCTGAAAATGAATTTACTTCTCTGTCCCTACAGATGAAACATAGTTGGCATGACACTGTCTGTGTAACATAATTCTGAGTGACTCGTGGCTGCAGATATGCGAACTCTCACTAAACTATTTTATGGTCAGTCTACTGTGTAAGCACTAATTTTTTTCCATTTTTAATTGAATATTAATATCAACTAGTGTATTTTTTGTCTTTTGAATAGATATCTTTTTTCTTTTAATTTCTCCTCCCATCAATTTATGTCATTCCAGTTTGTTCTTGATATTTTCAATAAGTTATGATAAATTTATTTACATAAAATATTAGAAGGTAAATAAAGCATTCCTCCTTCTCATGGTATAATGGCCTCTTATAGACCAATAAAACTTTGATTGTCTAAAGAATTTATCTCTGAGAGTAGAATGTACTTTAGAATGGCTGGCTAGTTAGAGCAGAGAGAGCTAATATTTTATGATGAGATTTTATTCCCCAAACTTACTAGACCACTTTATTTACTTATAAGGCTTGCCCTGCTCTAACTCAAAGTTGGATTCTCAAATATTTATAGATCAGCTAAAATATGACAAGTGGTGAGAATTCATAACATATAGCTGTACTCTTATGTACATATATGTAAAAATGTAACTCAAATACAGAAATATGGCTCAGGTTTATAGGGTATAAGACACATAGATACGCCATCTAGAATTAGAGAGAGATTTTTAGGAGAATATCAACCTAAAGTGGATTTTAAAAGGCAAACAAAAAGAGGAGAAAGATTACCAAGTGGATGAATTAATACAGCAAAAACAGAAATACCAAAGTCTGAAAGACATGCTACCTTACAGGAGATACAAGTAGTTTCGCATTGCTGAAATATAAAATGCAAAACAGAGAGTTGCTAGAGGTGATGCTCCTTAGGAGTTTAATAAACGTCACTGGCTGTATTAAATATCTTGACATATAATCTCTGTCCAGATTATTTTCAAATTGTGTCTTCTGGTGACCTCTCCAAAGACATTAACAAAATAGTGAGATGTATTCTGGCTCCACGTCTTCTTTAACTAGACCAGCTCAGTTTCTATTTATTGATATTTATTTACATCGATACCTAGTATTTTACTTAACCAAAGCCTTTTGAAACTAAAAAAATAAAAATTCAAACTTATGCCATATATAAATAAAGAGCCTTTTTTTTAAAAACAAGAGGCTTATTATTATCAGATTTAGCTTTTAAGTAGATGTCTCTGTTAGCTCTTGTGGATTATGAATTCAGGGCCAAGACTAATGGCTAGGAAATCAATTAGCAGGTCAGGCCTAGAATATTAAATGACTTGCCTGAGTGGCCAAAATTACAACAAAAAGTTAAAAAATTAATTTGCTGATTAATTACTTGATTGTTGTATCGCTTCCCTTTGTTTTATAAAGGATATGCCCCTAGTGAAATCATAACTGAAGCAAGATAATTAATATACTTGTTAATGCAGTATGTATCTATTTTTACAGTTCTCCAATTATCAAACTCCCCTAACCAGTGACCATACTAAGTGCTTGCTTTTTTATTGTTGAAAGTATTACATGTCTCCTTTTTCCCCCCATTGACCTCTCCCTGCCCACTCTCCCCCCAGCACATGACCCCGCCCCCTACTGTCTGTGTCCTTTAGTTATGCTTATATACATGCATAGAAGTCCTTTGGTTGATCTCTTACACTCCCCTTACCAACCTCCCCTGCCTTCCCTCTGAGGCTCAACAGTCTGTTCAATGCTTCTCTGTCTCTGGATCTGTTTTTGTTCATCAGTTTATGTTGTTCACTATATTCCACAAATGAGTGAAATCATGTGATACTTATCTTTCTCTGACTGGCTTATTTCGCTTAGCATTATGCTCTCCAGGTCCATCCATGCTGTTGCAAATGGTAAGAGTTCTTTCTTTTTTGGTATTCATTCCATTGTGTAGATGTACCACAGTTTTTTAATGCACTCATCTGCTGATGAGCACTTTGATCCAGTAATCCCACTATTAGGAGTATATACCAAGAAATCAGAAACACCAATCAGAAAGAATATATGCACCCTATGTTCATAGCAGCACAATTTACAACAGTTAAAATTTGGAAACAGCCTAAGTGCTTGTTTTTGATTCCTATATTACTTTTACAGAGTTGTCTGGGTGCCCTTTGGTCCTATTCTGAAGGGCTTGAGGTGGGGTCTCCTGGGACAATGGTAGAAACTGGGCACGTGTCTCCAGGACTTAGCTGGCCAGCCCTGTGCTTCACCTGGCCCAGGGGCTCCAAACAGGACCTGAGAATAAGCCCCTGTGCACAAGTGGTTTTAAGCTTCTGTTTGAGTCAGGTCTGTTAATGTCCCATTGAACCAAGTCAAGTTACATGATCAAACAGAGATTCAAAAGGTAGAGAAAAAGATGCCACAGCTTTACAGGAAGAACAAAGAAGTCATATTGCAGAGGGCATACATTCAGAAATGAGAGGAAGTTGTGGACAATGTCTTTCTTTCTTTTTATTTTTTTTTTGCATTCTACCACAGAGTATGTTTTGCCCAAATATTTATTTGCAATTACTTTTTTACAAACTCTCAGATAATTTTTTCAGTGTTTCCTGAGAGTACCTTAATAGCCCTGGTTATGTAGGCAGTAACATCATTAGTATGGAGGCACTGATATCCACAGACCATCTGTTCTGACTTCAAATGGCTTGCTTCACATTTTGTTCAGTCTCTCCTACGGCTTGACAGTGGCTGCTCTAAAATCAAGGACCATCAACAGGCAAAGAAAACGTATTCTTTTTGAAACTGAATACTATGTTTATATAGAATGCACAACCTGGACTTTATCAAACACTATTCTCAAAACAATTGAAATAGCTGTCTGAAACTATCAATTATTAGTATATTATCATAATTCTTGATTATTATTTTGATATCTGTACTCACAATAACAAGATTGCATTCATGCTATATTTAACAAAAACACATCTCAAACTGGATTTTTTTACTAGGATCTTTGGGAATATTCTTAAACACACTGCCTTCAAATTATACTGTTTTCTAAAAAAAAGCATCATCTAATTTCCTCTCCTAGTGCTTAGCCTAACATGAGTTCCTGCATATATATGTTAAGTGTTCATGGAATTAGTAACTCATTGAATGTTGGATCTATAAAAAAATCTCACATGTAACATAATCCAAAATCCTAATTTTTTTTTATGAAGAAACTAAGGCTTGTGTAATTGTCCTATCCAAAGTCACGCAGATACTTATGCATGATGCACAACTTTAACTTGGCTTTATTTTTCCTTCTCTAGTGCTTTTTTCCTAAAGGACCCAGGAATTCTCTTTTTTTCTCAGTTGTATGTCTAGAAGTAATGTATGCATCAAGAATGATTAGTTGGTAGTATAGTACACACACACACACACACAAAAAAAAATTTAGTCTTCCAATAACCTACTGCATTTTATATACTCTGGTTTTCCAATAGAAGATGCTTCCAAGACATTTGGTGCTTATTTTGCTTGTAGCATATAAAATTAGTCCTTGCTTTTATGCCACTTATTTTAAGACATGTATTTAATCAGAAATAAGTCCTGTAGGATTTTTTAAACTCCTATGTATTCTTGGATCTCTTAAGTATCTGTGTTTTGCTAAATAACAAATCAGACTTTATGTACTCCAGATATTAATTTCCGTCTCAGGCAACAAACCTCAAAGTGTCTAGTTCAATTCTTATTGAATAGGAAAAGTGATAATTATGGGAAGTTACTTTAAGAACATGTAGGTCACTCCTCTAGGTAGTCTATGATTCATTTTTGGATCAAGCTATAAAATCTAAAAAGTTGGACCAGCTAGTCTTAGAGGCCTACAGAACTCCTTTCAATATTTTGCATTTTAGTGAGATGGTAGATTTCTTGGAACATTACTATAAGATGCTTTCTGTTGTATGTTGTCAGATGTTGCTAATTATCTCCTGTGTAGCATAGTGCCATTTTTTGATGAGCTCTGTAAAGAAAAATTATATTAGAGCTAATTGCAAGAAAATATGATTTCTTTAAATGACTAATTAGAATCATGTAGCTAAATATGCTTCCCTTTTTCACTCTGACATTCAAAAAAAGTTAGAGCAAACTATATGACTCAGCTGTATGACTTACATAAGTCCTTAAGACCTGTTCAACTGTGTATTGTTCATCTCTCCCCAAGTTGTCCTACATTTCCTGATCTATATTTTTGTTTCCCCAAATTTGATGTCCTATATTTAGTTTTAATTCCGATAGGCTGTTCAAGTTCACTATAGAACAAAGCAAAACTTGAAATTATAAAATGAATGAATACATACAAACACAAATGTATTTGTTTTGAGTAAGTACTATAGCCAAAGTATTACCTTATGTCATTATGTTATTTCTCCTCAAGTTTTATAAAATAGGTACTATTACTTTAGACAAGAAAAATGGAGTTTAAAAGAGTTCAATGGCTGCTCAAGTTCAGATCAGTTTTTTTAAAGAAATCAACACTACAACTCAGGACTACTAATTACAATGTAATTCTCTTTTGGTTCTATCATGATGCTAATAAAATTTCCCATGAATTAGAGATAAAATCAGCTCCTGAGATTGAATGCTTTCACTAACACAAATCCTCTGAACACCACTTTGACTAGGTCTAGTCGATGGGTTTCTGCTTTCTCTGCATAGAATTAGTTACTTTTTAAAATGTTGTCGGATAACATGTCATAGAATGTTAACATTATTCCATAATTAGTATGGCCAAAGTTGATTTTATGGTTTATGTTTCTCAACCTGCCATTAAGAAATATATGACCAAAACAGTTTATATTCTTAAAGAAAAGTACTAAATTATTTTGTGATTTTGTGCAACTTAACTGATTTATTAGTTAATCTCTAATCTTTTATAAGAAAATTATGTTTTTCTTAGTTTAGCCATCTAGTTCTTGCTGATTAATACTAATACTAATGGTGATGGTGATGGTAATAATGGTAGTTACAGTTTCCTATGTGCCAATAATTTATCATGTATTTTCTCAATTAATAATCCCAAATTATCAATAGACACGATGGTTACATAATGCTCTGAGGAACCCACAGAAGAGCAAAGATTTTGTTTGCATGTGTCTGACTAGAAGGTCCATATTCAATACATTACAACTACTGCTACCACCATTGCTACCACCACCACCAAACATTACACCATGCTTACCTAGCCAGACACTGTCCTCAAAGATTTATGTACATTATGCACATTAATTTATTTAATTCTGAACATAATCTTAGATGTATCTCCACTTTACAGAAAAGGAAATATGGTCTCAGAGAGTTTAATTAATTTGTGCAAAATTATAACCATTCAATCACACAACCTATATTCTATCTCAAGCAATCTGATCAGAAGATATGCACTTATCTACCAAGTTAAATTCTCTCTCTATTGCAGTCATTGCTTCTCTAGTTTGCTTATCAATTGTTGTGATTGATTTCCAGAAATTTGCTTGTTATCATTTCATGAGATGGAGCCCATTTAAATGTCACCTGATGTATTCACGCCTAAATTCCTCATTTTTTATTGTCTAGTGGTCATGAAGATTTTATTTGTAAATATTGTAAAAATCTAATGGTACAGAGGCCTGGAGGAAAGAACTTGTAGAAGCTGTACAGCTTCTTGTATACGTTGTTAATGGAAAAGCACTCTCTGTGACACAATGTGTGATTTATCTTGCTGAATTTTAAAGGTCATACTTCGTGTTTGGCAAAAGGTAGGTTTCCAACAAATTTTCAAGCTTCACATTTAAAAAAGTGCCTCCCAGGCAGCAAGTACACAAAACACTGTTAAAGTTGACTGGCTGTCATTTAAATGCCCCTAAGTTTGATGCGAAGAAAGCCATAGATTAATTTGACAACCAAGAGCAAAAAATCTCCAATATGGCCTTGGTAAAATTTCAGATGATTAATAATTATTAAAAATTTTGTGGCTTTTTAAGCAAACTTTCTTTATGTAAATTATAATTTGGGAAATTAAAATTTGTTACCTAAAACCTGTAATTTATATTTTTTGGTAACATCTGATCTCATTTTCTTTCTTGATTACAAAGACTTTAAATAATGGAGGAAAAGGTAATAATTTATTTAAAAGTCGAGCAAAAACCCAAAATATAAAAATGCTTATTACAGTGTTTTCAATTATATAAACAAATATTGAAAAATATGCTTGTAAGGAAATTAGCTAAAATATAAAATGAGCTCTTTTTCAAGATGGTAGTAATAGAGTTTTCTTTTTGTTCTTTTCTGGTTTATTAACTTTATTTACAATAAATATGTATTGTATTTATAATCATAAAAGAGTTAATGTTCATTATTTTAGAAGAAATGTACATTTCATAGGCTAAGTTATACAATTGCAAGCTAAGAGTCCACATAGCATTTCTAGAACCAGACCCTTTAATATTGTGAATAAAGTTAAAATTTTATCTTGATTTCACACAGGAATATAATCATATAACCCCCTTCTGTACTAATTTTTAATTAACATGTATGAGAAGAAATTTTAAACATAAAAAGTACAGGGGACAATAAACACCATATACCCACTTCCAAGTTGTAATACATGTTAATGTTTTACCTTATTTATGTTTTATTTATCATAAAATCTTTCAGATAGAAATGATGCCTCCTACTTCCTTTCCCCAGCTATTTGCCTCCTTATTTATTGGTTTCTCTAGGGATTACAAAAGGCATACTTAACTTTCACAATCTATTTAGAATCAAAATGGTACCACTTCAATTGGTATGTAGATACTTAGCACCAAGTAAATTTCCTTAATTTCTCTACATAATGCTGTAATTATTTTATATGTTACATCTACATATCTGGAAAACCATTTCAGATAAACCTATATATTTTGCTTTCAACTGTCAAATGTATTTTAAAGAACTCAAAAGGAAAATAGTTTATTAAATTTATTTTGTTTTGCTTTTATTCTATTGTTCTTCATTTCTCATTTCCCAAATGTCCTTCCGGTACCAGTTCCCTACTATCTAAAGATTTCTCCTTTGTGTAATAGCTACAAATTATCTTAGTTGTCCTTCATCTGAGAATGTTATTTCAATTCCTGAAGGATGATGGCATGACCGTCCTACCTATCCTCAAGGTAGTTCGATTCTAAGACGTGTAAAGAATAGCCTTTTATACCTAACCTCCCATGTTAAACTCTGTGATTTGCGCAAATATGTCCATGTGTACTTCAAGTGACCGATTTGAAAATGGCAGCAGTCATGTATTTCGAAAGTCCCTTTTAGGTCTAAATGAGAGGCCTTGCATGCTTGACAATAGCAATTAATACATAGTTCTTTGACTCCCCACCCTTTGGGGAAAAGAAATATCCTGTCCTGTTACAACTGTGTTACTGCTATGCTTTTGGACCAAGTGGAGCGTGTCTTTGTAAAGGCTGGAAGAGTGGCTGATTATGCATTTCCAGAGCCCTTGTTCAAATGTGGCTTCTTTGAAGTGCAGGACGTACATACACAGCAGATACAGTTACTGGACAGAGACCCTGCTGAGTGGTTAGTCTCTGCTCGCTATGGCTAACCCATTTGGCAGGCACCACAGTCTTCTTCTCCTTCCTAAGCCTAAATTTGTCCCATATGGAAAACAAATAGTAGACCTCTATCAATACAGAAAATCATCTAATCATGCTTCTTGACAACTAAAAAAATAAATCACAGAAGTGTGTGGATCAATTTAGTATATGAAATTTCAGTTAGAATCATTGAGTGCTTATTTGTTTTTCAGAATATGTTTCAAACAATTCAACATCAAGGAATAATGAGTACTCCAGATAATAGTACCTAATGTTTCTTTTTATAATGAACTAGAGGCCCAGTGCATGATTTAATCATGCACCTGGTGCACCAGCGGGCTGGCTGTCCGCCGGTGCACCAGGCCTTCCGAAAGCCTCCGGCGCGGCGGAGGCTTTCGAAAGGCCTTGTGCCGGAGCAGACAGCCGGCCAGCTCCCCCGCTTTGGCTTTTGATCGCGGGGGAGCTGGCCGGCTGGCCGCTGGTGCACCAGGCCTTCTGAAAGCCTCCAGCACAGCCATGACATAGACGCTGAGCTCGCGGCACCAGTGGCGCCGCGAGCTCAGCGTCCTGCTGGCCCAATCAGCTACCCCAGCCACCCTGAGTCCCGCCCCCTGTGCCTCCTGCTGGCCCAATCGTGGGCGTAGCCGAGTGATGGTAATTTACATATTACCATTTTATTATGTAGGATATTTTCAAAACCCGATAGATCTTATTGGGTCTTACACATTTATGTTATGGAAGTTAGGAAAGCCACCTTTCACAGTGAGGCAAAAGTTATTTTTTTAAATACAAACCTAATCCTATGTATCCCTTGTAGCGCTTATAAGGTATGCTAGATAAAATCTATGTTTCTTGTATGGTATGTAATCTTTCTTTTGAAAGATCAGCATTGCCATCTATGAGTTTTATTAGAAATGCATAATATCAGGCTCTTCCCCCAAATTTTCTAATCATGATCTTCATGGAATCTCAGGTAGCTCACACACACATTAACATGTGAGAAACACTGTAATATAGAACTCCTTATAACCTTTACCTAATCTGACACTTCTTGTTTGGTATCCAATATACTTTCTTCATGTTTCTTAGCCAAACCTGAGTGTTCTAAAGCCCAGCTCACTAATCCAATATTTCTCGGAACTGTCCTTTTGCCTTATTATTTACTCCTTTATCATTTGACATTCTCCTACACCACATGCCAAGCTCAAATGTCACCTCGCCTTACTCTGAAAGAACTGTTTTCTTCAGTTTCTGTATGGCTCTGGCACTCCTGTACCTCTATTATTGCCATAGGATTGTGCTCAGGCATGAGGGAGGCAGGATGGCTTGGTGTTTGAGTGGAGCTTTGGTGTCAGCGAGTCTTGAGTTTGAATGGCAACACTTAGTCATGACTGGGGAAGTCATTAAGCTCTGTAAGTTTTAGCTTTTTAATCTAGAATATGTGACTAATAATAGCACAAATCTCATTGGGTTGATTTGTAAATTTTTATTTTTTTATTTTTTTTCATTTCTAGAAATTTTATTTGCTCATTAAAAAAAACCTGTTACATTGCATTTTTAGAGTTTTTAGTTTCTATATATACTTAAAAGTGAATCATTTATTTATTTTTAATTTTTAAATTTTATTGTTTAAGGTATTACAAATAGTAGTACATATGTCTCTTTTTTTTCCCCTCCCACTGACCTCCCCCGGGCCTCCCCTACCCCCTCCTCATCCCTCTGCCCCCAGTGTCTTGAGTCTGTTGGTTGCATACTTACATGCATACAAGTCCTTCGGTTGATTTGTAAATTTGATTATGAATACAGGGTATATACAGTGCATGTCACATAATGGGAATTGAATAAACTCTCATGCACATCGTGACTGAACTTATGTGACTGTAGCTCCACCAGACACTGTAAACTGTGAGTTCTTTAAGTGCAAATGTTGTATGTTAGCCTGTTGGGGAGCATAAGACACCTGGTTGGAAAGTTGTAAGGAGGACATTCTGATAAAAGGGAAGTGTGTGAAAGGCCACCTGCCCTGTTTATTAGAATTCCGACTTAGGGAGATTTAGGGGAGTGTCAAAGGTGGTGCCCCTAATTATTCCTTGACCTTTCCAAACAAGCCTGTGCATGTGCAGACCCCGGGGTGTTTACTGGAATCCTTATGCTTAATTCCTGAGTGTCCTTGCCTAGAGGACAATGTAAATACATGTGTCCTCCCAAGATTACTCACCCTACTGATTGTTTCTGAAGATAAAAACTGCAATAAGAGGCTAATGACGCAGGCAATGGAGGCTGCTCTAGCTACTAAAGCCAGGGGCCCCTTAGCCCTCTCTTTCACAGTGAAACTGTGTTGGAGTAATCTGTTCATCCGTCGTTCAGGGGCTGCTGGTCGGCCCCAGCCTTAGCCATTCTGTTAACCATTCTCGCCCTGTTCCTAGTACACAGTAAACATTTTAAAAGCGAGAAAAATGAAGAACCAGTGACTTGCTCAGAAATATAACAAAAGGTTATGAATAGCATCAAAACGAGAATCCATGTCTACATATTTCTAGTGTGGAGTCCGTGGTACACACTCTCCTACACAGTGCCCAGATTCACATACATGCATACACACACATGCACACATTTGTACTAACATACCCATACACTGTTAGAAAATTGTAATGCAGATACTTTTAAATTGTCTCAAGGAAAATAGACAATAAAATTTTTGGATTAACTGACAGAATAGCTGCAGATAGAAATATACATGTCCACAAGAAACAATAAAAAGTGGAAGGTCAAGTAATATGTAGAAAAATTCAAAATTTGCTGAGCTCTTGCAAAATAACTAGATGTAGTTGGAAATGGAAATCACTGGTTATGATCATATTTTTCTGATAAGCTTCACTGACCCTCCAGCCTTTGCTGTGACAAGTAAAGGAGACTCTATTCTTTCCATTGCCATTATTGTTTGTTTGGTATTGTTACTGCATTGCACATTAGAGAAGTATCAGTCAAAGAGTTTAAGCATAAATGATGTTTCAAGCAGCTGATTATAGTTGAATCTTAGCTCTTTTTTCTCAGTACAATATTTTAGTACTACAATTCAAAACCAAGAGTATAAGTACGTCTTACATTTATTAAACACTTTTACTGTAGGCCAAAAGCAGTTTGGGTTCCACTGATTTTTCGGGGCCATAATTAATATATGTTTTTTGTTTGTTTTTTTAAAAAAACCTAAGCACATTTTGAAAATTCCAATTAAAATTCTAGGACCATGGACTTTCAATTAATCTCACCAACCCTGTATATCCTCTTTTAGAGACTGAGAAATCTGAGAACCCAGCAAAAGAAGATATTCATTTATATTATTCCACCTTATACACACAACAGTCTTAGAATAATAATAATGCCACCGCCTTTAATATAATTACTGAAAAGAGATTAACAATTCTTATTCTAGGCTCAATCCCGGCCATGATTGGAGCACATGCAGGAGGCAAGCAATTGATGTGTCTCTCTCTCATTGATGTTTCTGTGTCTTCCCTCCCTTCCACTCTCTCTAAAAATCAATGGAAAAATATCCTCCAATGAGAATTAATAAAACAAAACAAACAAACAAACAAACAAAGAATTCTTATTTTAGGCTCTAGCCAGGTAGCTCAGTTAGAATGCCAAGTATGCCAAGATTGCAGGTTCAATCCCCATCCCAAGTCAGAGCACATACACATAAATAAGTGGAATAAGTGGAACAATAAATCAATTTCTCTCTCTCTCTCTCTCTCTCTCTCTCTCTCCATCACTAAAAAAAAAATACATTTTAAAAAAGAATTTTTATTCTATTCTTTTTATTCTCAGGATATACAGGCAGACTATTGTATCTTAAAAACATTTAAAATAACTTCTCTCTGTGGTCATGCCACAACTTCAGAGACAGGCTTACTTATTTCATTATGCTCTCATTTTATGGATTTTTTGTGTACATTTAATTTTTTTATAAAATTATTCAAAATATTTATATAGTTCCAGAGTCAAATCTAAAGTCAGTTATACTCAAAGAAGTCAAACTTCAAGCCCAACCACCCCTTTCTCCTCTAATATGTAACTGTTTTCTTTCCAGCAGAAAACCATTCTTATTTTTAGCTTTGTTTTTTTAATTCTTCAAAACAAAAGATTAATGCTTGTTCCACACACAGGCACATATTCTTCCTGTTTTTAGATAAATAGTACCTTATTATGTACATCTTTGTACACCTTGTTGTGTTAAACTTTCTATATTTTATTTTGTTCAATGGAGAAAACAGGACTTTAACTCCTATTACTAGGTTGATGTGGGAATCAGATGAAATAATGTGCAAATAATGCCCCAATTAATTGGCATAAAGCAGCCATTCAGTGACTGTTAATAAAACTTGAATATAGAGGGAGACTTTATGTCTATATTTGACATGATAAGGTAGAATGGATAAGTACCAACTTTGTCCTCAAATTTGGTGTGTGGTCTTGACAAGTCTGACAAGGGTTACAATGTATAGTGCCATCTTATAAATAAAGATTATCAGGGAACCAATTAATCCAAGAGGAGATTTTATGAATTGTAAGGAAACAGATCAATAGGATAGAATAGAATCTTCTAAATCTGGTTTCTGCAGTACTCCCTCTGGCCAAATCATCATCTCTAATCTGGGAAACCAAGCCTATGAAAAGTTATCAGATGAAAGCTGATTTCTGGGCAATAAGATGAGTCTTTTCTTATCCTTCTTTATAATAAAAGGCTAATATGCAAATCAACTGAATGGTGGAATGACCAGTTGCTATGACATGCACTGACCACCAGAGGGCAGACACGCAATACAGGAGCTGCACCCTGGTGGTCAGTGTGCTCCCACAAGGGGCGCACAGCTCAGCCAGAAGCCAGGCTCATGGCTGGCAGCACTAAGCCGTTAGTCGGACATCCCCCAAAGGCTCCCGGACTATGAGAGGGCGCAGGCTGGGCTGGGGGGACCCCCCCCCCAGTGCACTAATTTCATGCACCGGGCCTCTAGTGTTCAAATAAGCATGCTTCTATTCCACAGGCATCACTGGCATTCTCTACTTCCCTAGGTAGTTGATTTTAAGTGTTCATAGTGTCCATATTTCTAATAGAATGGAAGGAAGAAAAGAAGGATATAAGGAAGGAAAGGAGGGAGAAAAGGGAGGATGGAAACAAGGAAGACAGGTGCAAAGGATGCAAGGAAAAAATTATTGATTGTTTGCTGTGGACAATAAGTTTCATTCATTTATAAATTGGCCAAACAATGGCCATTGTGGGCTTACTCTGAGTCAATAACTAATTCAAATATTATAGGTAAAATGGGGTATGAGACAGACCTGGTACCTATCTTCAAATTGCTCTTATTCTAGTAGTGACCACACACATTAAACAGAGGGGACAGATTATATCACCATCCTTCCAAAACCCTCTTGGGACTTTTTAAAATAATCAAAATAAAGTGCTATATTACCATGGCTTTAGGGCAGTACTTTCCCTGGCTCTTGCATAATTCACTGACATCATCACTTAATATTTTCTTATTCCCTCCACTCTAGACATACTAGTCTTGCAAACTCAAGCAAGTCAATCTTGTTTCCACTTCAGTGACTATGCACTTGCCTAATTCCTCTTCCTTGCGTGCTCTTTCCCTAGATCTTTACATGTTACTTTTGTTCACTTCTGGGTTGAGTATAATAATGCACCTACCCCAAAAGGTACCCATGTTCTAATCCCTGGGCCCTGTGACTATGTCACCACACATGGCAAAAGGGACTTTGAACATTTATTAAAATTAACAACTGAAAAAAAAATTTAACAACTGAGATGGAGATTTACTAGAGAAACATATGATAATAGAAAAAGGTCAGAGATATGTGATATGATAAGACATGATCTTTTGGCTTTGAAGATGGAAGAAGGGAGGTATGTGTCAAAAAATATGGGTGGCCTTTAGTATCTAAAAAATGCAAGGAAACAAACCCTACTCTAGACACATTAATTTTAGCCTAATATGACCCATGTTAGACTTCTGACCTACCGAACTGTAGGAGAATAAGAATGTATTGTTTTAAGCCATTAAATTTGTGTCAATTTGTTTTAACAACAATAGAAAACTAACACAACTTTATTTAGGTCTCTGAATAATATCACCTCCTTAAGTAGCCTTTTGTAATATATCTATCTACAATAATTCCTATTCTTTCACTCCCTATCAATTTGTTCTGTTTATTTTGCTTCTTAACAACTAGCACCACCTGAGATTATATTACCTGCATGTTTTTCTCCTTCCAACAACAGAAGATATACTCAATGAAGGCAGTGGCTTTGTAGAGTATTCTAGATACCACCCACTACCTAATGTCTGGCACATGCTAAATGGCACTCATAAACCATCCATTCACTCATTTATTGATGTAAGGTGCTCTAAAGGTTTAGGACAAGAAGAACCACCTCGTCTGATGGTTCCAGAAAAGTATCTTGGAGTCAGTAAATTGTAAACTGCATTAGGTATTTTAATTATGCATAATTATATCAATGCCAATGTTAAATGAAAAAGGAAAAGATGCAAAAATACTCTTCATTCAGACAAGCACTGCTGTTGTTGTTTTCTTGAAAACAACACCCAAGGTATTAAAAGATCCAAGTGTTTATCAGATGAAAAGAAGTAAAACAAAGGCTGTTAGAGCAAGACTAAAAATGTAAACTGACTTGAACTACCTGGTTAGCAGTTTTCTGGGACCACTGTCAACAGGTTAACAACCTGTTTTCCCCAGAAAGGTGTTTGGCATTGCTGGGACATGCGTGTTGAGTTGTTATTTTTGCAGGTTTCCTTCCATCACAATGCCCGAGTTCATGTTACTGATGGGCTAAATGCTGGGCTTGCATATGAGCAACTGCTAGACTTCCCTCATCTGCCTCCTCTCTGCCACTACTCTTGTTCTTGTCTATTTACTATAATGTCTATGCTCCATTTTAAGTAGTTGCTTGTTAATTCTGCCAGAAGGGAGCTCGCTGTCTATTTTTACCATGCGTGACAGTCATTAGCAAAAGTAACTGATTTGTATTGACTTAATACTGTTTTGTTTATCATGTGCTTGGTGACTTATGTTCTCTGATGGCACCATGTGGCTGTTCTTGGGTCGGTGATATTTTTATTCACACACAAAACAAAAAGTCATTTTAACAAGTACCAACTAAATTCTCTCAAATGTGTATCACATGTAATCATTTCAAAGTCATTCTGGTTATTGTATGCTTTTATAATCATGATGCAGTTACTTGGATGTTTTCACAGCAAGTTTTTTCATAACTATTTATTTGACCACTTTTGTAATATCTGAAAATAAGTTTTTATCTTTAAACTGTCAGTTGATAGAAAAGTTGACAGTCTATTTTATTTTAGTAGATGGACAGGCTCTGAAATGTACACACAGGAGAACATCTTGAGTGTCAAGCTAATTCTCGGACTTGAACAAATACACATTTCAAGAAAATGAAATCTAAATTTAAAGAATTTATAGAAGGAAAAAAAAAGTTTCCTGTATGATATATTCTGATACTATTCTTCACACAATAGAGGTAAAGTAATCCCATTAAAACATAATTTGGTCACATAATTGATCAGTCATATGATGTCTATGTTCCACTGTTATTTAATTAAACTATTTATTTTGAGGTAATTGTAGATCCACATACAAGTGTAAGAAATAAGACAGAAAGCCCTGGCCCGATAGCTCAGTTGGTTAGAGCTTCGTCCTGCTACAACAAGGTTGTGGGTTCAATCCCCAGTCAGGACACATACAAGAATCAACCAATAAATGCCTAAATAAATCGAACAACAAGTCAATAGTAAATTAATGTCTCTCTCTCTCTCTCTCTGCCTGAGCTCACCTATCATCTCTCTCAAATACATATTAAACAAATAAAAAAGAAAGTATACAGAGATATTTCAAGTATACTTTAGTCAGTTTCCCCCAATGATATCTACAGTACAATATTACAACCAGGAAATTGAAATTGATATAATCCATAAATTTTATTGAGATTTCCTGCCTGCCTGGTCGCCCCTAACATCCCCCCCTGCCGACCTGATCGCCCCTCACTGCCTCTGTGTGCCGGCTTGATCGCCCATAATTGCCCCCCCCCCCCCCCGCCAGCTGGTTGCCTCTAACTGACCACCACTGCTGGCCAGGTCACCCCCAACCGCCCCCCTGCTGGCCTGGTTGCCCCCAACTGACCCCCGCTGGCCTAGTCACTCCTTACTGCCCCGCCCACCAGCCTAATCGCTTGCAACTGCCCCCCACTTGTGGTCTGGTTGCCCCCAACTGCACCACCCCATGGTGGCATGGTCACCCCCAACTGCCCCCCCTGCCAGCTGGTTGCCCCCAACAGCCCCCCTACTGGCCTGGTCGTCCCCAACTGACCCCGCTGCCAGCCTGGTTGCCCCTCATGGCTCCCCTGCTGGCCTGGTCACCCCAAGCAGCATGTTTCTTCAGTTGTTTGGTCGTCCCTCACTAACTCCCCTGCCGACCTGGTCGCCCCACTCAGCCTGTTTGTTCAGTGGTTTGGTTGTCCCTCAGGCCAGCCCTGGGTGGGGCTGAGGGGACTGAGTGCCGCCATCTTGTGGCTGTGGGTGCAGCCATCTTTGAGGGTGTGGCAGTCAATTAGCATATTCCCTCTTTATTAGATAGGATGCCACATTGTTTTCCAGAGTGGCCTTACTCTCACATATTGCACTTCCCAAAAAAGTAGTATATAAGTGACCCAGTTTCTTTAAATCTTCTCCAACATTTAAAAAAGTTGTAGCCATTTAGATGGATATGCAGAGCTATGACATTCTGGTTTTATTTTTCATTTGGCTAATGGCAATGTTGAACATCTCTTTATGTGCTTATTTGTCATCTGTATAACTTTTTGAATGAAATGTCTGTGCATAACTTTCGTCCATTTTATATTTGGAATGTTATTTTACTGTTGCGTTTTGAGAGTTCTTTATATATTCTAGGCACCAGTCCTTTTTTGAACATGTTGTTTGCAAATGTTTTCTCTCAGTCTATAGCTTATTCTTTTCAGCCTCTCTTCACAGGGTTTTTGGAGAAAACATTTTAAATTTTGATGAGATCCAATTTATCATTTTTTCCATTTATGGGTATGGTTTTGGTAACAACTTTCAAAAGCTCTTTTCCTTTTCCTAGAGTAAAAGTTTTATAATTTTATGTTTTACATTTAAATCTATGATTTATTCTGAGCTAATTTTGAATAAGTTGTGAGAATTAGGTCAAGGATTTCTTTTTCTTTTCTTTTCTCTTCTCTCCTTTTTTCTAACTTTGTTCTTCTTTTTCAATGTTATATAAGCTATTCTAGGACTTTCACCTCTCTGCATAAACTAGAATCAGTTTATTGAGATGCATAAAATAACTTACTGCAATTTAGATTGGGATTGCATTGAATCTATAGATCAATTTAGGAAGAACAGACATTTCAACAATATTGAGTCTTCCTATCTATGAACATGAAATATTTCTCCATTTATTTAGATCCTTGATTTCATTCCAGCATTTTGTAGTTTTGCTCATATAGAGCTTGTGCATATTTTTTTTAGGTTTATACCCTAGCATTTCATTTTGGGGGATGCTAATGCAATTTACTTTGTGTTTTTCATTTCAGATTCTACATTTTAGTTGTTGGTATATAGGAAAGCAATTGACCTTTGTACATATTGTATCCTGCAAATTTGCTTGTTATTCCAGGTCGGGGTTTTTGTGTGTGTGTTGGGGGGAGGGGAAGGCAGGGTCAATTTTGGGGATTTTCTACATAGATAATCATACCATCTTTGAAAAAGACAGTTTTATTTCTTTACTAGAGGCCCACTGCAGCTTTGTCTGGAAGGACATCTGGAAGGACATCTGGGCTAATTAGCATATTATGCTTTTATTATTATAGATTCTCAATTTGTATACCTTTTATTTCCTTTATTGTCTTATTGAATTAGCAAGGGCTTTTTTTTTTCTTCTAGTATGATGTTGAAAAATAATTATGAGAAGGGACATCCTTACCTTATACTTGTATGAAAGCTTGTTTTTCACTATTAGAATATTAGCTATAGGTGTGTTTTTTTAATTGTCATCAAGTTGAGAAAATTTCCCTCAATTACTAGTTGGCTGAGAGCTTTTATCGTAAATAGATGTTAGCACTGTTATCTTTACAGATTATTGTTTGTCTCCTAAGCACTGTTCCTACAACGCTTGAACTTCTGTAACCTATTTTATTTTTTAATTGCAATTGATATCCAATGTTGTATTAGTTTCAGAGGTACAGCATGGTGGTTAGAGAATTATTTAATTTATGGGGTTATTTCCTCCAACCCTGATAATTCAAGTATCCATTTGACACCCTACATAGTTATTATAATACTAGAGGCCCAGTGCACGAATTTTGTGCATGGGTAGGGTTCCTAGGCCTGGCCGGTGATCAGGGCCGATCTGTGGGGCGACCATTGGGGAGATTGGGGGGCCCCCGCTGGCACCCACCTTGGCTGGCCTGGGGCCTGCAGCCAGGGAGAAGCTCCTGCATTGAGCGTCTGCCCCTTGGTGGTCAGTGTGCATTATAGTGACCGGTCATTCCATCGGTTATTCCGCCGTTCAGTCAATTTGTATATTAGGCTTTTATTATATAGGATGCAATCTATTTTTAAAACAGATGCAGAGTGATACTGGTAAAACTAACATCAAAAGCCATCATTCAACACCCCCAACAAGTTTCCATCTCATTCAGAATAAAACCCAAAAAATTTATAAAGCCCTAACAAGTCCTAAATAATTCAGCCCTTTCTCCAGGTCTGGTAAGACTTTGATCTTCTCTCTTTTTATTCTCTTTTTAGTACATTCTAATATAACATCACTAATATGCTGCCTGTTCTTCAGATAACCCAACCATTCTATTTATTCAGGGCCTTTGCTCTCAGTGTTCCCTATGTCTGGAATGGCCTTCATTGAATACCCTCTCGGCTTCCTCCCTCATTTGCTTCAGATTTTGTTGTGTTGTCATTTAACAAATACTTATTTTAAATGCAAGGATTGATGGTCAAACCTGCAAATTTCCTGTAATCCATAACATGGCTTCAGAATTTTATTCAAAAGTCAGCTTCTCACTAAAGCATTTCTGGCCGTCCTCTGGATCTTTGCATGCTGTGTCTCATATTTACTTTTTCTCCTTAACAATTTCCATGATGTAATGTATCACACGTGCCAGTTATCTGTTGCCACACAGTGCTGCACAACAATAAACATAAAGCCTCGATGGCGTATAATAACGAACACTTATGTTTACGCATGACTGTGGGTAGCCTGGGTGGTTCTGCTGATTAGCCCTGAATTCAGCTGTCATGCCTGGGCTCACCTGCCACCTGGGGTTGACTGTAGGCTTGGATGGGAGCACTCGGTGCAGGAGGGCCTCTCAGTGTGTTCTCTGGGGAGAGGGAGCATTCCGAGAGGGGAGACACGTGAAAGAAGATTTTTTAGGCCTAGGTTTGAAACACACTGTCATTGCCATCACATTCTATTTTCCAAAACAAGTTTAAAAAGTAGCCCAGATTCAAGGTTTGTGCAAAGCCACCCTGTAAAGGGGCTTGGATACAGGGAGATAATTAAGGACAGATATCTCATCAACCCACCACACTACATGCTTACTTATATACTTCACTTATCACCAGCCACCTTTATCAGAATATAGGCTCTAAAAGGCTGAGAATTATTCTATTTTATTAAATGCTTTATTCAAAAATGCCTGTAATTTTCCTGGCATACTATAGGAACTCAATGATTACTTGTTGAAATGGATGAATGGAAAGAGCTGTGATCAACTGCCCTATATAATACCTTAGCAGAGACCCTGAGGTCTTACCATTAATTTTTTTTAAAAATTCCATACCTGAAACAAAGCTAGATATATAAAGGGGATATAGTAAATGTGTTTAGGATTAAAAAATGAATAATAAATGACAATAAGTCCTAGATAAGAAATTTTAAAAAAAAGGAAATTTCTTTCTAATGATATTAGCTTATGATTTTAGATGGATTTTTGTATTTTCCTCTGATTCAAATAACTTTTTTGGAAATAGTGTTTCCAATACATAATGGAGCTCATAGAATCTAAAATAGTTTTGGCAGTCTTCAGGTGCATATGGCATATAAAGATAAGAAAACAGCATCTGCATAAAGCTATGAAGGAAAACTATGAGCATTAAGATGTGCTATGTACACTTAATTGAGGATATTAAATGTAATTGTAGAAATTAAATTATAATTTGAGTTTCAGGACTGTCCCTCAAGTTTCATTATGATCAGCATAACTTGCCCATAATTGTTTCTACCAACATGGCATTGCCAGACTGCCTGATGAAAGAGCTATAGGCTTGGTTTAAAACTAGGTTTCTTAGAGACAAATGACCTAGAGAGGTATCATTATTTTTATTCTAAACTACCCTGGAGATCATGTTAATATTACTCAATTACTCCTTGATTTTCATGTTAAGGAAAGTAGTTTAGGAAAAGCATGATATATATATTGATATATCTACCTATCTATGGTACTTTAATAAAATAATTATATATTTTAATAAATATTTCACATTTCTATATATACATACTTACACATGTATATATCATGCTTTAATAAAATATTTATTTTAAAATCTAAAATATTATTTAAATATATAAGTAAAATAATTAAAACACTTGAGAAATATTACATCAAATTTTGAAACTAATAAATGTGCCTATTCTAATTCCCATGTCATTTTAAATGTACTTATAAATCTAGACTTGTATTACATGAAAAAACATTTGAATATTTCTTAAACTTTTTAAAAAGGGGCTTAATTCTCCTTTACTTTGAATATTTTCTTGATTTTCTACATCTCCCCGGCCTTCATTTCAGCATAGTGAAAAGGTTTGCGGTACAACTTATTGATTTCTTCATACACCCAGTCAGTTTTTCCTACCATAATGAAGAAAATAAATTAAACCAAAAGTTAATATTGGGAGATGTTATATTTTATTCTCTATACTATTTGCATTAATTCCCATGTAAAAGCTGATATATTTAAGTTTTGTAAATCAATATCCTAGATTATTCAAGGGGAATTTATAAATTGTCTCAATACATCACAAAATTAGTTTGTCAAGATAGAGGGAAATACCACATGACATGTAGATTGAAAATACCATGTGACTCCACAGTAATTTTTATCCACTGCTGTATAAATATCTCTCAGTGAGGGACTAAACAATTGGCCATGTAAACAGTGTCATGGCATTGAGAAGTTAGTTTTCACTGACCAGCAATGTTTACATTAAAGTTGCAAAAAGAGCTTAAGAACTGAAGTAAGGCAGAGATGAATTCATCTGACTGCGCTGTGACAATGGCATAAACATGCAACCTGTTATTCAGACCAAGAGCTACGTTCCCAGTTCACGAGCTAGCGATTTCAAGACAAAGCAGAAAGAGATGTGTTAAAGATTAGACTTGCAAATCTCAGAATACATAGTGTCAGTCTTGGGATGCTAAAACATCCATTTAGAATAAACTCTCCGAGTAACTGTGGCATGTTACAAAGTGGAATCATGAATATGCAATCAGCAAATGGTTCTGGAGCCCCATCACCATCTCTGTCAATTCTCGCCGTCACTTTCCATGGCGGCAGCTTGGCACTTTGACAGTGATTATACCTTTACATGATGTATTGCAGATGGTATGCTTCAGTTGTTTACAAATAGAATCATATCTCACTCTTTCAGTGGGAGAATAGAGTGTTTTAAGTAAGGAAAATATTCCTCATTATAAATCCTCCATGCAAGTCACTCGTGCATGGTCAGACTGGAATACCATACGAAGCCACTACCTGCATGACAAAAGCAACCTCTTAAACCCCTGTTTGTATTACTCCCTAAAAGTGAAGTAATATGGAGCTTTTTTAAGTTAACCAAAAAGAAACTGCATAGAGGGTTACTTGACAGCATAGCACCCATCACTCTACAGGGGCAGGCTAGTCACAAGAGAAAACGGTTTTCAAATAGGAAGCAAATTCTAAGACAGAGGTATTGGTGCCAATCAAGACAAGATGATCTGCTTGAGGTATAGTTTGGCTTGTTCTTTTGCCCTACCAAAAATCGGTTACTAACTTCTTTGTAGGTATTAACTTGGTCTAAAATTTTAACCTCAAGTGGTTTGCTTTAGGTGGTACTTTTCTTCAATGTTTAGTTGCCAAAATTTTAGGTAAAGGTATCAGGGAAACTAAATCATATAACTCTTCAGTTTGCCACTTAATTTTATCTATGCATCTGCATAAAGAAAAATTCAATATTTAAGGCTGCTGCTATGGAGTTTGCAAACCTATTTAAATACCTCTAAATATCTAGGTTTTTGCTATATATGGAGATAACACAGTTGAACGTTAGATTTAATTATTTGTAATTTTCTACTTATATAAAGTTTTATAGATTTAACACTTTGTTTATCCATTAATTCAGGATGCTTAGAAATTCATAGCTATGAAACACTTTAATGAAAATAAACTATTGAAATCGTATATTTTAAGTCACTTTACTCTCACTACCTTCCTGAACAAACATTTTCAGATAAGAAACAAATTTGCTACAGGTCACACATCTAGGGTCAAAACCAGATCTTTAAATCGGAACTGTGGTTTCACAATCAAGTGTCATTTTCACCCAAACCACCTTTTTCATATGTTTAATGTAATGGTATGAAGGAATGATTGCTAAAGGGGAAGGGAGATAAAAAAAAAAGAAAGTTATGGAACTGTGTCTTGCTGGTAAAACTAAAGCCTTAGATCCTAACACCTAATTGTGGAATGCTCTTTATCTTGAAAAGTTCCCTCACAACAATGGAATACTTCTCCCAGACAAGATGAACTAAAGCCTGGAACGGGACACTAAACAAAACCTTAGGAAAAAAAGAACAGAATACAGAGCTTCTAAAAATAACTACTAGCATGTCAGCTCATCTTTTTCTGTAGCATAACCTCCACTGGGTTGTAGAAGAGTCATAGCACACAAAATCACCACTCACAGAAGTGCTCATTTTGGAGGAATGGTTTATTGTCCAATGAGAAGAGAAGAAAATTACCAGGACTGCTTCAGATAAAAGAGAAAATGAAAGCTGCCTCACAAACCTGAATGATATAAAGAATTCTACTTCACAGATATATAAAAAAGGGAAAAAATAGAAAGAATATAGCATGCAAAACGTAGACGAAGTACATAACTCTGGAGAAAATATTCATGAATTAAGAGTTACTACTAGTCACTTAAAAACCTAGAACAATTTAGTAAGAATGTTTAATAATATTTATTTCAAACATGATATTAAAAATATAATTTATTGGCAGTGTCCTTTGCTGTGTCAAAGCTATTTAGTTTGATATAATCCCATTCATTTTTGTTTGCCTTTACTTTGCGTGCCTTTGAGGTCAAATTCATAAAATCTTCTCTAAAACCCAGATCCATAAGTTTAGTACCTATGTTTTCTTCTAAGTGATTTATTGATTCAGATCTTATATTTAGGCCGCTGAGTCATTTGAATTAATTTTTGTGCATGGGACAAACTTGCAGACAACATATCTGATGGTGAATATCCAAAATACATAAATAACTCATGCAATTCAACACCAAAAAACAATCCAATTAAAAAATGCAGACACTGCTCCAAAGAAAACATACAAATGGTCAACAGATATATGAAAAGATGCTCAACGTCACTAGCTATCAGGGAAATGCAAATCAAAACTGTGATGACATACCATCTCATACCTGTTAGAATGGCTATTATCAATGGCACAAGTAATAACAAGTGTTGGAGAGGTAGTAGAGAAAAAGGAACCCTCATTCAATGCTGGTGGGAATGTAAACTGGCACAGCCATTATAAAAAGCAGTATGAATGTTCCTCAAAAGATTGGGAATAGAGTTACCTACCCTATGACCCCTCTTCTGGTTATCTACTTGAAAATTTTAAAAACATGTGTTTGCCAACATACATGTACCCCTATGTTCACTGCAGCATTACTCAAGGTGGCCAAGATATGGAAGTCACCAAAGTGTCCTTCAATAGATGATTGGATAAAGAAGATGTGGTACATATATAGAATGGAATACTACTCAGCCATAAGAAATGATAAAATACTGCTATTTGCGACAACATGGCTAGACCAGAGGGCCAGAAGCTGGTTGGGCAATGGCTGGCTCTTCCTGTGCCAAAACAAAAATGAGTCAGTCAGAACAAGTTAAGAACCATGTGATTTCACTCCTATGTGGGATATAAAACTGAATAGCAAATGAACAAACAAGAAAGAAAAACCTCATACATGCAGACAACAGTATGCTGGTTATCAGAGGAAAGGGTGGTAGAAAGATAGTAAAGGGAAAAGGGGGACAAATATCAGATGATGGAAGATGATTTGACTTTGGGTGGTGGGCAGACAATGCTATATACAGCTCATGTATCATGGAAATGTGCACTTGAATCCTGTATAATCTTATTAATCAATGTCACTGCAATAAATTTAATTAAAAAACAAAAAGAAAATGAAGAGACAAAGTACAGACTTGGATAACATATTTACAAATCAAAAATTTAATATAGGAATAGAATTTCAGACTATACAAACAATTCTCAAATCACAAAAATAATAAAATATATTTATTATTTTTAATATATTTTTATTGATTTCAGAGAGAAAGGGAGAGAGAGATATCAATGATGATAATCATTTATCAGCTGCCTCCTGCATGCCACCTACTGGGGTTTGAGCCTGCAACTCAGGCATGTGCCCTGACAAAGAATCAAACCGTGGGTCGACACTCAGCCAGTGAGCCACACTGGCCGGACAATATATAATTAAAAATGTGTTAAAACTTGAACACTTTACAAAAGATTATCTAAGAATAGGAAACAGGTACATGAAAAGATAGATGATAGGATAAAGAAGATGTGCCATTAGAGAAATGCAAATTAAAATCACAATGAGATACCACTACACACCTATGAATTGTTCAAATGAAAATATACTGACAATCTAATGACTGATGAGAATACGGAGAAACTATAAATCCTTTTCTTTTTTTATTTGTTGGTGGGAAACAACATGCTTCAGCTACATAGTAGTTTCTCACAACTAACAAATGACCCAGCAATCCCACTCCTTTTTTTTTTCCCCAAGAGAAATAAAAACTTCTGATCACACTCAAACTTAGACATGGATGTTGGTAGCAGCTCTATGCAAAATCACTCAATACAAACTCACCCCTAATGGAATTCCCTTTCAGCAAGTGAATGGATAAACTGTGATACATCCATAGAGTAAAAAGCACAAATTATAGATATACACACACAGCAATGTGGTTGGATCTGAAGATTTTCTCCAGAGTGGCAAATGCCAACCTCCAAAGTTACATATTCTGAAAAGACAAGATTGTAGCAATGGTGAACTGGTGAATAGTGCCAAGAGCAGGAAGAGCTGGAGGGAGATTTTGGGGGGATGTGGACTTCAGTGATGGCAACATGCATATTTTATTGTATAAAATTCATATAACTGTACAACAAAAAGAACTAAAGAGTCAATTTCACTGTATAATGATTTTTTAAAAATTACACCTTTGCGAACATGCAAAATTATTTTATGGTTTAGAAAAAATTTTAAAGGATGTTGAGTCCAAGGAGACTTAATGAACCTTGTAAAGGTTACTTTCCTGGCCCTTGCCTAGGTTCCTTACCTAGAGCTTCTCCCCAGACAAGAGCACTGACCTCACTTCCTGACAAGAGCATGACCTCACTTCCTGACGATGGAGCCCAACAGAAAGGGAACCCTGGGAACCAGGCAGTTACATTCTATAACTGCCCCTACGCAGCTCATTTGACCAGAGACATTCATACCGAAGGGATGCCTTGCTGTTGTTTGCCCAAGTCCCGAAGGCGAGACCGCTAAAGAGCCAGTGGTGACAGCCTGCTCCGCGCTGCAATAGCAGCTGGGTCCTGACTCAGCCCAGATTGCCTGTGGCCCTTTTCATGGGGGAATACAGAGGTAAAGCAGGGAGATCCAGGGTGGTTCTGTTTGGGCCAGGCCATCACCCTGATCCCACCTGAGCAGTCCCATGTCCCCTGTGTGTATGTGTGTGTGTGTGTGTGTGTGTGTGTGTGTGTGTGTGTGTGTTGAGGGGTGGTGGTGAAGGGGGGTTCAGGTGGGGAGGGCCTGCCCTGGGAATAAACGAATAAACAGGCTGATAGGAGAGGGTCAGAAGCCTGGTGGGCCTGTCGTGTTCACACCCCAGGTCATGCTTGGCTGGGTGAATGTAGACTGTGGGCTGCACCCTCTGCCCAAGGCTTATCCCGGCCCTGGAGGTGACTCTCATTTCCCCTGGGTGGAGGTCTGTGCAGACACAGGGCTGGGCCTGATCCAGGAGCAGAAGGTCCAGGGGGCAGAAGCAGCAGTGAGTAGGGCTTGGCAGGGCTTGAGGCTGCCCAGACAGTGGCTGGTCACCGACATTGCAGAACTCACCCCAGAACACCGGAAAGCAGCGGGTCAATGAAGACCCTGCCCCATCGCCACCAGTGCAGGGTGGGTGCACCACGCCAATGAGGGCCAGAGGAGGCTCAGAATGAATGTTCCCACCTGGGAGCCTGGGGCACCAGAGCCCATGGATGGCCAGAAAGGGACTCCTCCCCCAACGCCGCTCAGACTCCACAGGCAGCTCACTTTCCAACTCCGACCTGGAGTACTTTGTTGTCCACGGTCAACCAACAGGGACAGAGGACATGCAATCCATGCAGGCAGAGCCCAAGGGTGAGAAGGTGGGGGGTGAGGGAGTGGACGGGGGTGGAGTTGCATGTGAGCTTCTGGGAAAGGATAGAAGCCAGACACACAGGGAGCACCCCAATGGCTGACCAGGAGCAAAGACCAGCCTCAGTCCAGCTATCTGCTGGACTGCTGGTGCGGGGGGGACCTCAGGGTCTGTGTCTGTATTCTGTCTTGGGGGAGGGGGACGCATGGAAATGCAGGCATGTGGATGACTTTTCCTCAACTTTCAATTTCAGCAGCTGCCTAGGTGGCAGAGCTGGCGCTTGTCATACGTCCCGAGGAGCCCGATGCAGGGGCAGACCTTGAGGCTGTTCGGTACCTCCAGGGGGATCCGCCCGCAGCAGCTGTGCCACCTCCAGCAACCTCGCTGGCTGCAGCCTTGGAGCTGGGGCTGCCTGTGCAGCCTCTCCTGGCCTAACTGAAGCCCCAGCACCCCTGCCTGAAGACCCCTCACCGAACCAGGTTCCTGCTCCAGAGGACTAGCTCCCTCTGGAAGGCGGTTGAGGGCCAGCGCCAGAGCCGCTTGTTGTTCAACCCGCTCTCCTTCTCCCACCAGACGTTGCCTCTGATCTAGTTGCAGAATGTTCCATCACGCCCCTAGGAAACCCTGCACCAGCGGTGCTGCCCAGTCCTCCTGCCCCTGGTCAGCTGTCTGTCTCTGCTCCTTTACTTAGTAAGGATGTTTCCTACAAAGGGAATCTTAAAATAATGGGTGTCTTTTTGTGTCTACTCCCATTTTTGTTTTTCTTTTTATCTGGAATAGCATTTCAGTTATTTGAAAGAGTGTTGGGACCCCAACCAGAGTACGCCGGATGTTAAAGGCCCATCTGCCACATGCATGTGCAAAGGCAATGACACAGCAGTTTCTCTGTATGCACTGCGCAGGCGCACCTTTCTATAACCCAAATGTGTAACTAGTTGATGTAACACTGATGTAACTACTTGGCACGAAGCCTCTTTTGTCTGAATTAGAATAAAATGTGCTACTGACCAGCCGGTGGCTGGCTGCTTTGTTTGCAATAAAGCATGTCCCATCTACCTGCCGCTGCTCCTGTCTTCTTCCAGTTCCCGGCTCGCAAGGAGGTCCTGTCCCTAGCAGAGGGGCAAGGACCCAACAAAGAGCAACCCTAGGTGGATCAGAGATCAGACGTAAGAAAAGAAGCCCTTTTAGTAAATGTGTGCATCATCTCAGGGTAGAGGCCGCTGTGCTCAGTGTGACCAAAGGGCCAGAAGCTGGTTGGGCAGTGGCTGGCTGCTCCTGTGCCAAAACAAAAATGAGAAAAATGCAGAAATCTGGAAAGACAAACCACAAGCTGGAAAGGGTGCCTCACAACCCATGGCCAGAGAGAGGGGTAACATCCCTGTTGTGCACAAAACGCTCAAAAGTTGGTTTTGTATAAGGGGACAAAGGGCCAACACAATTCCAATGAGAGGCAATACATGTCAGAGGTGTGTGACCACCCTGATGGGGACAAGCACACTGTCACCACCGGGGAGACAGTCCTGTCCCCATCCAGCTGGCAGGCTTCTGGTCTGGTGGCTATCAGCTCTGAAGACGGAGGGAGGAAGCAGAGGCCCCAGCAGGTCCCCTGGAGAGAGGGAGAGAGGCCCCTCCCTTGGGAGAACAGTGTGCAGGACCTGACAAAGTTCCACAGGTGCACGCCATCACCTGGAGGGCTCATCCTAGGCCAGTGATGGCGAACCTATGACACGCGTGTCAGCACTGACACGCATAGCTATTTCTGATGGCACACGGCCGCTGAGGCTGCCGCATGCCGAGGATGAAACATTTGCTGCTCCTGAGGATGAAACATTTGCAACTAGAGTCTCGGAGTTAGTTTTTTCCTCAAAGTGACACACTACCCAAGTTATGCTCAGTTTTTTGGCAAAGTTTGACACACCAAGCTCAAAAGGTTGCCCATCACTGTCCTAGGAGGTTACCCCACAGAAATTTGTGCACAATTGTTCAAATACGTATTTTCGAGACTACCCATCAGAGTACTGATGAAATAGCCAGGAACCGGTAAAAACACGAATGTCCATGGAGAGGGGATGGGATCCACCAATTGTGGTCCACATGGACAAGGGAAGCTGAGCAGCTGCTAGAGTGAGAGCAAGGGTCTCTCTGTGCCAACAGACAAAGACCTCAGGCTCCTCTCACGTGAGACACGTGGACCAAGCTTCAGCATCCTGGATTCCACCTGTTAGACCACATGCATGTGATTTCAACAGGCAGACATACATATGTGAAAAATGAGTCTGCATGTGACAGAAGCAGACGAAACAGAATGAGAGAGGCAAAGCCTGAGAAATACTCATTGAACCCCTCATGATGGTGACTCTGGGATGGGACTTGCAAAGCTCTTCTCTTTGAAGTTATGTCCAGCTTTTTATAATGCATGTATGACTTTGATAGTTATAAAAATACTAGAGGCCCAGTGCACGAAATCGTGGATGGGGAGGCTCCCTAGGCCTAGCCAGCGATCAGGGCCATATTCTTCCTGCTCACCAGTCCCCAGTCCCACCCCGCTACCACCCCCAGGTTCGCCATGGTTCCCGATCCTAGCATGGCTCCAGTTCCCCAGAGCCTGTGGGCCGGGGCAAGGGACCAAGAGGTCAGAACAATCACAGCATGGCTCTGGTCGGCTGTTCGCCACTCACCTCGGTTCGCCATAGTTCCCCGTTTGCAATGCTGCAATCAGAGCCTGTGGGCCGGGAGGAGGGTGGGGAGGGTGTAGGGACTGAGAGGTGGTCAATGTACCTCATGGCGACTGGTCGAGCGGTTGTTCTGGTCGTTACACTTATGGTCGCTGGCCTTTTATTATATAGGATTGAAGTCATGTTCAGTGTTATGCATGTATCACTCATCTATGGCATAAAGCACATTATTTAGTTTTTATTGTTAAGGGACTTTAGACAAGGAAAATAAAAATGTATTATAGTATAATAATGACTTTAAAAGGAATTCAGAATCAAGTAAAGAAAAAAGTCCTCCCAGGGAGGAGAGCCCTGACCCAGGTGCTCACAGTTCCAGACCTTTTTCTGTGTGTGCATGTAGTGTTGGCATTTGCACTTGTGTCATTATTTGCAAATGACCTGATACTATATATATAGTAAATAATAATGATTCCACCAAAAAAGTACCAGAACTGATAAATGAATTCAGTTTAGTAGCAGAAACAAAATACATATTCAGAAATTGGTTGCATTTTTACACTTCAACTAGAGGCCCAGTGCACGAATTCGTGCACATTGAAAGGAAATTAATTAAAAGGTGGCCAGCAGGGTGGGACTGGGTGAGAAGGGCCGGACATGCCCTGGAGCCAACCTCCTGTGGTCCCTCCTCAGATGGGCACCTGGGGCAGCACCGGGGCTTGAAGGGCATCTGAGGAGTTAGCGGGGTCCCTCCGGCAGGTGGGGTCCCTTGGCCTGGCCTGTGGGTATTGGGCAGAAACTGGCAGTCTGACATCCCCTGAGGGGTCCTGGAATGTGAGAGGGCACTCTGCAAAGTTACTGTCACTTGGCAACTCCCGTATTGAGTGTCTTCCCCCTGGTGGTCAGTGTGCATCATACCTATCAGCCGGCCGGCCAGTCGCTTAGCCTTTTATATATATAGCTAATGACCTCTCAGAAAGGGAAACAAAGAAACCCATTTACAATTTTATCAAAATCGAAATAAAATACGTAGTATAAAAATTTTGCTCCATAAGCATGAGAGAAAATGGCAGAAAAAACAAACAAACAGAAATAAGAATTAAAATCCAAATATTACTTTTTGGGGGATTTTCTCTTTTTAAAAAATTTATCTTTATTGTTGAAAGTATTACAGATGTCCTGTTATTTTTCCAGTGACCCCCTCCACTCTGCACCCACCTGTCCCAGGCATTCACCACACTATTGTCTGTGTCCATGGGCTATGCATATATGCATATAAGTTACCTGGTTGATCTCTCCATGCCCACTTCCCACCCCCGCCTGCCCTCTGAGATTCGTCAGTCTTTTCCAAGCTTCTATGTTTCTGGATCTATTTTGTTCATCAGTTTATTTTGTTCATTAGATTCCACATATGAGAGAGATCATGTGAAACATGTTTCTCTGACTGCCTTATTTTGCTTAGCATAATATCCTCTAGGTTCCTCCACGCTGTCTCAAAGGCTGTTTCTAGATCTTACCTATTGTAAATTGTGCTGCTATAAACATAGGGGTGCATACATTCTTTCTGATTGGTGTTTCAGGTTTCTTGGGATATATTCTTAGAAGTGGGAGTACTGGGTCAAATGGCAGTTCCATTTTTAATTTTTTGAGAAAACTCCATACTATTTTCCACAATAGCTGCACCAGTCTGCATTTCTACCAGCAGTGCATGAGGGTTCCCTTTTCTCTACATCCTTGCTAGCACATGCCATTTGCTGATTTGTTGATGAAAGCCATTCTGACAGGTGTGAGGTGATACCACATTGTCATTTGAATTTGCATCTCTCTGATGATTAGTGACTTTGAACATTTTTTCATATGTCTCCTGGCCATCTGTATGTTCACTTTGGAGACTTGTCTATTTCTCGTATGCAAAAATTTTATACTACTACAGAAGTTGAAATAGATCAAGTAAACTAAGAGTAATAGCTAAGACAAATTTATGCAAAAAGCAGGTTTATGGGCCTATCTATATTGAAAGTATAGGAAAACATGACTAATTACATTTACAAATAAATCCTAGTTAACTTAAACTATATTATTTAAAGATCTGAGAAACTTAGACAAGAATTGGCCTAAATTTTTCTTTTACACTTTTATTTTTTACTTGGTGAACAGGTAAAAAAGAGATAATTATTATACTACTTATATAGACCACTAACTTTGAAGGAACAAAGAAATGTATAAAACAGGCATGCTTTTACAAGTCAACAACTGATGTCATAGACTGTAGTTATCTGTGAAGTTTTTGATCTGCTGATAATACTATGCTTTTAAATCATCCTTCTGATAACAACCGCCCATGTCCTCTGAGGAATTGCTTCCTGATTCACATAGTCCTACTGTCAATAATGGGACCATCATCCACCCCAGCCACAACAAAAACACCATCAGAATTCCATCCTGTCAAGGAGAAATCATCTTTCTATTAAGATAAATTAAAGCACAGGTAGACTAATCTGCTGCTTCCCACAGACACCCTCCAGTAGCAGGGAAGGAGTCCCTTCATGATAAAAGAAAATCAGACCAAACCTCAGAAACACAAAGCTTCTGGAGAGCCAGATCCAGCCCAGCCTGAAGCCATTCCTAACCATTCTGAGTTGGATATCTGTCATTGTCCAGGAAAGAGGCATGCTACTCATAATTTATTTATATCCATTTAATAAGCAAAGCTCCAGGAAAGTCTATTATGTAATAAAATATATTTTCCAGAAAAGTAAGTAAATAAATAAAACAAAACAAAATAAAATACATAGGAGTAAATTTACCCAAGGAGGTAAAGGACCTGTATTCAGAAAATGATGGCATTGAAGAATGAAATCAAAGTAGGTATTAATAAATGGAAGCATATACCTTGTTCATGGATAGGAAGAATTAACGTCGTTAAAATGTGTATACTATCTAAAGAAATCTATAGATTGAATTCCTATTACAATACCAATGACCTATTTTGCAGAACTAGAAAAAAATAATTCAAAAAGTTGAATGGAAACACAAAAGACCCCAAATAGTGAGAGAAATCTTAAAATTGAGCAGGGGTTCTTATTTAAATACACTGGATTTGTGGCTTGGGCATTGGAATTCCAAAATCACCACAGGTGATTCTAATGGGCAGCCTAGGTTGATACCCACTATTTTTTATACACCCGTAGTCTGTTGAATTTCCCCCCAAAACTTAAAAAGACAGATTTTCATTAATATTTAAAAATGTGCAGAATCTATAATTAAGCGGTCTTCAGGTTTTTAGCATGATGTGGACTGTATAAAAGAGAACTCATTCTCACCCAAATGAGAAACTTGCAGAAGAAAGCAGCTTTGAATAGTCTTACTTGATTTTCTTTCCTTCCTGTAATCATGTCTCTTCTGTCTGCAATTTACTATTTCCTCTTATCTATTCATTTTCTATAGTTTCAGGTTGTATTCATCACTTCCTTTACTGTCCCACATGCATTATATATATTTTGCATTAATATTCATTAAATTTAATTCCAAAAGAATCCATTGTACTTCCTCCAATCTCCAAATTGTTCTTCCATGTAGTTTTTATAAGCCTATCGCGGTGGCAGTGCTAAGTTGCATTTTTAACGTTATTTATTATTTATGAAACCCCCCTCAAGATAAAAATAATTTTGTTTTTCTAAAATACACATTTTCTTCAGAAATAATTCCTAGTCCCCACTCCAAATAGCCAAATGAAATTCTAAGAGACTAGTTTTGTAATGCCAATAAGGAAAGTAGCTATTACTGCCCTGGCCTGTGGGGCTCCGTTGGTTGGAGTTTTGTTCTGTACATCAAAAGGTCTCAGGATTGATTCCTGGTCAGGGCACGTACCCAGGTTCTGGGTTCAATCTCCAGTCCAGGAGTGATTAATGTTCACTCTCACATCAATGTTTCACTGTCTTTCTCCCTCTCACTTCCCCTCTCTCTAAAGTCAATGAAAGCATGTCCTCCAGTGAGGATTAAAAAATATATTAAAAAACCACTGCAATAATAATACCCAACAAACAATACACAAGTCAACAACAAACTGCATTTTTCTAAAAGCTTTACTTAAGTAAATAGTTCTACATTTGCAAATACACACAATTACACAAAATAAGCTATCATTCTCTTACTGGTATCACTAGTGAACCTAATGATATATTTTTGATCCACCTTGTTAACTTCCAAGATTGCTGGCATTTCAGAGAAGCTGATTAGCTAAAACAGAATACATATAGACTCTATTACAAGGAAAATGGGCCAGCCATGAGAATTTTTATGTTTATGAATCTGGTCCTTATTACCATTGAATGCACAATCAATAAAATTAATAGAAAAATCCTATTCCTCAAATAAATAAATGATGTATACATATTCAAACATACATAAAACATGTCCTCTTAAAAGGAACAAATGATTATTATAACTAGCAAGTTTTAGAAAAAATAACTTCTGCTTTCTCTAAGATTTCACTAATGTTGTTTCAAATATGACTAAAGTAAAACAAAGTGGTTTTGATTTGAGCTTCTAAATAGCTGGTGAATCCACACTTTGGGTGAATGGTTATATTTTTATGCATGCAGGCATATTATCAATTATGAAACTAATTTGCTTCCAAAATACTCAGAATAACTGCTAAAATTTGTATTGATTTTTTTCTGTAGGTAATTGAATCATGAATTTTTAATTATTTTCTTTATTATGCTTTTCTTTGTTTTCTAAATTGTCTACAATACTATGTATTTTCATCAGAAAAAAATGGAAATGTTATTTTTAATATAAACAAAACAATTTTATTCTCTAAAGTATAAATTGTTTTGGTAAAAATATTGGCAATAAAAACCTCATACCTAATCACAAATATCTTTTTTATATCTATCTATATTGTATATATATGTGATATTCATTTGGAATTTATTATTATTGAATTGTCTCCTTAAAAAGACAAAAAAGCCCCTTTATTTAAGATTTTGAACATTTATAAAAATATTGTATTTAAATGGATTTTAAGTTAAATTTCAAATATCAATTTTAATCCACAATAAATAATGAGAATCAGTTGTGGAGCAGAATTTAATGAATCTATTAGTAGTCACTTCTAGTCATTTCTATGACTATGAAATTTATTTTCTAAAATTTCATTTTGTAACTTATTTAGAGATAAGAGACACATCTTTAAAAGAAAGAACCTGAATCAAAACAGAAAAAGTTGCAGGATACAAAATCCATCTAAAAATTCACTATATTCTTATAATACTAACAGTGTAATTTCAGAAAAATAAATGAAAAATATTCCTTTTGCAATTGCGACAAAAAGGATAAAGTATCTAAGAACAAACTTAACAAAACAAAGCATGTGAAGGACCTATATACTGAAAACTACACAGAACTAATTATTAAAAGAGACTGAAAATGACACAATGAAATGGAGAGATATTCTGTGTCCATGGATTAGAAGAATCAACATAGTCAAAATGGCCATCGGGCCTTCTCTTAACATTGTTCCAGTCTAAGAAAAAGAATTACAAAGTATCAAATTTGAAGCATGTGCTAGATTACATTAATGGCACAAATTCTCCACCCCTCCCCATATCTCTGCATTTTGCATGTCACTTTCGAGTTCTCTTCCACTCTGGACAGTATTATATCCAACCCTAAACATTGTAATTAGCCATGTGATATGCCAGTGTGCTGTTAGTAAACAAGACACAAGCAAAGGGTTTTACTGTTGCTCACACAATTGGACTCATTTTCCTTCACGCCTCTACTTTCACATGACAACTCATCCAGGTTATTCTGCTGGATGGAATAACATGGAGCTAGCTCGCACACCAGCTGACAGCCAACCCCCTCAGCAAATAAAATAGCCAGGCAACTCCAGATGAGTAAGCTGATTCAGCAAAGACCAGAAAAAACAACAACAAAAAACCGAAAAAAAGTCCTGAATCTCTGACTTTCAAACTCACAGTCTAAATAATTATTAGGCCAGTGAGTTTTAAGGCAACTTTCTATATAACATTATACATGAGTTCATATAGAGAAAGAAAATAAAACCATCTTTATTCCAAGATGGTATGTTTCTGTATGTAGAAAATCCAAGAGTCTACAAACCGTTAAAATTCACAAGTAGATTAAGGAAGTTGGCTGGAGCCAAGGTTAATATATAAAATCAATTGTGCTGATAATATTTCAGCAAAAAAAATTGTAAATAAAAAATTTAAAATGTCATGTATAATACTATAAAAATACACATACTAAGGAATGATTCTAATACAATTTTGTAAGACTTCTATCACAAAATATTAGACAAATTAGAGAATACTTAAATTGATGGAGAATCTAATGGAGAGTGCCCTGGGCGGCCCCGGATCTGTCTCTTGCTTCAACAGTGTCTGGTCAGACCCAGGGACACCCCTTCTTCCAGTTTCAGGCCACTCTCCTGCCTCTTACCCAGTCACCACCTTCCGAACCACCTCCGGGACCAGCCAACACACCGGGCTTTTTTTCTACCTTAACTCCTCAATGCCCAACAACCCTGAGCTCCCAAATTCGTCAGAATTATTCCACTGAGGTGGAGGCTGCAGTCAACTGCCTGGCCAACCCTCATCTGCGGGGCGGGGGGGGGGGGGGGGGGGGGGGGGGGGGGTTGGGGGAGAACCTACCTCTCTCTGGGCTTATGTTTCGACCTCGAGGGCGTGGGCCGCTTCTTCCTCGAGTTGGTGCAGAAGAAGCCCGAGGGCACTGGGCATCTCTTAAAGCTGCAAAACCAGCGCGGTGGCCACATTCCCTTCCAGGACGCGCTGAGGCCTCCCAAGGTGAGTGGGCAAAACTCAGGACCGTGACAGCCACCCTGGCCTTGGAGAGGAACCTGACCCAGGCCCTTGTGGAGCTGTGGGCCCCGGTTCTCCGCGCGCAGACCTCATCTCTGTGACTTCCTACAGAACCACTTCCGGGTGAGGAGGTGAAACTCATCAAGAAGATGGGCTACACCTGACTCACCTCCGCAGGCTGCGGCCCCCAGGCTGGCTGGGCGAGTACCTCTTCGAAAGGCTCACCCTCAAGCACGACTAGGAGCCTTAGGAGCCCTGAGGCCTTTGAGGGGCCCCTCTGCATTCCCCTAGTGTCTACTAGCCATTCTTTTAACCACCTTGAAGCCCTCTCCCATGCATTGGACCAAATGAAATATAAAGCTTTTTTCAGAAAAAAAAAAACACAAAAAACAATTTAATGAAGGCTCATTATTAAAATGTCATAGAACCCTAACTTGATGTATAAATTCAATGCAGTTGCAATCAACATTTCAGCAAATTTTTGGTGTAGGTTGATGAGCTGATCATGCAACTTAAGTGGAAATGCAAAGGTCCTAGGTAAGTTAAGTCAATCTTAAAAACAAACAAACATTAAAGGTCTTACACTCTCAATTTCAAGACATTTTAAGGTTACATTAATTAAGGAATTAATTGCACATGGTAGACAAATAGATCAATAGAAGAGAAAAGAACACCTAGAAATATATCCACACAGACACAGTCATCAGATTTAGTCACCTGATTAATAGAGGAGAGGATGACCTTGCCTATAAGTGATACTGGAATGATGGGTGAACCATATGGAAAAATTATGAACCTTGAGACTTGATATCATACTAAAAATTAATTTGAATTTTATCTTAGATCTATATCTAAAACTAAAACAATCAAATTTCAGGAAGCAAACATTTCTTCATGACCTGGATGTAGGCAAAGATTTATTAAACAGAACAGATTAACAACAGCAAATATAAAAATGATAAACAGAATTTTGCTAAAATTAAGAACTGCTGTTCCTTAAAGTCATAACTAAAAAGTAAATACTGGTAAGTAAAGCACAGAGAGGGAAAGGACTTTACAAGTATCTGATAAGGGGTTTGTATAAAAAATATATAATATACTCCTACAAATCAATAAGGAAAAGACAAAGAATCCCACCTTAAAAATGATAGACACTTCATAAAGTAGGATATACAAATCACCAATAGGAATATGAAAAGGAACTCAGCATCATTACTATCATTATTCATCAGGGAAATGCAAATTAAAATAAAACTGAGATTATAATTATACACTCACCAGAATGTTTAAATAAAAAATAATGACAATATTCAGTGTCGGTGAAGATGTAGAGAACATTCCATCTTCATACATTGCTGGTGGGAGGGAACATTTTTATAACCAGTTTTGAAAACACTTTGACTTATATACTGAGGTAAAACATAGTCTGCTGTGTGATATAGCAATTCCTCTCTTTTCACTACGTACGCAGATAAATCTGTGCATGTGTCCACAAAAATACATGTACAATAGTGCTAATAGCAGTTTTAGTCACAATAGCCAAAACTTAGAAGCAATTCAATGTCCAACGACAGGAGAATAAATAAGTTGTGGCATTTTCATACAAAGCAATAATATTAAAGAGAAGAAACTGCTGATATAGTGAATAACAAAAGTAAATCTCTAGAACACTAGGTATGCAAAAGAAATCAGACACACAAAAAAGGTGAATACTTTTTTATTCCATATATTTGCATTTGAAAGGCAGCGACAATAACCACATCCTATTTTATCATCTTGTCCCCAGTTAGTAGCCCTCTAGCAGGCCCTGACCCTGGGTTCTCAGCCTTTATGAGTGTCCAGATTAGCAACTACCCCATGGAAATGTGGCACAAAGTCTTCAGTCACTTCACCACTCCCAGGAGAACTTTCAACTCTTCCCTATTGCTGCTCCTACCTTAAGAGGGTCTTTTGTACCCAAATCCCATGAGGCTGTGAAGCATTCAATTACACTTTTTGAATTTAGTTTTAATTCATTAACCTCTCACCTATCCCAGCTTTAGAATGAAACAAAATATCATAAAAGGAAAACTATCTCTTTCTTTGATACCTTGAGTCAATTCTCCAATTTTGTTACTTTTTTTGTGGGGTCATCAAAAGCTCCTCTAGTTTCTCTGTGTGTTTTTTGTTTGTTTGTTTGTTTTTTCATAAGGGTCCTCTGATGGCCTAATCTGGATTCAAAACCCACATTAGTATTAGAATGGCCTCAAAGAGATGCAAATCCCCTATTTGCATCTTATCATTTCTTCCTTCTCAGTAATTAATTTTTACTCCTCTGGTGCTCATTGCTTCCACAGCTTATTGATCATCGATGCTTTGAAATATTTTGTATTTATTGTCCTTTATCGGGCTTTTCTGGAAATGTTCAATGGAAGCACTCTTCTATTTTCCTCTCTCTAAGCCATCCCCATACTTAATAATATAAAAAGTTTGAAAGCATTTGTTTTAAGACCAAAATCAAAACTCTGATGCCCTTATGCCTTCCTTAGGACACCTGATCCTGTATAAAGAGATTATGTGACTACAAAAAGGAGGAACTCTTACCCTTTGTGACAGCATCGATGGATCTGGAGGTTATTATGCTAAGTGAAATAAGCCAGTCAGAGAAAGACAAACGCCATATGACCTCACTTTTATGTGGAATCTAGTGAACAAAATGAACGGACAAACAAAATGGAACCAGAAGCATGGATACATGGAACAGATACATGATAAATGTCAGAGGGAAGGGTGGGGGAATTAGCTAAAGAACATGGAGGCATCCCCATGTACACAGACAAGAGTGTGGTGAAGGCCAGGGAAGTGGAGGTGGGGGTGTGTGGATGTGGGCAAAGGGGAGGGGATAAGGGGACATCTGCAATAGTGTCAACATTAAACATTTTAGAAAATTAATTAAAACAACAACAAAGGAGATATCTTCCTAGGGATCTATGGAGGAGCTAAGCCATACAGGAATGGGAATTTGCTATAAGTAATTAATTTATAACTAGGAGCCAGAATACCCTACTCCAAACCAATTTGTTGAATCCATTTTGATGAACTCAGTTTAGGGAACTGTTACAAACAGTTTCTTGTAGCTAAAGATAGAATATTATGAAGACCTATACTAAAAATCCAAGTGGCAGCCTGTAGCTTTATTACACATGCCACCTGATTGAATCTTGCCGGGGCCGTCTGTCTTCAACAGTCATGTATGCTATATCTCAAACCACAGTGGAAGGAAATTAGGGAACTTTCAAAATGAAAACTAATTTCATAAGTTACAGCTCAGAAAATAACAAAAAGAACTGTCATGTCCCTTAGCAGCTTTTCCTTTAATTTTTGCAGGTTTGTTTGTCTTAAACCTTTGAGCCTTGATATTGTCTCCATTGTACTCAAACCAGGGCATTTTTCTTCAGTGCAAGTCCTGGAAAAGATACATGATGATATTTGTGCTGATTAGAGGGGAACTTGCATGTACAGATAACTCTTGTAAGACCATAAATTGTGCAAAACAGTATGCATGAAAACCCAAGAAACATAGAAACTAGGAATGAGTATTAACAAAAAGTGTTAAATCATTGCACTGTATAATAAACGTATGAAAGAAAGGCCTGATCCATTAACCTGGCATCAGAAGGCCAGTTAGTAAAACTGTGGCTAAATGTCATGTTTTGGGTGGGTAGAAATTATTGTGTATCAACCTCCATATTTGGAAGTGTATCTCAACTATGAGACCATTTTGTAGCTAATAATTTCTTAAGGACTTGTGTTCTAAAGATTTTTATTCAAGTATATAATTATTGTTTCATTTTAAAACATGTCTTTTGTTCAATCTCATAAAATTTTTGTTTCAAGTTTCTTCAGATATATTCCCAGAAGTGGGATAGCTGGGTTCAAATCTTTTTAAACTGGAATAAGTTAGTGTGATGTGGAATAACATTTAAAATCTCAAAATGTTTTGCATATTGATTAATACATGCCAGAAAAGCAGAGTTGTGTTGGCTGGAAAAGTAAAACCATAGATAATTTGGACATTCCCCCAAATAAATGCCTTACTGCCTTTATCATGGGCAGAATAAAATATGATTGCATTTGCTTTGAAAAGAAGAATCTTCTCACTCAAAAAATTGACATTTTTTAAACCATAGTTGTGTGTTTTTCATCAATTCTAAAATCTTAATCATTACATTTTCCACCACCTGTTTCTGAAATGGGTGTCCAAAATATTCTATACATAGAAAATGGTTTCAATGTTCACAGTGGCATCAGTTGACTATGATATAATATTACTTCTTTTCCCCCTAGTGCCATATTTTTGTTATGGTTGTTTTAATAGTAGGTTGTCCTTAGCATTAATCTTGCAAAAATACCCAGGGAAGTTTTAATGCTTTTGTTTGGTTGGTTTGGTTTGAATTTTCTTTTTGCCATAAAACCATTCACTCTATTAGACTTTATTAAAAGGAAATGGAAAATCAACTCAAACAATATTTAATATATAAACATTTCATATGTTAATCTCTTTATATATGGTAAAATGTATTGATTTTAGGTGTTCAATGAGTTTTAATGAATACGTCCACTCTTATAACTAACTCCCAATTAAAACAACCCATGAAAGTTCTATCATGCTGTCTTCCAGTTACTCCCCATACACAGGCAGCCACTGTTCTGATTTTAATCACTACAAATTAGTGTTAGCTATATTTGAACTTCATATAAATGGAATCATAGAGAATGTACTCTTTCAGCTTCTTGCATTCAACATAATGCTCATCCTGGTTGTTGTCTGTATCAGGAATTTATTTACTTTATTTACTGCTGAGTAAGTACTCTCCTATTTATGAACACTTGATTGTTTCCAGTTTTAGCTTGTATGAAATTAGAATACACCATCCCCAAATATACCACTTTGGCATTAGTATTTTTTCTTTTTGAGCTGGAGGCAAATCAGAATCAACAGCTATATAACAAAGCCTTCCTACAGCTTCTCTTATTTCACTAAAAGCAGAAACTTCTGAGAAATCAGAGTTGTCATTAATCCCTTCTCCTGAGGAAGTTTGATGGCCATAAAGAAGTCAGAAAACCAGTTCCCACTGAGAGGGACTTGCACAGACACACCTTAAGCCAGTACTTTACCTCACAGCTAAAACCCTTTGACGTCTAAAACCCTTCCACTGTCTTACCACTTCTCTACAAATGTATTGATCTTTATTAAGATGATACATATATAAACTCCGAGTTCCAACCTTCCCTTTGAGTTACTCATTACTGAGACTTCTCTCATGTGATAGGTGCTACACTCATTAATATACTCCGTTTCCTCTTGTTAACCTGTCTCTTGTCAGTCTAATTTTCCGGGCCTCCGTCAAAGAAACTAGGAGGACAGAGGAGAAAAGTTAAGCTTCCCCTCGCCAATGGGCTGTTTGTTTTCAAAGTTGTTTTATACATTTTTAAACAAGTGTTTTTGGGCACATGTGTATTCCCTTCTCCTGGGTAAATACCAAAATATAACTCACAGTCCAGGTATTTTGAGAAACTTCCAGTGAGTTGTCTGAAGTGGTTAATCTATTTTCTACTCCCACCAGCCATACAGAAGAGTCCCAATTGTCCATCATGAGCATTGATGCGTGTCAGTCTTTTGAATTTGATCTATTCTAATTGGTATGAGGATGTATCACATGGTGGGTAATAAATGGCAATTTCTTGGAAACTATTTATATTGAAGATAGTTTCATGAGCTTACTGTAATTTGTATGCTTTCTTTTAAGAAGTTTCTTATAAATATTATTTGGTTTTGTTTGATTATCACTGAGTTAGAAAAATTATTTTTTTTATGTTTTGGTTACATGTCCTTTAAAAATACATGTATATGTAAACAATTTTTCTCCAAGTTGTGTCTTGCCTTTTCAATGTTTTAAGAATGTTTACAATTATATTTTCTTTTAGAAATATTATAGTTTTAGCTTTTACATTTAGATATGCAGTTGTTCCCACACTAGTTGTTGAAAGTGTTCTCTTTTATCTGTTTAATTACCTTGACCACATACTTATGCACAGAATCTTTGTTCTGTTCCATTAATCTCCTTGTCTGTTCAAAAGTCTATACTCTACTGTCCCAATTATTGTTGCTTTGACTTAGATTTGAAATTTAAGCAGTTAATATCTTCCTACTATTTTAAAAAGTTTATTGTGTCTTTTCAAAGTCCTTTGCATTTCTATATAAGTTTTAGAAACAACTTCCAAAATCATGTTAGGACTTTGAGTCAAATTTACTTGAACCTACAGATCAATTTTATAATAAACAGATCTTCACAAAATTGAGTCTTCAATTTATAATTTGTTAAATCTTTATTTTATCTGTTAGTTAAATCTTTAATTTTACTCAGATTCTTTTGTAGTTTTATTGAATAGGTTTTGTAGATTTTGTATTAACGGTATTCCTAAATATGTTATATTTCTGATGGTTTGTTTTTCAATTTCATATTCTAATTATTTGATGCTAGCATATATCCATACAAATGACTTTGGTATGTTCACTGTATATTGTGACCTTACTAAATTTAAGTTTTAATTGCAATATTATTTTTTTTGGCATACTTAGGATATTGCACATAAGCAATCATGTTTTCTGTGAATAAAAACGATTTTACTTCTCCTTTTCAATATGTCGTTCTTTTGTAATTTTTTATTGCTTTCATCTGCTGGTTGTGACCTCTAGTGAAATGATAAATATAAGGAGTGAAAGGAGACACATTTATCTTTTTTCCAATCTTGGGAAAGAGCATTCAATGATTCATTATTGTGTGATATCAGTTGTGTATTTTTGTATGTTTTTTATCAGGTTGAAGAAGTGGCCTTCTAATTCTTGTTTGGTGAGGGTTTATACCATAAAAATGTAAAACTTTGCCAGATAATTTTTATATATTTTTGGTATGATCATGTGATTGTTCTCTGTAATTCTATTCATTGGTGAATAATATTGATCAATTTTGAACGTGAAACCAATCTTGCCTCTTCTCATAAATTCTACTTTATGATAATGTGGTGGGGTGTTTTTGTTTGTTTGTTTGTTTTTAGATCTTTTGAAGTGGGTCAAGTTTTCTTGGAATGCAAATTCCTGGTCTCAGACTTCCAAATTTAGTTAAACAATATTAACTGTGTTTCCCAATCTGGTCTCATGGGGCACATAACTTTGCTTAGTACATCAGAGAGAGTGATACTCACCACATCCCATCTGCTTCCCCTCCCCCCCCCCCACTTTCACCACTCCTGAAATTAATTAAGCAGGACTATAGTACTAATTTTTGATCAATGGGCTGTGAGTAGAAGTCACCTATGTCAGTGGTTGGCAAACCGCGGCTCACGAGCCACATGCGGCTCTTTGGCCCCTTGAGTGTGGCTCTTCCACAAAATACCATGTCCTGGGCGAGTCTATTTTGAAGAAGTGGCGTTAGAAGAAGTTTAAGTTTAAAAAATTGGGCTCTCAAAAGACATTTCAATCGTTGTACTGTGGACATTTGGCTCTGTTGACTAATGAGTTTGCCCACCACTGACATATGTCATTTTCAAGCCAAAACCTAAAATTGCTGATGCTTGACCCTGTAGTTCACATACTTCTCCTCTGCATAGTCAGCCTGGTGCTCTCCTGGCTGCCGTGATAGGATGAAGGTGGTCTTCTCAGCCCACTTGCCAAAAAAATCTGTGTGGCGCAAACCTCCCATTTGTGCACATTATATATGTAACATCAACAGAAAATAAACTGTATTCTATGAAGCCACTGAAGCTTTAAGATTGGTGGTTACTGCTGCATAGGACAGGCTATTCTAATACATCATGAAACTTTGGCTTGTGACATTCTTATCACAAATGAAATTAAAATAACTGATCTTTGCATAGGTTAATGAGGGTTTTTTCATAACACATGGGTCAATGATATCTACTGAATAAATATCAACAGCAGCAATGCATGAGATCCAAAGCATAGCAGTGAAAATAAAATGGAGCCATCCCTTGGTATCTATGGGGAATTGGTTCCAGGACCCCCATAGGTATCAAACCTGTGGATGCTCAAGACCCTTATATAAAATGGCATGCATAGTATTTACCTATAACTTGTGCACATCTCTGCCCCCCATATACTTTAAACAATCTCTGAATTACTTATAATACCTAATATGATGTAAATGCTGGGGAAATAGTTGTTATATTGCATTATTAGTGAATAATGACAAGAAAAAAACTCTGTACCTGCCATCATAGGTCTAACTACATAGAACACATCAGCAACAATGTAATATTTTTTGAATATTATTTACCTGCAATTGGTTGAATCCACAAGGGTAAAACCCACAGATATGAAGTAAAATTGTTATGGAAAACAATAATCAAGGATACTGTCTCCATAAAACAAATTACATTATTCATTTTATTTCTTTCAACATATATTTATTGACTACGTACTATATTCTAGACTGTTCTATAAACAAAATAGTTAAATTCTTGCCCTCACTTATGCATACTTAGTGATATAAATAGTAACACATCTGCGTTTAAATGGAGCTCAGTAATCATGTATAGGAATGATATGGATATACAAGTTCACTCACATTTGGCTTTACTATTTTCTCCTCACCATATTTTGAAAACTTTAACCATTTTATTCCTTTTCTTTTCTATAAGCAACAGTCCTACAACCCAATGAACTTGCCAAAAGACAAAGAACCAAAAGAAGAAGGAAGGCAACAATGGTTAGCACTACTCCACTGTGTAATCAGTCCTTGGAAAAGACACTTGACTATAAATTGAAAACCTGAATTAAAATGACCTTCCAGCAGCAGTCCTCTCAGCCATTTGCCAAAAAGTACAAAAATCAAGTACCAACTCTCACAAATTTTACCTTTACATGAATTAAACTACCCCACCTGGCATGTGGGGAGGAGATAGATACCTCTGATTAATAACTAACTTGGGTTGATTCTGGTTTCATTTCTAGGATTACCCATTAATAGATAAAGAAAGGCAACAATTCCAGAAAAGAAAATGCCAAAATGTAAGGATGACACTTTTTTTTCTGTTACTGTGCTTAGTTCATTTTATCATTAATATAGTTTAGCGGTAAAGAAAGTCCCCTGTCCTGCCACAATGTTAGAAAAAGAAAAAGGCTCAAACTATGGCAGATTGCTAAAGCTATACAAACCCTCTTCCCTCCAAGTTACAGACATTGTTTCTGCTTTTGTTAGTTGCCTTGGTAAAGACACTCTGTACATGTACAAAATCTATGTTGTGCCTATTTGTGAGCCTTCAAATGGTGTCACACTTGCTAATTCATGAACTGTTTATCTTGGTGTTTATGCTCCAACAAAATGATGGCTGTTTTGCCAGCCAATTGTATGGCAGATGTTATTTACTCCCAGAACAACTGTCAAAAGGCCAAATCGGCACATCAAACAAATCCAAATGTACTGTTTTCAATTGCATTTCACAGGCAGCACCCTCTATCATCTAGCTATAGGCTTTGCATTGTGGTAATGATGGAAGGGGCAGCATCATTGAGTATAACAGCTCATCAGAAATCTGCTTGTCAAAGTAAATAGGATTAAAAGAGATGCAACTAAGTATATCCTACCTGGAGTAGAAACAGGGAACTGTCAATAAACATTTATAAAATCCTTCAAATTTGCTAAAAGTTATGTACTGAGCATTCACCAAGCCATTCCATGAAGGCAGAAGGGGGAAAGGAAAAGACCCATTTTCTCTGTTCATTGTCTGAGCTGTAATCAATGAAACATTTTTCCCACCAAATTTATCTACACTAACAAAAGAGAAACATGCAAATTGGCCATCACTCTGCTACACCCACCAGCCAATCAGGAGGGGATATGCAAATTAGAAGGACAAAGATGGCAGCTGCCTAGCTGCTCCAGGCACGGAGTGGCAGGATGGGGCAGGACACCTGCTATGAGAGAGAGGGTGGTGGGGGGGGAAGAGGGGCGAAGGGATCTACAGGAGCGGCACTCTGGCCACAGCGAAGATGAAGACTGCAGACTCCGGAGTCTGCAGTGAAGACGAAGATGGCAGACTCCGGCCAGAGTCTGCAGCGAAGACAAAGAAGGCAGACTTTGGCCGCAGTCTGCAGTGAAGACGAAGACAGCAGACTCTGACCTGAGTCTGTAGCAAAGACGAAGGCGGCAGACTCTGGCCAGAGTGAAGGCCTGGGTCCCGGGTGCCGGAGGAAAACCGGTGCTGGAAGCCAAGGGAAGGAAGGCCTATTGCACGAATCTCTTTGTGCAACGGGCCTCTAGTAATACTATAAAGGTGGAGACAATGCCTTGAGCTGGAAGGTTACCATAACATAAATCTAGGAAACATGCTACAATAAACTTGTTCTGTGTGTTGTTTAAACTTTTCTAAGCTTGCAGGAGCATTTTATTATGCCTAGCCCTTGCTTCAAATAAAACTTGCCAGAAGCTCTGCTCTGGCCCTCGTTTATCTAGTGTGCTGGAATCATGCCAAGGTTTTTAATAAGGAGAGAAAATAAAAACTCTTAAAAGTTTAAAGCTCAATAATCCAGGAACTAAAATCTGATTAAATACAAAATAAACTCTCTACAATTAAATGATTCAGTAGCAGATAAAATGGAAGCAGAGCCTAAGAAGTAACACTTACCAATTTAATTTTGTGTGCTCCCACAAATTAGGATGATGTCTCTCTACTTAGCACAGAAATATTGAGGCAAAAAAAAAAAAAAATGGATTCTCATTTATTTTAGCCAGAAATATATTCCAATGAGAAAGATCAACTGCTTGCCTTTCTACTGGGGGTTATTTCTGTAAGACCCCTCCATCTCCATAGCTTATCTATATATATAAAATCCTAAGCAACTGGTTGACCATTTGACAGGTCTCTATGATGTGCACTGACCACCAGGGGCAAACGCTCAACACAGGAGCTGCCCCCTGGTGGTCAGGGTGCTCCCACAGAGGGAGCGCTGCTCAGCTGACCTACGGGCGCCAGATGCCGGGCTCACAACTGGCGAGCACAGCTGTGGCGATGCAAGCCTCTCCCACCTCTGCAGCAGTGCTACTGAGCTGCAGCGGCAGGTGCAGTGGGGTTGGGATGAGTGGGAGCAGCGCAGTGCCCAGACCAGGCTTGGGCTCCTCCCCGGCCCCGCCTGCCACTTTACACACTACAACATCACTCAGGGGATGTCAGATGGCCAGTTTCGGCCAGATTCCCACAGGCCTCTGAGGGGTCCCAGATTGCGAGAGGGCACAGACCAGGCTGCGGGACCCCACTGGTGCACGGATCAGTGCACCAGGCCTCTAGTCCTATCTAATAATAGACAAATATGCAAATTGACCATACCTCCGACACACCCACAAGCCACACCCACAAGCCACGCCCACCATCCAATCAGAGCGAGTATGCAAATTAACCCAAACCAAGATGGCTGCAGCCACAGAGAGCAAGGTTTCCTAGGTAACAGAGGAAGCCAAGCTTTCTGCCAGCCGTTGCAGGCCTAAGCCTCCACTCAAGCTACAAAGTTTCAATTATAGAAGGTAAACAAATTCAAACAAATGGCAGCAGAATGGAGCTTGAGAGAGCAGGCCAGGGTTGCCGGCGGCAACAGGGGAAGCAAAGCTTTCCGCACACCCTGGCTGGGCCCACCCGCTTAAGGCAACAAAGTTTCAATTATAACCCCAACACAAATGGCTTTGGGCCTCGGAGGGAGCCCCAGGCTTGGCTCTGCTCCAGGCTACAAAGTTTCAATTGTAGAAGGAAAATAAATTCCAGATACCAGGGCCTCCCCTTGGGTTGCCAGGGGGCGTGGCCCACCTGCAAACCACCACAGGCCCCTCACTCAGGCCGCCCCACGCCCCAAGGGAACCCCACCCTGATACAGGACACCCTTCAGGGCAAACCAGCTGGCCCCCACCCCTGTACCAGGCCTCTATCCTATCTAATAAAAGAGTACTATGCAGATTGATCATCACTGCAACACACAATGTAGCTGCCCCATGTGGTCAAAGATCCTGCCCCCATGTGGACACAAGATGGCCACCACAAGATGGCCAGCAGGAGAGGGCAGTTGGGAGGCACCCGGCCTGCAAGGGAGGGCAGTTGGAGGTGATCAACCCTGCAGGAGAGGGCAGTTAGGGGTAACCAGGCCGGCAGAGGAGGGAAGTTGGGGGCAAACAGGCTGGCAGCAGAGTGGTTAGGGGGTGATCAGGCTGGCAGGCAGAAGTGGTTAGGGGCAATCAGGAAGGCAGGCAGGCAAGCAGTTGGGAGCCAGCAGTCCTGGATTGTGAGAGGGATGTCCAACTGCCCGATCGGGCCTAAACGGGCAGTTGGACATCCCTCGAGGGGTCCCAGATTGGAGAGGGTACAGGCTGGGCTGAGGGACAACCCCCCTCCGTGCACGAATTTCGTGCACCGGGCCTCTAGTTTCTATATAAGATACTAGTTCTATGAAGAAAGAGTAATTTATAAACCACTCCTGTAGTCCCATTTATCCCATCTATTATACTAGTATCTCTGGGAACAAACAAGATTACAACCTTGCTTAGCTAGGAACATGTGCTACCTAGGGTTTTGTCTTTTCTGGTACTTCTTGCAGTAGGAACCTCATGTCTGAGACACAAGCATCTGCAGACTTAGAAAAATGGTCTGTCAGGAAAATGTAACAGCAAATAAATAGTAGAGCTGAGGGAAGTTAGCAGATTTCTGAGCATTTATTTTTATATTCCAAAGCACAATGATAAGAATTTACTTAAGCCAAAGTCTTACCATGACTTCCTTGTTCCTTTTTTTTCCTCATACTTGTCTCATATATTATTTTATGACAAGGACATAATTTGCTAACTACTAATTCTATAACCTGAAGTTATTCTGGAATTATGTGAGAAAGAAGTTTCTTTTCTAACTTTACTGAGGTACGAGGTGCTACTTGAGTGAATGCTAATAAAAATGTGAAATATGTTTCTGATAATACTGATAAATAAAACTGGCATTTATAAATCATGTCCTTGACAAAAGAAATCACACCTTCTCTAGCATCTTACATAGGCCACTGCATTTCTCTAAATTTACCAATCAACCTAAGTCTCCTCCTACCAGATGGTGGTATTTTATTTGTGAACTTCAGTTGATATAAGCAAGAAATTAGTTATAGCTATTGTCTTCCTTTCCTTTATATTCTTTCCCCCTTCCTATGGGGTTGCAAAGAAATCCACTATCTTATTCTTGTAACCCTGAACTTAGACTTCATGTGAGACTTCTTTTCACATTCTTTAAATCTTGCTCCATCAGCCAATTTTACGTCTGGCATCATTTTTCTCTATCTCACCCCACCATTCAGACCCTGATAATTGAATGGATTATTATAGGAGTTCCCTGACTTACCTTTCTGCCTCAGTTTTGCCATCCATTCTTTAAACTGTTGCAAAAGCCCTTACACCCTTTCATGTCACCCTAACTCCTCTTGACTTACTAATAGCAAAGAGAAATATATATGGCAGTCACCACCTAAACCAAATGATTAAAAGTGGCATCAGCAACAGTGAGAAAAACCTCATAACACAATGCATCAAAGACAGTTCACCTGGTAGTTTTCTTGCCAAAAATGCATACTTAAAACATAATTATGAGAAAATAATTTTTCAAGTTCACAATGTAAGATCCTATATTAGAAAACTAGCTGTTTTCTTCCCTCACCCCCCCTCCCCAAAATAATCAATATTAGAAAAAATTCTAATCACTATACTGCAATCTGGTTGTTTATCAAGGAAGGGGGGCATGCAATTTGTTTTCCCCTTTTTGTTCCTTACTCTGCAAACTATTAAATATGAATTTTATTTGCAAAAGGTATTGTGTTCAAAATCTTCAGAGATACGCCGAGTGTTCAGCACGCAATCCTTATTGTTTGGAAGCAGCGCATCACTGGTAGCGTCTCCGGGGCAGAGTGCACAGCAAACATTTCCCACAACGAATGTTCTGTCACAGGGGAAACCGGGCAGGAGCATCTGTTAAGAGTCCTTTATGACAGATCAGGATATAGGTGGTGTTGCCAGCAAGGGCTTTTCTTCATTATAAAACAACAGTCTTCAGTAGAATTGGGAGTTACTCAAAGCAGGAAAACAGCTTGCCTGATGAAAGAGGCTACCTTTTCCGTAGCCAAGAAATCACCAACCTGATGTGAAGTTTCTGCTATTAGTCTTCCCTCAGCTGCGCAGGCGGCAGCTGTTCCAGGTTCCAGTTCAGCTCCCCAAGGTTACAGCTGTGAACCTGGGTAATGGCTGTGCTTATTCTCTGCCAGCCTTAACCGTCTTCAGGGGAAAGCTTTTCTTCTGTTTCTTGCTGCTCATTGAAAATCCCTCCTGGAGCAGATGTGCCTCTTCCTGACTTCTGTAGTTTCTGTTTGGGGTTAAGTGGAGCGTTTTGTTTTTTTGGTTTTTTGGGGGGGTTGGTTTGTTTGTGGCCTTACTTTCTAAACTACTGATGACATAGCCAATTTCGAAGTTAGTTTCGGTATATCTGATGGCGCTTCTCTGGTCCCTAAGAAAAAACATTCATGCTAATATCGATGTCAAATAGCTTATGCCTTGAGCATTATAAAACCACTGTTGTTTTTTATATGGTCATGTTTGCTATTGCCACATCAGACTGGGTTTTAAAATTTGGATCACAGCGATGTTAATTAGCCTTATTTTATTTTATTTATTTTATTTTATTTATTTTGTTTTATTTGCTATTTTGTATATTTTCCTGATATGTATTTTAGGCCGTCCAGCCCCTGCAAGCAACCTTCTCTAATCCAAACATTTCCGGGAATCTTTAGGTGTTGTCTCATAGTTGCTCAGGAAGGAGTCCTGTTATTGTACAGCAGTCATCATTCCTTGTCTGCCAGTTGGCCGCCATCAGGAACATCAAATATCCTCATTTTCACCACAACTCCCACATTGCTGCTATCTAGCATCTCCATAGGCCACCAAGTAATACCGGTATGTTATCTGGAGTCCCAATGCAGCCAAGTCAAACTGTCTAGATGAAGAATATCTCCCTCATTTATCCTTTATTTCTATCAGCAATTACTAGCCATTCTCTACCACTTTACCTCCTTTATTTATATCAGAAATCACTAACTAATCACTACCACCCTAAGGGTAGCACTGTTCTAATATTAGAGATAGGATAATTAACAAGAATAGAATAACATGGTTGTGGCCTCATGCATTTGGTCTAGCAGGGATAAAAACATTAAACCAATAGTCACAAGCTTAATGAGTGTTATAATTGAAGGATGACAGGGTGTAATAAAGGCAAGTACAGGGACCCAATATTAAGACCAAGAGCCCAAGAAGGCCTTCCTGAGGAAACTGAGAACTCAGCCATTACTATAATATAGCAAATGAAGAAGAAAGGTAAATAATTCCAAGTAGAAGGAAGAGTAGAAGGTCAGCCTGTCACTGCATTAAGTCTGTAACCTGCTTTTTAACAGGTTAAAAAGTGAGGTGCATATGCCAATTCATAGATTTCTCAATAAATACAATAATGAGAGAGAATCATTGATTGGCTGCCTCCTGCATGCCCCACACTGGGGATGGAGCCCACAACCCAGGCATGTGCCCTTGACTGGAATCAAACCCGGGACCCTTCAGTCCACAGGCTCCATCCACTGAGCCAAACCAGGCTAGTCAGTAATGAGTTTTAACTTAAATTCTCTTTGTCTAAAACAAATATAGGTACATACATTTTATTTTAATTTTGACCTTTTTGTGTCTGTATTTCAGATGCACCTAAGGTAAAGAGTACATTGACAAATTTCCTTTTGTGAAATAGTCCTCTGGACAATCATTGTTTTTTCACTGGAGAGCTTAGTCCCATTATTATTGCTACTGCTATATTTATACAAATTTCTACTGTTCTATTTCAGGGTTTTTGCTTATGTCATTTTTTTTCTTTGTTGTTTTCTTTGAAATTTTTTCACATTTTGTTCTTGTATTTTATTTGTTTTCTATTGTCACTTTTGATGGCACCCTTCATATTCTATTTTATGTTAACCTTAAATAATTTATCATATTTCAATAAAAAATAAAGCTATCTTATATGTCTGTTTTCCATAAAGTGCCCATAAAATTACAAGGTTGTTTGAATTGTTTAAAGCTGATCATCCCTCTCCCCATTTAATAAAATTTTTGTTGGCTGTTTTAATTTTTTATTTATACATAATTACATGATAGTTATAACAATATTATCATTGTGATCTTATGTTTAGATTTACCAGCATATTTAGTAATATTTTTGCTCACTATATTTCTCTTTGCATTTTAGAAGTTCAATCAAATCACTTTTCCTCTGTCTGACACTTGTTTTTCATAATTTTTGTTACTAAGGAACTATTAGAAGTCAGATGTCTTTGTTTTTTAAAAAAAAGCTTTAAGTTTTCCCTTAGTTTTAAAAGATATTTTGCTGGGTATATAATTGTAAAGGTGAAAGTAACCTTTACTCAACACATTTAACATATTATTTTATTGGGTTGAAAAGAAATTATCTACCAATATAAATTGACTGCTATATAGGTTCTCTTTCTTTCTCTTTGGTTGGTTTTATGACCCTCTCTTTGTCTTTGGATTTGCATTTTTCTACTTGTGATTTGGCTCACTGTGATTTGTCTACATATGAATTTCTTTTTATTTGCTATGATAAGAATATATTGGGCTTTCTGGCCCTTAAATTGTTTAGCAGCCAATTTTTCTCTTCAAATTTTGTTTCCGTTTCACTCTACCTATTATCCTGGCCTCTGATTCATCTTTCTCACTCTACAGTCTAGGTGTTTTAATTCCTCTTTCATATTTTTCTTCCTTTTTTCTGGCTATCTTCTTAATAATTGCCTCAGATCCCAATTCCAGTTTATTAATGCTCTTTTCAACTTTGCTTTCTCTGCCATTTAATATGTCTTTATTTTTTAAAATCTTTAAATGTTCTTATTTCTATAATTTCCATTTGGTTCTTCAGCAAATATGCTTGGTTGTATTTATAGTTTCGTTGTCCATGGTCATTCAGGAGCACTTTTATTTCTTTTATGTTAAAAATTTTATTGATTTTATATTCTTTGGATAATCCCAACGCAAGAAGTAGTTATATGTCTGATTCTGTTATTTATCTGTTTTCTTGTTGGCTCAGGTTGATGGGGCTTTGTCTCCTTGTGTGATACAATTAATTATCATCAATCATGGATCCATAATTGTGAATTTGTCTACTCGCTAAAATTTATTTGTAATTTTAAAATCAATATTCATGGTACTTCCGTGGTCATACATAGACGTGTGCAGAGCAACAAAAATGTTGAATCACTTGATACACACATTCCCTGCTGAAGGTGAAACAGGTGATGCCCAGCTTTCTTATTTCAGCTCCGCTTCTATAAACAAGCATCTAATGTGCAGCCGACTTTTTTTGCATTTTTCTACTCGTGTGTCTGTGAGAGATTTTATAATTTAACATAGGCCCTATGTGTAGAGCTAAAGTTCTGTCTACTGTTCGTAAACACAAGATTTTGATGTGCCAATAGAGAGAATATGTGTGCTAGAATAATTTCATTCAGCCATAAGTGAAAGTCCTGTTGGAAAAAAGCTCAGTGAATCAACAATATATTAAATATAGTATCTTTAAACAGAAACACACCTAATAAAAATGGATGTATTGGTTAGATGATGAAACTTTATGACTAGAGGCTCACAGGAACCTCAAGTCATAATTATATTATGTCTAGAGGCCTGATGCACAAAATTCATGCAAGAGTAGACTTCCTTCCCCTGGCTGCCGGCACCAGCTTCCCCCTGGCACCCAGGACCCAGACTTTCTTCTGGCCACCGGCAGGCACCTGGGACCCGGGGTTCCCTCAAAGAGCTAGCTTTGTCCGGAAGGTCTTCCAGAAGGATGTCCAGTCTAATTAGCATATTATGCTTTTATTATTATAGATTTTTTTTTAAATTAGGATCAATGGGTTACTATTTGCTAATTTAGTGTTCATGGCAATTTTATATAACAAACTAGAGGCCCGGTGCATGAAATTCATGCATGGGGTGTGTGTCCCTCAGACCAGCCTGCACCCTCTCCAGTCTGGGACCCCTCGAGGGATGTCTGACTGCGCGTTTAGGCCCGGTAGGATAGGGCCTAAACGGGCAGCCAGACATCCCTCTCACAATCCAGGACTGCTGGCTCCCAACTGCTCATCCACCTGCCTTCCTGATTGCCCCTAACCACTCCCCTGCCAGCCTGATTGATGCCTAACTGCTCCCATGCCAGCCTGATTGCCCCTAACTGCCCTCCCCTGCAGGCCTGGTCCCCCCAACTGCTCTCCTCTGCAGACCTGGGTCCCCCCCAACTGCCCTTCCCTGCAGGCCCAGTCGCCCCAACTTCCCTCCTCTGTTGGCCTGGTCACCCCTAACTGCCCTCCCGTGCAGGCTTGATCGCCCCCAACTGCCCTCCCTTGCAGGCCTGGTCCCTCCCAACTGCCCTCCCCTGCTGGCCTGATCGCTCACAACTGCCCTCCCCTGCTGGCCATCTTGTGGCCGCTATCTTGTGTCCACATGGGAGCAGCCATCTTTGACCACATGGGGGCAGCCATCTGGTGTGTTGGAGTGACGGTCAATTTGAATATTACTCTTTTATTAGATAGGATACCACAAATAATGAGAATATCTTGTATTTATCTGTGAGTTCATATTCACTGGACTTCATCTGTTGAATTATTTAATAGAAAAGTAATATTCCTCCAAGAATAGTTTGTATTTTCTTCTGCCAGTTGCCTAATAGCCATGTAATCCCAGGGCAGCTTTAAATAAAGCTATCTGCTTGAAGTTTTATAATAAACAGTTTGAATGAATTCAGGCTACACAACTTTGTAAACAACCACTTATGTTTACAGATTCTCAATAGAGATATTTTTTTCTGTCTACTATGGATCAGATTGAGAAATTTATCTTGGTTCTTGTTAACATTTGCTCAGAAGAAATTGGACTTTGGAGGTCCCAGGTTTACATGGGGGCCTTCTAGTTACATCCCTGGCTTGGCCAAAAGATTTATTATCTCCTATAATATGCATAACTGCATAACTACCAAAAGTGAATCTCAAAGTTATTACTTTTGGCAAATTCCCTTAAGAGACATTCTGACTTTGGTACTTATTTCTATCCCTGGATTCCCTTTTCTTTTTCCTTTGTAGGTGTATTATTAAGCATAAGATCAGGGACTGATGTTAAAAAAATATTAAAATAAAATTTTTAGCATTCTTATTTTTTTTCTTCAGGACATGGGCTCAGTATGGTAGAAACACAATTCCCCTTTTCTAGAAAGTTTATAATTCCAAGCAAGGGCCAACATTTAAAAGACTGTCAGCACAGACTGAAATCTCCCACCAAATCCTTTTCCTGGCTCTTTCTAGCTCTGTGACATAAGGTAATTTATATAATTCTTTTGTTTTCATTATCTATTTCTTCAAAATGGTATAATTGGGATTCCATGTGCATTGTTTATGGACTATCAAATGAGATAATGCATGTAAATACATATATCATAGTGCTGCTACATGTTTACATATTAATTGAAGGAGAGAATATGGTCCAACAAGTTCAAGTTTTGGAACAAGAAATATTTACATTTTATCATCTGGGAAGCTTCAAAGAATAAAGTGGGTAGCCATTTTCTTATTTCAAGGAAGTTAGATAAAACTTGCACTTCTTTCCAAGACTTACATGCAATCATACACATGATACCAGATTCCTGTTTTTAAAGTAAGAATTCCTGTTTTTAAATCATGAATATTCTGCTCACATTAAAAGAATGTTGCTAACTCAATATTCAAACTTGAATACCTTCATTTGGCTGTCATGGTGACTCAGGTTTTTGTTAGATTATCATCAATAATTGGTATAGTAAAGTTTGTTGTGCTTATTGAAATAATGGTAATATTAATAAGTGAATGTCACTGCCAAGTTTGCATTCATTATTCAATTTTTAAAATTTCTCTTTGTTGTTGCAAGTATTAGCTGTCCCTTTTGTGTGTTTTTTCCCACTGACCCCCTCTATTCTGCACCCTCCTGGTCCTTCACCACACTACTGTCTGTGTTCATATATATATATATATATATATATATATATATATGAACACAGACAGTAGTGCCCAGTGCACAAAATTAAAGGCCCGGTGCACAAAATTCATGCATGGGGGAGGGGGTCCCTCAGCCCGGCCTGCACCCTCTTCAATCTGGAACCCCTTGGGGGATGTCCGACTGCTGGTTTAGGCGCCATCCTGCAGGGACCTCTCGCTCCTAACCACTTGCCTGCCTACTGGCTTGATCGCTGCCTAACTGCTCCTCTGACAGCCTGATGGCCCCCAACTGCCTTCCCCTGCCAATCTGATGGCCCCCAACCACCCTCCCCTACCGGCCTCATGGCCCCCAACTTCCCTCCCCTGCCAGCCTCATGGCCCCCAACTGTCCTCCCCTGATGGCCTCATGGCCCCAACTGCCCTCCCTTGCTGGCCTAATTGCCCCTAACTGCCTCTGCCTTGGCCCCCACCACCGTGGCTTTGTGCGGAAGGAAGTCGGATGGTAGGAAGATGTCTGGTCTCCCAGTCTAATTAGCATATTACCCTTTTATATTCCCTGGTTCATTATTTAATATTTTAATGTTCAACAAAAAAGTTATAGATGGTACACTGTTGCATTGCAGTAGAAAAGGCTGCAGTACAATTAGAACCAATTATATATGGTCAGGCAAACAAAACAAAAGTTTATGTGATAATCACATTACCAGCCAACATGAGTTTTCCTAGCTGAAAGGTGACTCTTCTCCATGTGGTGATTCAGGGAGCCAGGCACTTTGCATCTTGTGGTTTCAGCATCTCATAGAGATTTAATGATATTCAAGTCAGAAGACAGAAGGTAGTAGTCAATAGCCACACCTTTTTTAAGCCTCTAAACTGGTTTTACTCATGACACTTTTGTCACCAAATGTGTGGTGTTTTTCCCAACACCAGGAAATTCTCCAATTATCCAGATACCATCTAAGTGTACTGCTATTCAATTCAACCCTAACACTAAGGACTCAGAGTTAACGCAGATCCCATAGGTTAAGGATTCAGCCCTACAAGATTCTCCCGATTTCAGATGCCCCTTGCAAGTACTAGATTGTCAACTGCACTTCTGACCAACCAGATATATAATTCAGGGGTTTCCATGATCCTCTCCTCAGTTTCTATAATCTTCTGAAATGTCTCACAGAACCCAGGAAAACACTTTACTATTACCACTATATTCCAAAGACAACTCAGAAACAGCTGGATAGAAGAGATGCATGGGGAAAGATATGGGGAAACAACACTCAGATTCTATACTCTCTCCAGGAGTATTACTCTTCCAGCACCTTAATGTGTTCACCAACCAGGAAGCTCACTGTACCCCATTGTTTAAGGTTGTTTCTGGAGTTTTCATTAGGTAGGCATGGTTAATTAAATCATTGGGCATTGATGATTTGCTCAATCTCTACTCCTTCTCTGGGGATGAAACTGAAAGTTCGGAGATCAGGCAGGATGTTGTTGGTAATAAGAACCAACATTCTAATCATGCCTTGGTCTTTCTGGCAACCAGCCCCCATCCTCATACTATCTAGGGGCCCACCAAGAGTTGTCCTATTAGAACAAAAGGTGCTCTTATCATCCTATCACTTAGGGCATTCCAAGGGATTTAGGAGCTCTGTCAGGAACTGGGGACAAAAATCAAATATATATTTCTTATTGTAACACAAAGCTCTTTGGCTCCAAATGGTGCATGTAATTTCTACTCATATCTCTTTGGTTAGAACCCAGTGATAAGGCCAAACCCAACTTCAAAGAAATCTGGGAATTTTAGACGATCAGTATATCTTAGGATAAAAGTAATTATGTCTTTTAAAACAGCTGGTATTTTCCAACAATAGGTATTAATATCTAGAGTCAAAGCAAAATTCTGTTTTATTCCAATATCTGAAGTAGAACTAAACCATTGTTCTACATAGTCCAAAGTTAAAATTAATGTATAATACACATTAATTATTAGGAAAGTTAAATTTCTGCTTAGGTAGCACATGAATAGTAAATTTAGTATATATAATTTATGTTTTATAACCATGGTAGCTGAATAAAGATTTTAGCTCAAAGTAAAGATTCTGAATATATGCATTAGAGCAATTACTTCTATAAGTGATATAAGTTCTTCCAGAAAAACCATTTCATTGATGGAATTCCCTGATCCAGGGTGTATGTGAATAAAATAGTTGAAATGACTCAAATGCTTGGTAGCAGAAACCTATAAAAGTCCATTTAAATCAAATGCCAAGCACCACATTTGGGCACAAGTTCTTCCTGAGAGCTAAGAGAAGCAATATGACAGTTAAAAGGAACATAGTTTAACAATGTCATGTTGCTTTGTCAGGGATGTCTTTGTAATGACTAAGAAGCAGCTTAATAAGATGATTGGAATGAAGGCTAAATATGACAAAAGTACAAAGCGCTTTCCTCATGTCATTCCTCAGAGAAACGTGGGTGGCAAACATTATCTCTGTTTTGTAGATTGAAAAATGAAATACTTTATGCACTTAGAGACATTTTGCTGGCTTCTGACTTTTAAACAGGTGTAGAGTTTCCTTTTATAGATATATAATCATTGTTACATCAGCTTTAGACTCCTGTAATATTTTCAAACAAAAGCATATCTAGGATTGTTGAGATAATCAAGGTGTAATTCTATATTATTTTTCATAAACCCTATAACTCCGCTTAAATAATAAAGTGCTGGACAAAACTGAGAGTGTTATGCTTGATCTTACCTAGAGAATCTGTAAGATTTAGAGTAAGATTTTTTAAAAGTATTTATTTGTAAGACTATCTATCTATATAAAAGCCTAAGCAACCATCACAACCAAACAAATGACCAAACAGGCTGTGTGGGGTGACCAGGCCGGCAGGGGGGTCAGTGAGGGGCAACCAAACAACTGAACAGCAGGCTGGATGGGGCAACCAGGCTGGCAGGGGGGCAGTTGGGGGCAACCAGGCCAGCGGGGGGGAGGGAGGGGGGGGAGGGGGGAAAGGGCAGGTTGGGGCGATCAGGCCCGCAGGCAGAGGCAGTTAGGGGTGATCAGGCCGGCGGAGGGGGGGGGGCGGTTGGGGGCAACCAGGCCAGTAGGGGGGGCAGTGAGGTGTGATCAGGCCAGCAGGCAGAGGCGGTTAGGGGTGATCAGGCTGGCAGTGGGGCAGTTAGGGTTGATCAGGGAGGCAGACAGGTGAATGCTTAGGAGCCGGCGGTCCAGGATTGTGAGAGGCATGTCCGACTGCCGGTTTAGGCCCAATCCCCAGTATCGGGCCTAAACCGGCAGTCAGACATCCCCAAGGGGTCCCAGATTGGAGAGGGTGTAGGCTGGGCTGAGGGGACCCTCCCCCCCCTCATGCACAAATTTTGTGCACCAGGCCTCTAGTATAACTTACAATACTCTTATATGATTGGAACCCCAAACAGGTACCTGAAACATTTACAATCTGCATTTTTTTTTTTTTAGCTAAATGCAAGAATATCCAGGAATTTGGCAATTTTACTTATACTAAAATAGAAAATGAAAACATAGTCTTGAAAAGTCCCATGTTTAGCTCTAAGTTCATGATTAAATATGGCATGACTCTGCATACAATTAATGAAACTCTAAGGGAATTACTGAGTTAAAACTTCAGTACTCAGCAGTCAGAAGTTATGTAAGGAACAGCCTAATAGCAATGGCCTCCTCTGTCAATTGATGAGCTGCAGCATGGGACCCTACTGTTCTCATTCCTGATCACAGCAGTCTTCTCTTAGAACCGTGGTAAAGCTGTTCTCTTCTAATACTTCTCACCTAACCAACTTACCTCAATTCATCGCTATAGTTATGAATATCAGAGCACCCTTCTGACTTGGAAAGAGAATTAGAATACTTTTTCAGCAGCCCTAAATGACAGGAATATTTGCTATTATAATTAAGGCCATATTCCATATTCTGTATCTATAATTGGCTGAAGGTTCACCAGAAATTCTGCAAAAGTTAAACTGATTTGTACAAGAGTGGCCAAAATGTCACTTGCTTCTATCAGGATCCCTAGGGGAATAGATAGAAATGAATTTCATCAAAGTTTATTACCGCCCACTCACTTTTAGGAATCAATTATATGACTGTAAAACTTTAACAAAAAAAGGGAGCGTGTTAATAGCAATTTATATATAGCAATTTAAAAACAAGTTAAATTAATTAAAAACTCAATTACATTATTTTTTGTTGGCCTTTATATCCCATATGCAGCAATTAATAATCACCCATCTTTACTTAAGAAATGATACAATTTTTTTTTACTTTGTGTTAAATATATTTTATGAATATGTAGCTTAAGAATTTGACATAATTTTAATAATAAATTATGTGTTGCCTTATAGAGAATGGAAATTATAAAATAAAAATGATATCATATTTCTGATAAATATTTAGCCCTCAATATTTAGCCTTCATGTGCTTAAGGCTAGTAATTATTAATTATTTTCACAAGCAAATTAATTTTTAATACACTTAGCTTTCTGGATTCCATAACTACTTTTTCCCAAGCAATACTTATTTCCATCCTTTGTCCACTCATATGCCAAGTGATTTAATATTTATTTTAAACATATTTATAAATATTCTTTACCTTTTGATATTTTCTACTATCAACATGAGTCACATGGTTTATAATGAATTTAGAGTAAACTCCCCTCTCAAAAAATACAGAAGCAGCCAAAGTTGATCTTGTATTCCTATGTTTTTAAAAATGTTATTGAATTTATTGGGGTGACATCTATACTAATAATAGAAGAATATGCAAATTGTCAGGGATGCCATCACAGTAATGACCAATCAGCTAGCTGTGAGCGCAGCAGGCGCAGGTGGGGACTTGTAGTGTTGGGGGTGGGGCTGTAGCGCAGGGCTCCATGTGCCTGTGCCAGGGGTCCTGAGGTCCGCAGAGGTCCGCAGGCCTCTGCCATGGCCCAGCCCGGAGTAGGGGCCATGGCGGGGGCCTCCGCATGCCTGCGCTGGGGGTCCTGAGGCACGCGGAGATCCACAGGCTTCTGCTGTGGCCTGGCCTGGGGGCAGGGCCACAGAAGGGGCTTCCACGCACCTGCTCTGGAGGAGGCCCTGATCAACAGCCGCCCCAGCTTCTGTGAGGGCCAGAGAGACAGAGCCTAATCAGCAGCCATGGGGGCTGCTGCGAGGCCCGGAGAGAGGCAGGGCCTGATCAGCAGCCACTGCGGCTGTTGCGAGGGCCAGAGAGAGAGAGGCAGGGCCTGATCAGCAGCCACCGCAGCTGCAGTGAGGCCCAGACAGAGAGGCAGGGCCTGATCAGCAGCCCCCATGGCTGCTGCGCTGTGGGCCCAGGTCTGGGCTCATGCAGGAGGCAACCAATTGATGTGTCCCTCTCACATTGATGTTTCTTTTTGTCTTTCCCTCTCTTTTCCATGCTCTATAAAAATCAATGGGAAAATATCCTCAGGGAGAATAGGAAGAAAGAAAGAAAGAAAGAAAGAAAGAAAGAAAGAAAGAAAGAAAGAAAGAAAGAAAGAAAGAAAGGGAGGAAGGAAGGAAGGAAGGAAGGAAGGAAGGAAGGAAGGAAGGAAGGAAGGAAGAAAGGTCATATCCTATGAAAGAGACATCTTGAAAATGCCTAAAGAAAGTTATTATTTTTTTTTTTGTGGTGAAGGGACTGGAGTCTATGTTGATGAAAACACCTTGGTGGCTGCAAGGGCCAAGGGCCGAGGGCCAGCAGCTGTGGCAGCCAGCAGTGGCAGTGGCAGCAGGGTGATTGGGGCGGCGCCTTCCCCTGATCAGCCCAGTGGCCTCCCTCAGAGGGAGGCCAGACTGTGGCTTAGGCCTGCTCCCCTCGGAGAGCAGGCCTAAACCTTCAGTAGGACATCCCCTGAGGGCTCTCAGACTGTGAGAGGGGGCAGGCTGGGCTGAGGGACTCCCCCCAGTGCACGAATTTTTGTGCACAAGGCCTCTAGTCTATCTAATAATAGAGTAGTATGCAAATCATCACTCCGCTACACTCACAAGCCACGCCCACCAGCCACGCCCCAGCCACGCCCACCATCCAATCTGAGTGAGTATGCAATTAAACTGAAAACATGGCGGCAGCCCCGCCCCCCAGCCTCTCTGGTCTCTGGGAATCTGAGAAGTCAGGCGCCAGCGCCTGAGGCTGGCTGCAGCCACAGAGACCAAGAAGCCGCCTGCCCCATGATCCCAGGCTGCAGCCAGCCTCAGAAGCCTCAGGTCCGCCTGCCCAACGTCCTGGGGAGACGGAGAAACTGGGCCCCAGCGCCTGAGGCTGGCTGCAGCCACGGAGACCAAGAAGCCACCTGCCCCATGATCCCAGGCTGCAGCCAGCCTCAGAAGCCTCAGGTCCGCCTGCCCAACGTCCTGGGGAGACAGAGAAACCGGGCCCCAGCACCTGAGGCTGGCTGCAGCCACGGAGACCAAGAAGCCGCCTGCCCCACGATCCCAGGCCTCAGCCAGCCTCAGAAGCCTCACGTCCGCCTGCCTCACGTCAGCCTGCCCCACGTCCAGGGGAGACGGAGAAACCGGGCCCTGCATCTGAGGCTGGGTGCGGCCGGGAGAGGAAGAAGCTGCCCACCCCATGATCCCAGGCTGCAGCCAGCCTCAGAAGCCTCAGGTCCGCCCGCCCCATGTCCTGGGGAGACGGAGAAACCGGGCCCCAGCACCTGAGGCTGGCTGCAGCCACGGAGACCAAGAAGCTGCCTACCCCGTGATCTCAGGCCTCAGCCAGCTGGAGAAGCGGTTCACCCCACATCCTGGGAGAGACAAGAAACCAGGTGCCAGTGCCTGAGGCTGGCTGCAGCCCGGGAGATGAAGAAGCCGCCTGCCCTGTGATCCCAGGCTGCAGCCAGCAGCAGAAACCTCAGGTCCACCTGCCCCACCTCCTGGGGGAGAATGAGAAACCGGGCCTCAGTGCCTGAGGCTGGCTGCGACCTGGGAGATGAAGAAGCAGCCTGCCCTGTGATCCCAAGCCGCAGCCAGCTGGAGAAGCCGCCCTCCCCACGTCCTGGGGGAGACAAGAAACCGGGTCCCAGTACCTGAGGCTGGCTGCAGCCCGGGAGATGGAGAAGCCGCCCACCCTGCGGTCCTGGGCACCAGTACCTGTGGCTGGCTGTGGCCTGGGAGACAGAGAAGCCGCCCACCCTGCAGTCCTGGGCACCAGCACCTGCAGCTGGCTGTGGCCTGGGAGACAAAGAAGCTGCCCACCCTGCAGTCCTGGGCGCCAGCACTTGCAGCTGCAGCACAGACGAAGCCCCCTGTCCACCATCCCCTAAGGCTGCAGCCAGCCTGGGCGCCTATGGCTGACCAGAGGGAGGGAAGCCGGGAGCCTGGGTGCCTGTGGTCAGCTGGAGGAGGGAATCCTGGGTACCAGGTGTGGGCTGAGGCAGAGGTAGTTAGGGGCAATCAAGCCAGCAGGGGAGCAGTTAGGGACAATCAGGCTGGTAGGCAGAAGCAGTTAGGGGCAATCAGGCAGGCAGGTGAGCAGTTAGGAGCCAGCAGTTCTGAATTGTGAGAAGGATGTCCAACTGCTGGTTATCCCATGAGGGGTCCCAGATTGGAGAGGGTGCAGGCCAGGCTGAGGGACACACTCCCCGCTGCCCCCTGTGCACGAATTTCGTGCATCGGGCCTCTAGTCTATATATATAAAAGCCTAAACCACTGAACGACCAAATGACCTGTCAACCAGTCGCTATGACACAGAGTGACCACCAGGTGGCAGATGCTCAAAGCAGGAGCTGCCCCCCAGTGGTCAGTGTGCTCCCACAGCGGGAGCACCGCTCAGCTGACTGACCCATCCCAGAGGTCCACCAGCCACTCACTCTCTCAGTAGTCCTGCAGGTCCAATATCCACAGAACGGGCTAGGCACCGCTGGACCAGTGCTGCCGGCACGATCCCAACAGTGGATCCTAGAAGTCGGCCTCGGGCACTGCAGCCGCTTTCCCTCCCTAGATGCTCCACAAGGAAGAAACAATATAAAAGCAGCCACCAGGTGGCTCCTGACAACCAGCGCAAACATTAGCGGGACAGATTCGGATCCCGGGCCAGCAAGGGCATCTCACGCCTGCCCGGAGGGCCGAGTTCATCCCAGCCCCCCGCCCCACCCCCTTTTGGATGGCCACTAGACACAGGGCTTATGACTGGCGAGCACTACTGCAGCAGCGCCAGCCTTTTCCAATCGGGACTGACTGGGCGCGAGCCCGTGGCAGGTGCAGTGGGGCCGAGATGAATGGGAGCAGCAGGTAGGAGTGGCTGGTGGTGTTGGATTGCTGGTTTCGGCCTGATCCTGCAGGCCACCCCAAGGGACCCCACCCATGCATGAATTCGTGCATCAGGCCTCTAGTTGGTTAATAAAATTATACCGGTTTCAAGTGTACAATTCTATAATTCATCATTTGTATATTACATTGTATGTTTACCACCCAGAGTCAATTCTCCTTCCATTACCATTTATCCCCCCTTTATCCTCTTCTATCTCCCCTCACTCTCCTTTCCCTGTGGTAATCACCATACTGTTATCTGTGTCTATGTGTTTTTGTTTTTTTCTGCTTTGTTTAGGCCCTTCACCTTCTTCACCCTGCCCCCCAACTCCCCTTCCTTCTGACAGCTGTCAGTCAGTTCCTTTTACTTATGAGTGTGATCTATTTTGTTTGTAAATTTTGTTCATTAGATTCCACATATAAGTGAGATCATATGCTATTTGCCTTTCTCTGACTGGCTTATTTCACTTAGCATAATACTCTCTAGGTCCATCCATGCTGTAACAAAAGTTAAGCTATCCTTATTTTATATGTAAATGTACCACAGCTTTTTTTATCCACTCATCTATTGATGGGCACTTAGGCTGCTTCCACATTTTGGCTATTGTAAATAACACTGCAAAGAACATAGGGGCATATATTTTTTCAAATTAGTCTTTTGGGTTTCTTCAAATATATTCCCAGAAGTGAAATCACTAGGTCATAAGGCAGTTTAAACATACTGCCATTATCCCCTTATTTATATCTGCCAACTATCTCTCTTTAACTTTGTCCAGAGTAAGATCAGTCACTCTTCCTTCTAACTACAGCCAGTGGTTGGTCTAATCTTGAAGAGATTATACAAGAGTGACTGAACCATAGAAGTTTGTCCGAAAACTTCTATGGTTCAGTCACAAAGGATGATTCAGTGTTAATAAATTGAGAGTAGGAGATGAACATTTTAGTAAGCAGTGGAAATATGTGAAAGACAAAGTGTGTTTGGAATAATGGTGATAATTTTGGTCTAGGATATATGAGGATAATGACAAGAGATTACATAGTTTTACATTCAGATATAAGCAATTTGTATCTATATGTAATATCCAATGATTGTTAATATATAACTCAATACAGAAAAGAAGGAAGTAAAGAAAAAATGGAAGGAAAAGAGATGGAATAACAGATAGTGAAAAGAAGAAGGAAGGAAGAAGGAAAAAAGAAAAAAAGATAGAAGGGAAAGAAGAAAGAATGAATAAAATCCTGTATCCTGAGAGAGGTCTCACAAAGCAATAAAATCTTCATTACGCAGTGTTATGGTAGTTCAGCTCCTATAACCAAATATCAACAAATCCAGTTACACAATCCCAAACCAGAAAAATGTGAACCAGTCTCAAACACAAAAACAAAAAACCTAGACTGACACTGAGATAACTCAGCTGTTGGAATTAGTAGATAAATACACTGAGTGGCCAGATTATTATGATCTCTGAATGCATAATAATCTGGCCACTCAGTGTATTTGTATCTCAAATGGGTACCAAAGTATTCTAGACTTTTGTTGGAGATCAACCACCTATTTGCCCTGAGCTTTCTATCAGCCAGTGCAAAGGGGAAAACTGATCAGGTGCACAATTTATAGTATATGATATCAAATAAATGAGGTACTCAAGAGAAGTAGGAGTGGCAAGATTATTATGCATTCAGAGATCATAATAATCTGGGCACTTAGTGTATTTTAAAGTCAATATTATATTATACTCAGTGAAAATAAAGGAAGATATACTCATGTAAATGAAAAAATAAAAAAAATATAATCACAAATTAAAACCATGAAACAGATTCAAATAGAAGTTTTGGAACCAAAAAAATTTAAGTTAGAACCTAAATTAAAAATTCACTTGATGAGCCCTACAGAAGAATCCTATATAATAAAAGCCTAATATGCTAAGTATACTGTTGTCTGGTCAGCCATTCGACGAATCAAAGCGTAATATGCTAATGATATGCTAAGGCAAATCAACTGCTCGCTATGATGTGCACTGACCACCAGGGGGCAGATGCTCCGACCAGGTTAGCTTGCTGCTGGGGTCCAGTCCATTGGGGCTTAGCGAAATGGGCCAGCAGAACACTGCCTAGAGCCCTCCCGAGGTCCCTCCCTGGCTGGCCAACCTCCCACACCCTCCCTGGCCCCGATTGTGCACCGGTGGTGTCCTTCAGCCTGGCCTGTGACCTCTTGCAATCTGGGACCCCTCAAGGGATGTCAGAGAGCATTTTTCAGCCAAATCCCGCAGGCCAGGCTGAGGGACCCCACTGGTGCACGAATTCGTGCACCAGGCCTCTAGTGAAGATTATAAAGCAACATAGGACTTGCAGATAAATAAATAGAAATACTCAAATCTGAAGAACAAATAGAAAATAGATTGGAAAAAAGTGTCAGAGTCTCAGAGTCATGTGAAATAATAATGAAACTATAATATGTATAGAATTGTAGTTCCTGAAAAGGAAGAGAGAAACAACAGAGGAGAAGGTATTTAAATAAATAGTAACTGAAAATGTCAAGAATTTGGTGCATGATATACTTACATATTCACAAATACATTCAGAACACTACATTCTGAAATGTTGTTTTTTAGCATCTGTGAAAATACTTACTTATCCTTCCTTATCAAAATAATTGTGGATATAGAAATCAGATAATTAAGCTTTGTTGTACCCTGCTATTTAATTGACAAAATTGTCTTTTCTTTGATTAACTTGAAAGGAAGTCAACATATCTATGAAAGACTAAATGACATATAGTAAGAATAAGGAGAGCTATGGTTATGACCAAATGTCTAAAAATTGTAAATACTTGTTTTTGGAGAAACTAAGACTTGACCTCTCTTTGGGGAGATTATGCAGTCTATATTGCAGAAACATTATGATGCAGAAATTGGTTGTTTATAAATATTTTATTATGCAGTGGAAAGACAGATTAACCTAATATTTTTAAACATACAGTTTATTCTTGACCTCATGCTGAGATTTTTCTCTTTACCTCTCTATATTTTAATCCTCAGTTATCAGGAGAGAAAAATGACATTCAACGAGCATAAACCGGCACAAGTAGCGAGAGCGTTAGTCAGTCTGACTCTAAAGGCTCTCATTTCTCACATGTAACAATATAAAAGGGAGAATAAATAAATACATACTTATTTTCTACAATGAAAACAACAACAATTGAAATGTAGCAAATGCCATCACAAATTGCAGAGTGTAGAAAATGACATGCCTAGAGCACCATTGCAAAACCTGATTAATGCAGGAAGCATAAATGGGTTCCTACCAAATATCTATTTCTGCAATTTTTTGTTTTTAGTACTGCCAACCAAGAGACACTATAGTGGTCTCTACAACACTAAAAATATATCAAGTGATTTGCTTGACAGCTAATGCACTGCTATAAAGCATAGTTATTTTATGAATACCCGATCAAAGCAGGAATATATCTATTTAAAATAGCTAATTATCACATATGTAATGTTTTCTCAAGTAGTTAAATCATAAATTTCAAAACTTACTCATTCTCTACTATGAATAATACTGTTTAAAGTTATTCCTTTTTCCTCTAGAGTAGTTCTTAGAGACTCTGAAATATTTTCCTATTCAAGAGAGAACATTTCCAGTGCCATTACCAGTAAAGCATAGTAATATTTGGGCAGAGTGTGTTCTGTGATAGTAAGTTTATACATGACTAGAACACAAAAACAATATTTAACTTTCATCTCTGAGTTTAGTGAAGTGGAAACCATGCAATTTTTTCTGTCAGTGCTTGCGAGCTTTCCCAACTCTGGAGTAGTCGTCCATAAAATGGGCTGTATAACTACTAGGGGAATTTTAAGGAGGTAGCATTAAACTAGACAATCTAGCTATATCATTCTCTTTAAGAAGCTGAAGTTTTAATAAAGATTCCTTTGAACACTAAAAGTTTTTGTGCAGATGAATATTGATGTGCATGAATATCTAGTAATTTAAAAAATGTCACTATTCAAAAAACTTTGTACAGGAAGCTACTATTTAAAGCAGAAAATTTCATTCTCAAAATGTAAAAGCATCCATGTATTATTAATCAAATCAGTACATTACTTTTAAAACATTATTCCTCAAAATATTTTTAAGTTTTGCCTCCTGGAGAAAATTATTTTGAATACATATGTAAAAAAAGAATAAGTAACCAAGATTGATTTGGAACCAATATTGATTTGTCATGGGATACAGAAATAAGTATTGCATATATAAATCTTGGTATTAATGGCATTAAAGTGATAAAGGCATATCCACATTAATGTACATGTCAACAATTTTCCTATTTTTTACTTCATCATATAAGTAAACATGAGTTCTATGAGGTAGAAGGATAAATACAAGATTCAAGAATGATAAGGGATTGTGGGAACTGGGTGGTAGGCATGTTATAATTTTTTAACATCCCCGAGTCTCCACTTAAAAATAAACCTAGCAACTAAATAGAAAAGCCATAACCCTATGGACAACCTTTTAGTGAAATAGGTAAGAAGGCACCCCTATGAACCCAAAGATGTAGTTAATGGGAGAAAAAACAACAACAATAATAGCAAAAGCCCTGCCTAGTTTCAGTGTCCTTGCAGGAGAAAGCAAAAAGAGTAATAAGGAATCTGATAGGTCTAAGAACAGTAAAACCCAAATAGCCAACATCTATTTACTAAAAATCACTACGCATCAATCAGTAAGCAGCAGCTAAAATTGGAAGGGGGAATACCTACTGCAAAATTGGGTAAGTGCAGGAGTTTGTGAGAAGGTATGAAAGGTCTGGAGAAACCTCTCAAAATTGAACATCCAGGGAATCACTACAGAATTTGTCATTGCCTCTTGGGGCAAAAGCTAATAGTTGAGGCAAACCACAGACAAATCTAAAAGCTTGGGAGGAAAGGATAGGGAATGACATGTTTCTAGGAATAAGTGTAGGGAAGCTTCCACATGCTCCTGGGAATCTAAAATACCACACTATGCCCAAGGCTAGGTACATGCTCAGAAAAGGCCTATGAAGGCCCCAACAAAAGTGAATCATGTGGCAAGGTTGAAAACTACCTTCCTGAGTGTAGAAGTTGTGCCTTGATATACAATCAGAGCGCAGCTGCAAATATTTGAAATTGGGTTTTTCCCCTGGTGTTCAAGGTATCACTGTCAAATTACAAGTTGAATACCATAAAAATGAAACAGAAAGTTCAAGGGCCACATACAACAAATATAAACATTACAAAATGAATGTGGAAAAACTCACTGAACAAACAAATGAACAACTATAGCAAGCAGAACCAGAAGTCACTAGGGAGCGGGAGAATCTGACACTGAGGTTTGTCACATTAAAATCTTCAAAATATCTATTTTTCAATACAAAAATTATGACACATGCAAAGAAACAAGAATGTAGGACATGTATGACCCATATAGAAGAAAATAAAAGTTAATTTTCTCCAGGAGTAAACCCTGACATTGAACATACTAGACAAAGATTTTAAGTCAACTATTTAAATTATACTCACCTTGCTAAAGAAAATCATGGACAAAGTACTAAAGGAAATAATGAAAACAATATTTCACCAAACAGAATATAAATGAAGAGATGGAAATTAAATAAAAGGAATTAAATAGAAATTTTGGAATTGAAAATGAAAAAAAAAATATTACTAGTGGGCTTCAGCAGCAGATTTGAGAAAACAAAAGAAAGTATCTGCTAACTTGAAGATAAATCAAATGATTAGGAAATCAGAGACATTCCTCTTGAGTGCACATAGAACATTTTCAGGTAGATCATATATTAGGAAATCAGAGTACCAGAAAGGAAATACAATAAAGTAAATGAGCAGAGTTTAAGAGAAGTGTGGAACACCACTAAATATGTTATACTCATACTAAGAGTTTCTAAAAGAGAGGAGAGAAAGAAACAGTAAGAATATTTGAATAAATAGTGATTGAACTGCCCAAATCTGATGAAAAATAAATATCTGTATATCCAAAAAACTCAATGAATTTCAGCTATGATAAACTCAAAGAGATGAACATTGAGACACATAACAATAAGTTATTGAAAGCAAATAGAAAGGGGACTCCTGAAAATAGCAAGGCTTCTCCATAAAATTAACAACTGATTTCTTATCAGAAACTATGAAGGCCTGAATGCTGTGAGAAGTCATATCCAAAGTGCTAAAAGAAAAAAGAAAACTATCAACCAAGAATTATATAGCTGGTAGAACTAACATACAAAAATGAAAGAGACATTTCCACATGAACAGAAACTGAAAGTTTATAGCTAGTAGACACATCCTACAAGAAATGCTAAAAAGAGCCCATCAGGCTGAAATGAAAATATACTAGGCAGCTACTTGAATTCACACTAAAGAATCAGAACATCAGTGAAGACAATTACATCAGTAAATATAAAATTTAAGCACTAATGTGATTTTGGTTTTTAATTTTCCTTTTTTCTTCATAATTTAAAATACATTAAATAAAAGAATAGTTACAAATCTTTGTTGAACACAAAATGTATAAAGATTAATTTGTGACAATAACAGCACAAAGGGGCAGCTTTAATGTATACTGTTGGATGCTATTAATTAAACAATATTGTTATAAATTAAGATGTATTTGTAATCTCCACAGGAACCTCTAAGAAAATAATTAAAGATCATTTAATACAATAAGAAAAATAATCAAAATGGCAACTAGAAAAGAGTAATCTAACACAAAATAAGGCAGAAAATGAAGACATAGAAATCAAGTAGCAAAATGGCAGAAGTTCTTCCTTATTAGTAATTATATTAAATGTAGATAGATTAAAATGTAAATTAAAAGAGAAAGATTAATAGAAAAGATTTTTTTAAAGGATCCAACTGTGTGATATCTATAAGAGATTCACTTCAAATTCAATGGCACAAATTGGTTGAATGTCAGAGGATAAAAAAAACATATTCCATGTCAACAATAATCATAAGTGAGCTGGAGTGGCTACACTAAGTGAATATCCAGCAATCTAACTTTAAATCTAAAATTGTTATAGAAGACAAAGAAGAATGTTATATAACCATAAAATATTAATTTATCAAGAACAGATAATAATTATAAACATATGTAATAACAAGGGCTTCAAATTATATAAAACACAAACTGACAATATTGATGGGGAAAACAGGCAACCGTAATAGTTGTAGAAAAAAAGGTATAAAAGATAAACAAATAAATATAGGGTGTGAAACTATAAAACCTAACAGACATCTGTAGAACACTCCACCCAACAACAGTATAATAGACATTCCTCTTGAGTGCACATAGAACATTCTTCAGGTAGATCATATTTTGGGACACACAAAAAAGAATTTCCTCTCAAAAATTAAAATTGCGCATTAAAGTTGTACAACAGCATACCTGAAAATATTGAGCCACAACAATCAACATTGAGATGTAGTCCAGTAAAATTAGTTGCCTTTAAAAGAAAATTCTTTTGGACATATAAATAAGAGCAAGTTCATTAAGGAAAATAAAAAAATTGATTATTATCAGATTTTTTAATAGCAACATTTTATTTTAAAATAAAGCTAAATGAGAGACTTATAATACTCAAGTAATGAAAATGTGAGCCCAAAGTTTTATAAAGCTCAAAGTTTTATACCAACCAATAGTGATCTTCAAGTGTAAAGGGCACACACATTTGTAACATTCAAAAACTCAGAAAATACTGTTCCCATGAATCTTTTCTGAGTAATCTACTATAGAATGAGCTTCAGACAACAGAAAAAAATAAAAAGGATATTAACATAGGATCTGATGATGAGCATTACATATATACTTATTGTATATGTGTACATACACAATAAGTACATATGTATGTTATATATTCTAGAACTAAAATTAAATGAGAATTAAAAGAATCTAATATATAATAACCTATATTTTCTAACAATGCTTTTATAGCATCGCTATAAAAGTTGAGTCTATTTGCATAGGTTATACTTTTAATAAGAACTTGCTGATTTCACTTAAGTTTTCAAGTTTATTGAAAGTTAGTAAGACTAATCTCATATATTTTAATATTTTTCTGAGTATTCAGTTTCACCTCCTTTTTATTTCTAATGTTATTCATTCAGGTTTGCCTTTTCTTTCTTTGTCCCTTTATCAGTCTTACAAACGGTTTATCTTTTTTCGTATTCTTAGTGAAAAAACAATTTATACCTTTGATGACACTCTATTGTATTGCCCCCACTAATTTCAGATCTTACCTTTCTTATTTTAATCCTTATATTTTCTGTCTTTGGTCTTGGTCATTAAAAAAATATTCTGAAGTTGATGAACAACTTAATTAACCCATTAATTCTTAGCCTTTCTTTTAATCCAATAAATACTTAAGGCTAGAAATTTCCCTCAAAAAATCACGTTGTTACATTCTCAAGGTTTTGATAGGTATTATTTTAACTATCATCAATTTTTCATTGTGAGTTCTCATTTACACCTGCTCAGGTTACAGACTTGCCCCACCCCTCTGACCCGCCTGTGGACCATTAAAATCCAGCTTCTCGGTGCCCAAGGATTATTGCTGTTTCCAGAGGTGAAGCTGACTCCAACATTCTCTTAGCCTGTATATTAGTTCTTGTCTTTTGTGTCCTTTAAGAAATTCCTTTACATTTTGCCACTTATTTGAAAATATTATGTTACACACTTTATAGTTGCTTTTTCAGAAATTACTCTGTGCATCTCATCCATTGTATTACAAAAACAAGAAGTTCAGCTGTTAATCCTTTGAATATCTGTGACTCTTGGCACTTCTAAAGGGGACAGTTTGTTCCTAAATCATCTTTCCCCTCAGTGGAAGGTCTAACACTGTGCACTATACTTTGAATTGTGAGTAAATGAATGAATTAATGTTTGTTTGGAAGAGCTTGACAAGTAATTAGAAACCAAATGAAGAAAATCTACATAATATTATCAACTAAAGTTCACTTATTTTACTTATTTTATAATATAAACATATAATTTAAATTCTTTAGTCCTGGTGGGTGGCTCAGTTGTTTGGGCCATTGTCTAGCACACCAAAAAGTCTGCGGGTTCAATCACAGTCAGGGTGCTTATCAGAGGCAACAAATCACATCAATGTTTCTCTCTCTCTCCCTCCTCCTCTCTTTCTCAAAAAAATAAAAATAAAAAATCAATAAAAACATATCCTCAGGTAAGGATTAAAAGAAATTTTAGCATAATTTAAAGTAAAAATTCCAGAATCTGATTTTATTAGAAGTGTTTTTTACATAGTAAAAAAGCAAGCCTGTCTAATTTTTCAAAAATTCCTTGAAAAGAGCAATAGTCATTCTAGTTTAACTAGTTTTCCAAAAGCACTAGATCTAAATATCATAAAAAGGGTTTCTGAGTTGAGTTTCTCTACAAATGCAACTTTAGTTGTGAATTTCTGCCTTTATCAATAAGACATAGAAGACAAATAAAATACCCTGACCAGTCAAGAAAGTAAAGAGGTATACTTTTTCATAGCTTCAATACAAAGTTTATTTAAAATACTTACACACACATTATGCATAACATAGACATAATTTCTTTCTTAGAATCTGCCTGGAGGTGCAAATTTAACTCCTTTATGTTAATCTAAATGCCACAGGGCTTGTAGGTAACTCACTGCCTTTCTCTTGCTGCTTTTAAGAGTCTCTCTTTGTCTTTAACATTTGGCATTTTAATTGTGATGTGTCTTGGTGTGGGCCTCTTTGAGTTCATCTTGTTTGGGACTTATTTAGAATTGAAGGTCAGATAAAGAGCTTCACAGACAAGAGAAAGCTTAAGGAGTTAATTACCACCAAAACCAGTATTACATGAAATGCTGAAGTATCATGAAGAAGAAGGAGAAAAAGAAGGAGAAGAAGAAGAAGAAATAGGAGGAGGAGGAGGAGGAGGAGGAATGTGAACAATAAAATGGCAATAAATACATACCTAGCAACAATTGAATCTAACAATCAAAATAAATGAACAAGGAATCTAATGAACAAAATAAACTGATGAATAAAATAGAACCAGAACCATGGAAACATGGAACAGACATGAATCTCAGAGGCTGTGAGTCACAACTGACTCAGATACATACCCGCTAGTACATCTCTCACAACACTTTCCTTAGCTTCTAAAATCTGACAAATCAAGTGGGTTCAGTTGCACAGTGGCACACTTAGTCTTAATTTACTTTTTCATATCCTCCCCTTCATCGTCAGATTTATTGTCCATGTTACTAAGAGTTTTTCTAAATTTCCTATTTCATTCATTTTATTCTTACTTCCAAATACTATAACTGTTTTTCTTTCTCCATTTTGTTCTTTGTTCTCTGAGGTCCTCTATAGTTGTTTGTTGTTAGCATTGAACTTCTCTCCTCTTTCCCTTATCAAGTTTCAATTTAATCGACTTGGTGAGAGGATATCCAAGTAAGACACCTTCTAAATCTTGCTTCCTGTTGTCAGGCTAAGGAAGAAAAACTGGATAAATCTCAGCTTCAGCTGTTAAAGGCTGTAATTTCCTTAGGAGCTTGAATTTGATCCCTTCAAGTTTTGTCCTAAAGCACATTCATTTCACTCCTAATTGGTATGTCTCCACATCGGTCAGAGTTTGATTCTCCCTAGAGCCCAGAATAACTTCTCTCCGCTTGACGCTGTCTTTCCGTCACTGTTTATTCTTTCTTGTCAAAGTCACAATGCACTTTCGTCCATTGACCCCAGTTGGTGTCTCTTCTTCTTTCTTTATGATTTCCATGCTGAGTAATGTTTTTTGCATGGGCCAAATCTTTTTTTTTTTTTTCCTCCTGCAAGAATAGACCCCAGGGATCTAATTATGGTGTCCACCACTTTCCTAATAGGTATGTTAGTTTGAGCACGGTGTATGATGCATCTAGGAGTCTTCAGAGAGAACTGAATCACCAGTTCTGTCCTGCTGCTGTTCCTTTAGGGTGCCACATTTCTGAAGCTGCGCTAAAGAGTTCGCTTTAGTTGTATGGTTAAAAGTGTTGTTTTAACGTTATATATTTTCCTATATGTCATCACTATCTAACAGTAATTGAACATCTACCATGTACCAGAAGCTGTCCTAAATAGCTTACAATGTTATACCATTTAATCGCCGCAGAGATGCTGTGAAATTGGTACAATTGTCCACATTTGAAACCTGCAGAAGTAGAAGAACAGGGGGACACGTGCGAGCACATGCCATCTGAGCCCTGGTGGTCCAACCGCAGGTCCTTGCTTTTAGTCATGATTCCACAGCTGCCTGCTTGGATAATCATGACGAGCTTGAATTTGGGAATTTCGCATTTAAATAGCAAGTGCCGAGTGCTTTATTATTCGGTTAGTTGCCCTTCTTATCAGCCCTCAGGAATACAGAAAATATTGTCATTTAATTTAATGGCTGGTGAAAATTAAGCAGTTTGATTTTAGTTTTCTTGATGTTCCCCAGTAATGATTCCCAGTCTGCTGCTTTACAGACAAGCAGACATTTTACTTCTCCATATAGCATGAGGCATTTGGACTTCATTAAAAGAAAAGTAGTCATCGTATCGATATTAGTACAATATTTTTACATTTTTAGATTAGGGAAAAGCAAAAATTAGAGAAGTCTAAAGAAAAATATATGTAGGTATTCAAATAGTCTTACAAAGTTACAAATAAAACTGCAAACAAAAACAGAAGAGGAAAACATTCCTTAGGCACAGAACCCCCAAAGGTAGCTAACACTAATAAAGCACCTGTTACGGGGTGAGCATGGTGCAGGTACAATGGGGAGACTGCCATCGATAGTGAAGGAACCGAGATCACATGGAGGGCTTTAGGAGCATCACTTTTGTATTTAAATGGTCATGCTCTATCCCCTCTCAGAGGTAGGGGTGATGGCAAAGAGAATTCAAACAATCATGACGGAATGTCATTTAAAATAGACCACAATGTCCTCTTGAACATCAATTTTGGTCTCAGTGGCCCCGTAAACAGAGATGGAAAAACACATAAATATGAATAGACTAGGAAAGAGAGCAGTTAAATGCAAATGGAAATTGCTAGGATGGCCAAAGCAAATGCACAATATAGAGAAGGTCAGATTCATTAAGCCCTCCATTAACCAGCTCCGCCAGAGTTGCTCCCACTTCCCCACTGTCAACTCCCTGTTCAACTCGATGGCTAGACATTTGACAAGGATCTCATCAGCATCCTCCAAATACTTGAACTAATGTTTATTTTAAGACTTAGAGTGTAAGAAAAAGAGATAATTAAATCCCAGAGTTATTTAGAATTAGCTGTGGAGAAGATGACTTTCAAATTTTCCCCTTAAGATTCTCACTCCTATTTGCTGCCATCCTTACAGTAGCTGAGAGACAGAGCAATGAATCTCAAGGTCACCTATTCCTAGACACTCAAAGTACAGGCCGGCAAAGTGCTACTCTGCCCAATTAAGCCAACCACAGAGTTCCTGGAAAGCTCATTAACAGCTTAATCAAATGGTTATGGCAGTTTTAATTCCTTGGACTCTTTCCGGCTTGCCTTTTAGTAAGTAGATGGAACTTGAACAAGCATGCATTTGCAGTATCATCATTAGCAGAGGGAATGTCAGTGCATTTGTTATTCCAGAAGAATTAAAAATCCCTGAATATAATTAATCATCTATGTCTACTCAGAGAAAGGCAGCTGGAAAAATGAGGAGATCAGAAGTTGAGAGAAGTAGATAATTTTTTTTTCTTTTAAAGAAATAAAACAAATATTGGAGTATTGGCCTTAGTCATACAGGAACTTAACTCTGTACTTCACCTTCCTCGTTTCTAGAGACAGCGAAGGTATGACACATGGAGTCATCCCCTTCAATCACTGACATGGGGCTGTCTTACACCATAATGGCGCAGGCAGATAGTTCACCAGACTCAATATGGACATGACCAGTGATAGCAAAGATAGAAAAGAAAAGAACCACTCATTCAATTGCTTCAGAAATCTAAAAAGAATCGTTTAAAAATAATTAAGGGCTTTTTATTTGGAGACACTTCTATGTTAGTAGTGACCCTGGACATAACTCATACATGTGACTGACTTTCACATATTTTGAGACAACTTGTCAGTCAAACTCAGTTATCCCACTTTTCTGTGGCTAAAATCTTCAGTTCTCTAGGTTAAAGAACCCAACTTAAAAAAAAGATATTGTTCATGACATAGAGTTTTTATTTTTTTATTTTTGTAAATATATTTTATTAATTGTTTACAGAGAGGAAATGAGAGGGAAAGAGAATTAGAAACATCGATGAGAGAGAAACATCGATCTGCTGCCTCCTGAACACCCCCTACTGGGGATGTGCCAGCAACCAAGGTACATGCCCTTGACCAGAATCGAACCTGGGACCCTTCAGTCCACAGGCCAATGCTCTATCCACTGAGCCAAACCCGTCAGGGTGACATAGAGTTTTTAGATCCTTCACTACCCTAGTCACTCCTTGGACATTATGTTAATGCTTAATAGCTCACAAAAAGGTGGTGTCCTGCAAAGTAAGAAAGATAGAAGCAACCTCTCTCAGCCAAAGGCAGGCATGGCAGCGTCAGACAGGCCTCAGTGTTTCCAGGAAATGCCCTGGAACTCACACAAGGCCATGGTGTTCTTCTGCTAAACATAAACCATTTCACAGAACGCCAACATAAGATGAGGCCACTCTGACCCTGATGGATTAAGCCAAAAATAAGACTTCTTGGTAGAATGAGCAAGGATTCTTTATTCTAATATGAGGCCCTGCTTTTTTTCCTTCTTTATCAACTACTGTTTTAGTCTCACTCTATTCCTCCTACTTGCTCAATAAAAATCACAGCCTCCTGGTGTGGCTCAGTGGTTGAGCATGGACTTATGAACCAGGAGGTCACAGTTTGATTCCCAGTCAGGGCACATGCCCGGGTTGTGGACTCAATCCCCATTAGGGGGCATGCAGTAGGCAGCAGATCAATGATTATCTCTCATCATTGATATTTCTCTCTCTCTCTCCCTTCCTCTCTGAAATCAATAAAAAATAAATAAATACATAAATAAATAAATTACTAAGATACACAATCATAATGTTGGCAATAGGGTAATGGCAAGGCAAAAAAAAAAATAGCAACAAACAAAAGACATTTGATATAGAATCCAAAGGCTAAGATAAAGCAATAATAGAAGTAGTAGCACTACTATTAATGTTGCTATTAGTATTACTACTAATGATAGCATAATAAAATTAGAGCTATTACCTATTACCTATAGAAGTATTCATTAAGTGCTTGGTCTGGATTGTGGCTAGGCTGTGTGCTAAAAATATTTACCTACATTATTTCTTCAATATGCATAATTTATAAGTCTAGTTATACTCATTTTACAGAGTAGAAAAAAATGAGGCTTGTGAAAATAATTAGGACCAAATCACTAAGCTAATAATTCAGTATTGGAACCAGGATCCAAAATTTACATGCCAAGATTTCATTCACTCAGCTTAAGTCATTGAGTGGGGCTGACATTCCTGAAGTGACTTTGTTTAACCAAAAGAAGGATGCCTTTTAAAAATGTGTTTGGCCAGAGGATATGCTTATCACAAGTGCTCAAAAAAGTGCCTGTGTGCCAACTATGAATCCTCTCAGTATGTGAAAAACCCGTGCCAGTCTGGCTTCTTTAAAAAATTTCCACGAAGTTTGGTTAATTTTTATTATTTCTATTAACTCAGTTCCAAATACATCTGTTAATTCTCATATGCCAAGTACCAACCAAAAGGTTGTTCTCTATCAGCCAAATTTTCATTTTGTTCTGTCTTTCACTAAGCTTTCACTGCCTCATCAAAAGCTGGAAATATTGCCCTGGCCTGTGTTACTCAATGGTTAGAGCTGTGGCCCATGCACCGAGGTGTCATGGGTTCAACATGGGTTCGATTCCCAGTCAAAGGTGAGTAGCTGGGTTGTGGGTTTGCTCCCCACTCCTGGTTGGGGCGTGTGCAGGAGGCGACCAGTTGATGTGTCTCTCTCATATCCATGTTTCTCTCTCTCTCTCTCTCTCTCTCTCTCTCTCTCTCTCTCTCTCTCTCTCTCTCTCTCTTCTCTCTCTCTCTCTCCCTCTCTCTCTCTCTCTCTCTCTCTCTCTCTCTCTCTCTTTCCCTCCCTTCCTTCCTCCCTTCCACTCTCTCTAAGAGCAATGGTAAAATATACTTAGGTGAGGATTAAGCAAAAAAAAAAGTTTGAAATATTGATTAATGTGCTATTTCATAATCAAGATTATAATTTGTTTCCAGGATCTTACTCTGAACAGGAAGATTATGCTATTTTATAAAATCTTTTCCAGCACACTTTTAGAAATTCAAATATTCTGCCTGATTATTTATATTGATTAAGAACAAAGATTATAATCTAACTCAAGCTTGTTAATAAAGGCTAGAAGCAAAACTACTCACCAAATACACATTTCCCATCACGAAAATTCACAAAATTACAAAAATAATTAATGACACTTCAGTGTATCAAAAGCACTAATGTTAAGAAAGGACTTCGAGTCCTTCCTACAAACAATAAGGGTAATCTGTGTAGTTATCCTTTCCCAGAAAAGTCAATAAACTCTGTTAATAATTTCAGAAAATAGCTAATACAAACAATGGGATTTTCTGAGAAAAATAAAAGAATTTAGTTGTTTAGATCCAAGGTACTATTACTCGGCTCCAATTTTCTTTTAAATGGTACCAGTCTGAAAGCTTCAGGAATAGAAATCATTTTTAATTCCTGGATCATATATAATAGAGAGCAGTTTTTACAGTTTTATTGAGCAATAACTGACTTAAGGTGTATGGCATGATGGCTATATTTACATATACTTTGAAATGGTTACTAAATAGAGATAAAATAAAAAGAAAGAAAAAAAGAGAAAAGAAAACAAGTTTTCTCCTTGTGATGAGAACTTGGAAGATTCACTCTCATAACAACTTCCCTATGTTATACAATATCGTTGACTATATTAATCATGTACATTCCCTCCTTAGTACTTATTTATCTTAAAACTGAAAGCTTGTATCTATTGACCACCTTACTTCAATTCCCTTTCACTCCACCCTCCACCTCTATTAACCACAATCCTATCTAATAAAGAGGGAATATGCTAATTGACTGTCATGCCCTCACAAAGATGCCGGCGCCCACAGCCAATAAGGAGGGAATATGCTAATTGACTGTCACACCCTCAAAGATGGCGGCACCCACAGCCACAAGATGGTGGCGCCCAGTCCCCTTAGCCCCCCCAGCCGCCCAGGGCTGGCCCGAGGTGCAGGCAAGCCTCGGATGTGCTGCCCAGCTGCCCAGGGCCACCTGAAGCTCAGGTAACCAGGGCCGGCCAAGGCTTGTGCTGCTGGAAGTGGCAGCAGCAGAGGTGTGATGGGGCATCGCCTTCCCCTGATCGCTGGGTCGCCTCCCACCCCTGAGGGCTCCTGGACTGTGAGAGGGGGCAGGCTGGGCTGAGGGAACCCCCCTCCAGTGCATGAATTTTCATGCACCGGGCCTCTAGTCTAATATATTTTTCCATGAGTTTGTTTGCTTGTTTTTCAGATTCCACATATAAGTGAGGTCATACAATATTTGTCTTTCTCTTTCTAATTTATTTCCCTTCAAAGTCCATCCATGTTGTTAACTTGTGGTAGGATTTCCTATTTTTTTTATACCTGAATAATATTTCATTGTATTTATATACCTCAACTTTTTTATCCATTCATCCATCCAAAGGCATTTAGATTGTTTCTATGTCTTGGCTACTGTAAGTAATGTTGCAATGAACAAGGGGGTGCAGATATCTTTTCGAGTTAGTGTTTTCATTTCCTTTGGACATATTCCCAGAAGTGGAATTGCTGGATCATATGCTACTCCTATTTTTAAGTTTTTGAGGATCCTTCATACCATTTTTTATACCAATTTACAATTCCATCAACAGTGCACAAGGGTTCTCTTTTCTCCACATACATTCCAGCGTGTTTTAGCTCTTGTACTGTGTGTGTGTGTGTGTTTATTTTTAAATATTTACTGTTGAAAATATTACCTATGTCTCCTTTTTTCCCCATTGACTTCTTCTAGCCCTCCCTGCCCACCACCCCCTCCTACCACAGGCCTTCACCACCCTATTGTGTGTGTCCCTGGGTAATGCATATATGCATACAAGTTCTTCGATTGATCTCTTCCCATCCACACACCCTCCCCTGCCTTTTTTTGTTTTTTTTATGATGGCCATTCTAACAGGTTTGAGGTGATATCTCATGGTGGTTTTAATTTGCATTTCTCTAATGATTAGTGATGTTAAGCATCTTTTCACACACCTATTGGCCTTTTGTATATCTTTGGAGAAATGTCTATTCATGTCCTTTGCCCATTTTTAAATTGGGTTATTTATGGGTTTGTTGTTTTCTTTGTTTTGTTTTTTTGCCATTTAATTGTATAAGTTCTTTATATATCTTGGATATTACTCTCTATCAGATAAACAGTTTGTAAATATTTTTTTCCATTCCATAGGTTGTATTTTCACTTTATGAATGGTTTCTTTTGCTATATGGAAGCTTTTATAGTTTGATGTAGTTCCACTTGCTTATTTTTTATTTTGTTGTGATTTACGTATCATATCCAAAAACATCATTGCCAAGGCCCATGGTTTCTTCTAGAAGTTTCATGGTCTCAGGTCTTATGTTTAAGTCCTTAATACAGTTTGAGTTCATTTTTGTGCGTGGTGTAATATGTGGGTCTATTTTCATTCTTTTATATATGAATATTCAATTATCCCAACACAATTTATTGAAGAGAATGTCTTTTCTCCAATGATTATTCTTGATTACCTTGTCAAATATTAGTTGACTGTATATTCTGGGGTTTGTTTCTGGGCTCTCAGTTCTGTTCCATTAGTCTATGTGTCTATTTTTATGCTGGTACCACACCATTTTGATTACCATAGCTTTACATATAGCTTCAGGGCAAATGACTCCACCGAGTCTGAAAAGAGCAATACAAATTATCACGGCCCTCAAGCCAATGATCTATGAGAAATGAGAAATAGACCTATAGACAAGTGAGGTGTGATTTTGTTTAATAGTGAAAAGAGCACGATGCTTAATGTCAGAATAAGAGATACTGAAAGAGTCTTAGGTATAATTGTATGGCTTTATCCCCTATCCATTTACTGTAAGCTGGGTAAAGATAGAAACCACTTCAGCTTTGACTATTTTCGTATTACATTTCTTTAAGAGAATAAATGGGGGAAATTAAACCTGTTATTTTGCATGTCCAACATTCACTTTACATTTATCTCAAGGGACATCCAGGTTTTCTTTTCTCAGCCCACCTGTTTTAGGTGAGGCTAACAATCCCAGTCCTTTACAGTTGATTAATGGTGTGTTATCTGTTCTGATGCAAACTCGTCAGCATATTCCATCTCTCTACTATAGGACATGACCCAAAAGAGATCAGAGAAACTAAATTCCATGGATTTGGGGGAACTTTTAGGCTGGGATTCTGGGTTGTAAGAAAACCTATATATTTTGCAGACTACCAAAGAGTAAACTCCTTCTTGAGAATGAAGTTAACATAGATTAATAAAGCGCCTATGATAAATATCCTAAAGCACACTAGAGGTAAGAGATAGTGGGTACACATTCACACACTCACATGCGGGGCAGAGAGATGAAAGGAAGAAAAAGATACAGAGAAAGTATTCTGGTAACATTGGTTTGTTTTAACCATTCTTGAACCTTGGCTCCCTGTACAGATAAGTTACTTTTTTATTCTGAAATCGTGTGTTTTTTTATTCTCACCAGAGAATTTAAATTTTGAGAGAGAAAGAGAGAGAGAGAGAGAGAGAGAGAGAGAGAGAGAGAGAGAGAGAGAGAAACTTTGATGTGGGAAAGAAACATCAATTGTTCTCTTCCCTTCCCCCTCAGCTGCATGCATCCCAACCAGGGACCCAACCGCAACCCAGGTATGTGCCCTGACCTGAATCGAGTCCACAACCTTTTTGGTGTGTGAGACAATGCTCCAACCAACTGAGCCACCCAGCTGGGGCTCAAATAATTTTATAACGGGTTTATTTCATTCAATACACTCTTTCTTGTACAGATGAAGAAACTAAACTTGAGAGAATGGAAGTGCCTTATCCGTCGTTAGGCTTAATATTTTATAGTGAAGGAACTGTGACTGTATCCATGGCCCCTAACTTTCAGATCTTTACACCATGCCAGGCTAACGTTATTAAATAAAACACTTTATTTAATAATCACTATGCTTATTAAAGACATGCAATATTAAAAGGGATACCTCTCATTTTGTATTTAAGCTAAGATAATAATTTTCTTGAAGAGAACCAAACAACTACTTCTCCAAGAGGCACCCCTTTTGCTCAATTATGTTCCTACAAAGATGAGGCATAATTTGAGTCTCTGGGTTCATTTGGCCATTTAGCTTTCTGCTGAGATTGCCCAAAGAGGGCCAATTGTGCCCAAAGGATAGTCTAAGAAATAAATTAAGTAAAATTACTCTGAAATTCTTATTACCAGAAACAGCACTTGTCCATTCGGCAGGTAATTTGGAGTAATGGTTAGTAATTGATAGCAATTTCTAGTAATTAAATTCTGAGCCATTTCTTTATGTAATATTGGTTTCTCTTAGTAAACCCCATCCTAAGAAAAGAAATTAGTGGTTGATGGCCATGTCTGATATTTAAATTCTTTACAAAGCGAAGGAAATACAGAATTAAGGAGAAAGTGGCTGATGTACAGGGTTGAATTGCCTAAGTGGTTTTGTACTGAAGAAAATATCTCTGATTATGTGATTAAGAACTTTGGGATTGAGTAAAAGGAAAAAAGAATACATATATGGACTGCATTAGGTCTTTAATGGATATGAATCTCCAGGAAATGTATTGCCTTTAGAGTTCACTCCAAAATCTTCATACTTTTAAGGGGGAAATAGTTTAAATCTATTAAAAGGTTCTAAGAAAGTCACTTGGGACCATTACCCTAATTGTCATTGTGATAATTTATGGATCACTAGATCAGAGTGGAATTTCTCGTTCTAGAATGGAGTTTTCCTGGTAGGAGCAAATTCGTAGCCAGGATTATGTGTATCATGTATTGAATATTATATAGTTGTTAAAGGATTCTATATAATCACTGAACTGTCTTGATTCTAAGCTGTGATTGGCTTAAATACCATTAATCTATTTCTTCAGAAATAAGTTTAATTTGATGGTTTGTAAGAACATATATCACAAGAGACAAATTTTCAAATCAGGTGTTTTATTTCCTCTTTGGAGTGCTGACCACTAGATCTACCTTCATCTCCATTTATATCTTTTTGGTTCCTCCCCCATTTCTGTCCCTTTTTCCAGTCTATCTTGCAACTGTGGCTTCTTATGGGGTATTGTATACTGTTGTTTCATTACCTATTTCTTAGGTGTTTTTGTTTTCTTCTCTTTTGCAAAAAGCCCTTTGAAACCCTAAAAATTTAAGTGTTCTAAAAATTCAAGTGCTATAATGTTCAACAATTAATATCTCATCTTGAGAAGTTTGAAAGGTCCCTGAAGAGTAACTTTAAGCATTCATTCCTTCTAAGAAGTAACAGGAAATTTACATATTAGTAATTTAAAATCCTAAATATTTTAAAGCACATATAAATAAAGCAATCGGTAGTTAATAGGACGTGCCAGAACTACTGTGAATCAGTAATTATGGATGGATATAAAACCATTTTTTACTAAACTTTCTTCATAGTATGAGTATTTGTGGTCTGGGTCACTCATTGAAATTGTCAGTTGAATTCCTTTCAGTCTCTAAATATCTGAAAGAAAATAATATTGTGGCACCATCAGTAAACTAGGATGACTTTGAAAGACACCAAGGGGGAAGAGCCCTTGAACTCATGAATCCTCCTGGGTTATTGATCTATTTAAATGCATGTGGTTGAGCTATAATCAAAATGTAATGACCTCACCTGTCATTGAAACCAAGCAACTGTATTTAGGTCAGGAGAAATCTAGTTACATGACTGCCTTGAAAGGCAAAAAATATATATTTAAACATATATAAATATATATTTATAAAATCATATATATATATTTATTAAAAACATGATTAGCTCTACAAAAAATTATGGAGTAAAGGAATCTATCTTCTAGGATCTAACTATTTTATACCTCCTCTTTTACAACTCTTTTACCTTTTTCTGCAATAGCTTAGAGTATCTACACTGCTTTAACCCAGCTAGCCCCTTTCCACATCCTCTCTTCCTTTAGCAATATTGTGTATTCTGAACCAATTACTCCTTTCTCTTCATAGCAAATAGTTGGGAATACTGTTTCATAACTGACAGCAATTCCTAGTAATAATAGGAAATTATAGTGAACAAAAATGGGCTCCATGGTCAGGCATTTATATTCGGATCTCTTGTCTCAGGTCTGCTATCTATGTAACCTAAGAAAATTGCTTTATCTCTTTGAGACTCAGTTCCTCCCTCTCCTCACCTCCTCCCTCTCCTTCCTTCCTTCCTTCTTTCCTTCTTTCCGTTCTTTGTCTATCTTACTATAAAATGAAAATGAAAATCATCATGTGATGTTACCTTGAAAAAAATGTGATTAAGTCTGAAAAGAACCACACTCAGCTAATTTTACTTAACTTTTCACATTTGTATTGAGCTAGGTATCTAGGAAAAATTGCATTTGTTATACTATATAATATTTATTGATGGCTTACTATCTATTAACCACCTTTCAAGGCCTATTGTAAGTGTTACCCCCTCCCTAAATTATTTAGCATTATCTCTTTTTTTCTTTGGTAATTTTAACACCTTTTTTGTGTTGTGAATTTATTCATATTTGCATTTGTGTAACTTACTCTTCTTTAAAAAATATAACTTCTTGAAAATAATACTCATATATGGATATCTTTTTATTTCCTGTCTAATCACACATTTTTAATGTAGAATTGTATTAAGCCAAAGTAAATTGAGTCAAATTAAATTTAAAGCCAGAATAAATAATCTCATGTTGAGTGTAACTTCTTTCACATACATACACAATTACACATGTGAACACATCCTATAATGGTGAATTTATGAAACAAAAATTAGTTGCTAAAGGAAATGTTTTGGATGCATCTAAGTGGTGGGGCAGTGTCCTAACTTACATTCCACAAATTACATTCTCAACTGTTACAACTCAGACTCTTAAATTGGCATTGCAATATGTTAACCTTGGTCATTATATTACTTTTTTATATATTCTTTATAGATTTTTTTTTTTTTTAGCGAGACAGAAAGGGAAACAGAGATAGAGATAGAAACATTGATGAGAGAGAAACATTGATTGGCTGCCTCTGCATACCCCCTATTGGGGACCAAGCCCACAACCTGGGCATGTGCCCTGACTGGGAATAGAACTGGCAAACTCTTGGTGCATAGGACAACACTCAATCCATTGAGCCACACCAGCTGGGCACATCATTATATTCTTTTTGTTAATAAAGCACACAAACACTTTTTCAATTAATACAATATATACACTTCAGGAACTCTGTGAAAGAAAGAAGTATAGGGAAAGCAGCTTTGCCATCATGAAAAGTTGTTATTGAAGTTACAATAAAAAATATTGATCAGAGCATTTTATAATGAATTTCAAAATAAAGTCTTGTAATTCAGAATCAAGGAAACAGTAATTTCTCAGGGAAAAAAGTAGGATTTCTATTATCTATATACTAGAGGCCTTGTGCACAAAATTCATGCACAGGTAGGGTCCTTAGGCCTGGGCAGCAATCAGGGCCAATCAGGGCCTCCTGGCTGCCGGCTGGGGCCTTCCTTCATTCCGCGCCGCCCCCTGGTGGTCAGCGCACATCAACTTCTGGTTGGTTCAACTCCCAAGGGGACAATTTGCATATTAGCCTTTTATTATCTATACTAATAGAAGGGTAATATGCTAATTAGACTGGGTGACCGGACATCTTCCGGACATCTGACTTCCTTCCAAACAAAGCCACGGAGGTGGGGGCCAAGGCAGAGGCAGTTAGGGGCAATCAGATGGGCAGAGGAGGGCAGTTGGGGGCCATCAGGCTGGCAGGGGAGCAGTTAGGCAGCAATCACACTGGCAGGCAGGCAGGCAAGCAGTTAGGAGCCAGCGGTCCCAGATTGCAAGAGGGATATCCGACTGCTGGTTTAGGACCCATCCCACAGGATATAAAATCCCCGAGGGGTCCCAGATTGGAGAGGGTGCAGGCCAGGCTGAGGGACGCCCCCGCCACCCGTGCATGAATTTCATGCACTGGGCCTCTACTATCTACACTAATAAAAGAGAAATATGTAAATTGACCATACCTCCGCGATGCCCACCAGCCAATCAGGAGGGAATATGCAAAGAATCAGGACAAAGATGGCAGTGGCCCCGCCCCCCAGCTGCTCAGGCACAGAGCAACCAGGCGGGGCAGGACGCCTGCTATGAGGGGGAGGGTGGGGTGCAGAGGGAGCTACAGGAGCAGCTCTCCAGCTGGAGCGAAGCAAAGACTCGGGCCAGAGCGAAGTGAAGCCTGCAGACTCCGGCCAGAGTCAGCGAGAAGTCTGACGACTCCGGCCAGAGTCAGCAAAGACTCTGGCTGGAGTGAAGACTCCGAGCAAAGGCGGAAGGCAGCAGCCAGAGCGAAGGCCTGGGTCCCAGGTGCCAGAGGAAAACTGGTGCCAGCAGCCAGGTGAAGGAAGGCCTATTGCACAAGTCTTTGTGCAACAGGCCTCTAGTAGGATATAAAAGCTTAAGCGACCATTATGTTCAAATGACCAAAACTACCAGAACAACTGGTCTACCAGTCGCTATGATGTGAACTGACCACCAGGGGGCATACACTCAACACAGGAGCTGCCCCCTGGTGGTCAACACACTCCAACAGCCAACCTCCCATGGCTGGCCAACCTCCCGCAGTCGCTCCTCCATCCCTCCCCCCAGCCAGCAGGCCCTGATCAGCCCTGATTGCTGGCCAGGCCTAGGGATCCCACCCGTGCACAAATTCATGCACCAGGCCTCTAGTTAGCTTATAAAAACCATGTAAGCATTTGTGCTTCTCTAACTTCTTTTGCTAAAAGTCAGAGCTTAGTTTCATGCTCAAGTAACTTACTACCCTATCCTCATTTTTTTGTATAGTCCTATTTTGTTCACCAGGGTTTCAACATTTTTGTGATATCTTTGCCTTTTAGTAAACTATATCAACTCTTTCATGGAGGTGCACAGAGAAAAGATCATAAATAAATGAATGCAATGCTTACTCTTTTCCCTACCTTCACTGTTAAACTGAATACTTTTTAAGGACTCTGGTAGACTTCGTGATGCACTGCCAGCTACTCCTTCAATGAAGTACTTGCTACCCGGCTCATAGAAAACATTGGCAAAAGCCTCCTGCTGTCTGTCCCTTCTGGAACTGCCTCAGTGGCAGAGAACTGCATTACCCAAGATCACCTTTCTTCCTACGACAGCCTACAAACAATGACGAATCATTGAGAGAGTACAAAGTCCAAGTCATCTCAGCACAACTTGGGACATTTCTCATTTTGAGTGCCCAATGTGGTTGTATAAATTTGTCATTGGGTTTTCATTACAGAATAAATTCTCCCTCTGCTTAATTCTGCTTTTTACACTCTCTTCCATAAGTTCTGATTCCAAAAACACTTCTTGGTAAAAATGTTATACACTAAATTCCATTTCAAAGACTGCTTCTTAGAGAATAGAACCTCCATCAGTTGCTACCAGGGACCTGTTTAATTGATAAAACTTTCACTGGTATTAAATTGGACTGATATTATGTTATAAAGGAACATATTAGTCGGTTCAATGCATGAAGAGAAATATGGGGGGGGGGCGGAATAATGTTTATTAAAGCAATGGATTTGAATGACTATGAAACTCTAGTGATGTTCTGAACAAGATAACAAGTGTCTAAGAACAGAAAGCTAAATTTGAAAGCCAGAGAGGGACTCCCTGGTAGCATACATAGGACCTCTCATTGTCTGCAAAGTGAGCAAAAAGGAAGTTGAGCACCAGGTCAAAACTCCCAATCAAAGAAGACTGGCTTTGCTAACGTCAGGATTTTGGTTGGCAAAGTATGAGACACCACCAAATAAGTTGGAAATGTTGAGAATGATATCCACAAATATCTAGAATCTCCATATTCCCCTGAATCTTCTGAGTCTGCATAATAAGTGGCATAAATATTTCTATTTAAAGCTAGCACTTCCCTCTTGCTTGAAGATGATTCAGACAACATTCAGGACAACATGTGTCCCCAGCCCCCACCCCCCAGTTTGTTCTGCAGGTCCATAACCAGAGTTAAGTCACATTATAAACTAGCTATGGAAGTGATGAGAGGTACAGTGCAAGTTGTCCTGTCACTTGGCATTACAACCTGGAAGACCTTCTGGCATAAGAGGTGTTGATGATGATAAAAGATGCCATGTAGATATTATGGCAGGCACTAATGAAAGAATCATAACACAATTGCTGGGGGTTTAAAGCAAGGCCATACCATCAGAATTGTATGCCTTTTTAGAAATAATTCTTGACATACTACTGGGTCTAGTATAGATTAAGGGAATGACGATGGGGTACCAAGTCACAACTGAGCCACAGCTGCTGGTCATGAACTAGGAACTGTCAAGCCCACTAAGTTGTAAAGTGGGAAGAATCCTTTAACTATTGATTAAGGGTTCTAAGTAGTACATCCGGGATTAAGATCAAGCAGAATCAGAGGGTCCATGTGAACTATGCAAGCAGATTTACAAGTCCCCCATGTCATTCACCAGGTTTGCCCCAGAGCCTCTTTACCTGATCACAGCTGTGGCCATATAGGGTATCCTTCCTTATACCCAGCTAATGCAGGAGACAAAGCACAAGATTGCTTCATGAGTGTCAGTTCAGTATATGGGTACAATCTGAAATAGGACAGCAGCTGCATCACAGCCCCACTCAAGGAGGACTTTGAAAGAGAGTAAGGAGAAAAAATCCTCCCAATGTGCAGAGTCTCAGATGGAGCACTTGGTTATACATGTTGTATAGAAATATAAGCGACACAAGTTTTAATATATCCAGATTCAATCACAGTGACAAATGGCTTGGTCAGGTGATCCATGGCCTGGACAAAGAAAGATAGATGAAAATACAGGAAAAAATAGCTCTGGGAGTAGAGGCATGTAGAATGGACATATGGAAGAGATCATGAAGCATGAAAACATTTGACTTGCATGCTCATACTCACTAATGGGTAATAACTATGAATAGTGTCAGGTGGGCACTAGACTTATCAAGGTGATCAATTTGTAAGTTATATAAATGCATAATCACTTTCTATACCTGAAACCAATGTAATATTGCATGGCAACTGTAATTGAAATTTTAAATAAGTAAATAAATAAGTAGAAGTACATCTATTAAAAAAGAAAACTTTTGTCCCCTACCACTGGCCCTTAGTACTCAGTAATTCTTAGCACCAGGAGTATAACAGAGCAATTAACTTCTGACAGTGGTATAAATGTAGGCTTGTTAAAACAAGGATTATTAATATTCCCTCATGTTATCACCCTGACCTAACTTAACCAACCATAAAGTACAATAACATAGAGACCTTTAATTTTGTGGCTTAGATGAAATGCCCAAAGAAAGAGATGGGGTGGGGGAGAGAGAGAGAGAGAGAGAGAGAGAGAGAGAGAGAGAGAGAGAGAATTAGAGTCTAATAAAGTTAAATGCAGTAATCATATTTCATTTTCTTATTTAAAATATATGGAACACTCCATGAATTTGCATGTCATCCTTGCGCAGGGGCCATGCTAATCTTCTCTGTATATTCCAATTTTAGTATACATGCAACTGGAGTGAGCATGCATTAATCATATTTTAAAGAACTGGGGTTTTGCATTTTATTTTAAAACCAATAGCTACAATGATACTGTAATGATTGTGATTACTTCTTACACTCTGTGATGACATTGTGCTCATAATAGATGGTTATTAAAATTCCAGAAGCCTCAGCTCAAGCCGATCTTTGGGAAAAAAAAAAGGGACCCTCTCTCAGCTTTTCAGCTATAAAAAAAACCCAAAATAGTTAATGTGTCAGTGAAATTTAGTGCCCTTATCTGTCTTGGAGGTGGTGTTATGGCTGAAGAACTGTGCTTCTCTTACATGCATTTTAGAGAAGCAAGATAAATCTGCCAAGTCAAGGAGAGAAATGGGGTATTATTGGGAAGAACATCAGCTTTTAAGACTTGAGTTCAAAACTAAGTTTTGCCTCTGATGTGCTATTGAACTCAGTAAGTCTTAACATCTCTGGACTTTTCTGTTTCCTCATCTGTAAAATAAAGATAAGATGGTAACATCATTGGGTTCGCATCTTTACCCCAGAGGATGGCATATAGTAGGTGTCTAATATGTTTAATGATGGAGTAATTATATTAGACTAGAGGCCCGGTGCACAAAATTCATGAACTCGGGGGGGGGGGGGGTTTGGGGAGGGAGTCCCCTCAGCCCAGCCTGCGCCCTGTCATGGTCCATGAGCCCTCAGGGGATGTCTGACTGCCGGCTTAGGCCTGTTCCCACAGGGGGAGCACTGCTAAAAATTACTGAGTATTAAGGGACAGTTGTGGGGGACAAAGGTTTTCTTTTCTTTTTTAATAGATGTACTCCTACTTATTTATTTACTTATTTAAAATTTCAATTACAGTTGCCATGCAATATTATATTGGTTTCAGGTATAGAAAGTGATTGTGCATTTATATAACTTACAAATTGATCACCTTGGTAAGTCTAGTGCCCACCTAACACTATTCATAGTTATTACCCATTAGTGAGGAGCGGGGAGCGGGCCTAAGCCATCAGTCAGACATCCTTAGTGCTGCAGCGGAGGTGGGTGAGGCTCTTGCCACTGCCACTGAGCTTGCCAACCATTAGCCCCGCTCTGGCTAACCGATGTTACCCCTGTGAGAGCGCACTGACCACCAGGGGGCAGCTCCTGTGTTGAGCGTCTGCCCCCTGGTGGTCAGTGAGTGTCATTGTGACTGGTCATTCTGCCATTTGGTCAATTTGCATATTAGCCTTTTATTATATAGGCCAATTATGTAAGATATATTAAGTATCCAGCATATAGTAGGAACTGAGAAAAAATGGTGGCCATTATCTTTTTTGTTTTTAATGTATCAGTTACTACTATTTATTGGTGTTGGGTCAGCAATATTTCTGTGAGGGAAAAAGTAAAGCTTTTTCAAAAAGTCAAATCACACACACAAATTAAAAAACAAGGGAAAGATCAGGTCAGAATCAATTGCTTTGTATGTATATTGCTGTAAGCTAATTATTTAATTCATGCTTTTCCCCTGTTTAATTTTTTTTTTCACTGCAGGATCAGACTGTTAATACACTTAATGAGGCAAAGAAGCATTGCAGTATATCTGAGCAATTAAAGCCCCGCCATTCAGACGCTAATAAAACCTGCAATTGTCTCCTTTCTGCCTGGAAGAACAACTTTATAGTTTATTGAACAAGTAAGATTTGATTCAGCTCTAGCTCTTCTCTCAAAAGTCTCTGCACTTTGCTGTCCTCACCAGACTCTTTGCCAGCATTTTTTTTAATAGAAAGGAACACAGTCAATATTATCAGGATGTACCCAGGTTCAGTGCATTCTTCATGCATAAGTGCTATTTGTGATCATCCCAATGAAACAGGCTCTCTTACTTGCTGCTCTTTGCCAAAATTTGCTCTTGTTTCCTTTCCTCAATATGAAACAAATCAGGTAGCATGCAGGGACAGCTATGATGTTTACTCCATTCTAAATGTTGCATTCTGTCCTGGTAATAAAGTCACCTCCTTTACCAGACCATTGGACTGGCAAATCCTCGCCTCATCTAAGTATGTATGCATGTGTGTGTGTGTGTGTGTGTGTGTGTGTGTGTGTGTACAATAAAAGGAGAATGGAGAATATGAATGGGCCTGCTTTTATTTTGAACTTTCTGATTGACTTGCCCTGGGCAAGCACCTTTGCAGTACTGTGTACAGCTCTGCATTCCCGGCCTAAAGGGTGTCTGAAAACTGCAGAGGAAGCTTAGAAGAGTGCCACAAATTGACTCAAAGAGTAGAGGTAAAGATAATGGAGCTGGACTCCGCTTCCAATTAAGCAGGCTGCAAGAGGAACTGTGCCGTGTGTGAGCAAAGAATGTCTCAGAAAATGGTGACAAGTGCCCTGTGCTCTCTGAGCAGAGTAGAAGGAAACAGGTTCAAATGGCAGAATGAAGGGCTTGGTAAGGGTTGTTCATAGCTAAATGGGTTCTCTAAGGATGGTGTCTCCAGTTACTTTGAGTGGACTAGGTTCTTCTCTGCCCTAGGGATTTGAGGAGATCTGTGGAGCCTGTTTCCTTCTCCGGTGGCTTTTAATCCTGTGGGTACAGAGTCTGTGCAG